>NW_022196895.1:19443362-19479764 GCF_008632895.1 Mastomys coucha | reverse complement strand
AGGGGAAACTGGGAATGGAGAAATTCGCATGTAAATAAAGAAAATATCTAAAATAAAAAAAAAAACTCATACACATAAAATTAAACTAAATAAGTAAGAGTCCAAATGTATAAATAAACTATAAATTTATATTATTTATAAAAATGTATATTATTTTATAAATATAAATTGTATATTATAAATTTTTATAAATTTATAAAATGTATATTATTTATAAAAATGGGAAATAAAATAAAAAAGAAGTATTAAAACCTCCATTGAATTTTTCTGGTAGGGGTGTGTGGCTTCACCCTCCCCATGGATTGTTTATTTTTATAGCAGTCTCTGGAACTGAGGGGTGAAAACTGCCTTTATATATTAACTTTATTTTTCATTGGATTACACTGAGTTGATAACTAATCTGCCATGTTCCTCATAAGTCTTTATTTGATATCTATCTCCAAAAACTGTAGATGATGTGTAAAAACAAAAATCCAGTGAGTAGAGAATCCTAAATTCCTTACCTCATGCTGATTGTTCTGAACAGATCCACGGACATTTGTGTCTAACCTGGTAAGTCAGGACTGTATTTGACATAGAGGTGTCTCTGCTCTAATGTTTTTATTACTGTGAGTTTGTTTCACATTTAAAGCCAGTGGATTTGGTTTAATTCTATGTCCAATTAGCAGACTAGTAGTGGTTAGTGTGTCTTTCATACTACTGAATTATTTTGAATGATAAATTTATTGAAACGTCAACATTCTTAATGTCGCAGAGAAATATCTTTAGAGAGCAAGCATGGAAGAGCGGAGTACCTTTACAATGTTGCATAAGCATGTGAAGGATCTAGAATCTTGGTACACAGTATCTGTTTGTTTGTTTAAAGCCTACAGTACCCGGTATTCCCAGGCAGTCTCCCATCCAAGTACTAATCAGGCTCGACCCTGCTTAGCTTCTGAGATCAGAAGAGACAGGGCACGTTCAGGGTGGTATGGCCATAGATGGTACACAGTATCTGAATTCAGACCCTGCCATTGCTCACTGCATGGCATTACTGCCTGCCAACCAGCTAAGCAGGTCATAGGCCAGGATGTAGGGTATTCTACATCCATTAAAATAGTCCTCAAAGAATATATTATGGTTTAGATAAAATGTTTATAGACAGAAATTCATAAAAATTCATTCTGACATATAAAGCTCTATCTGTGCCTTTGAGTGTGTAAAATAAAAGTGTGTACATGCATGATGGGATTATTCATCTGTATCATTCAATAATTCACTGGAGACTTCCTCCCTAGATCACAGAACTTTCTTATTCCAAGGGGCCCTTTTCCAAGCCAATTTCACTGAATACTCACTTCAGAAACAGCTCTGACTATAAATCTCAAAGACAGAATCTTCAAGTTACTGAAGTGCTGCATAAAAATATTCTCAGGCTTGCCTGAGAAGCAGTTTTTTTTTCCCCTTCTGTTTGGATGGCTTGGAGCTGTGCAGGAGAGAGAAGAAGGCATGGAGAACAAGCAGATGGGGAGGAAGGAATTGAGAGACCTCAGTGCTCCAGAGGAAAACACCCTCCCTTGGCAAGCACCAAAAATATGTAGGCATAGACCCAGTGACAAATAGTTTTCTTATTGCTATCTGACATGCATGTGATCGCACTCTCTCATGCCCTATACTGTCTGCCTCTGTTCATTGCAACAAAACCAATAATTTTGGGAAGGTTGTGGCTGGATGAGAATTAGTGAGACAACCACTAGAACATCTTTCCTGTTACAAATATCAGAACAAAGGCGAGGCAGGCAACACAGCAAAATGACAGACGTGCTTGAATAAAAATACCCATTTTTATTATTCTTTAAGCTAAATGGCATTTTCAAGTTGCTTTAGAATATCCAACACAGAAATAAGGGATTAAAATAAAAATATAATCTCACTTGATATATGTGCCAAGTATATGACAACCCCATCTACAAAAAGGAAGCAGCTAACAGACAGCTTGCAGCATCTCTGGGTTACCTCTGAAAACCTAGTTCATAAATGAACAAGCTCAGAAGCTTGAAGCTTCCGCTATAAATCATAGGCAAAATTATTTTGACATTGATGAAAGTCTTAAGTTCAAGTAAAACTAAACTAAATTACCTTTGTCTTTTCTCATAGTCTGCTCTGGTAGCCTGGATTTTGACCTATGACTTTTTCTTAGTACCTTCTCCCAAGATAGTTATTTCAACTCCATTTAGACATATTTTATGACTAATTCATGACTGGCAATCCAGAGACCACATTTCCATACACACTTGCATAAATGATGACCAATGGGCATTTAACTATTGGACTGACCAATTGGGTTGCTTGGGTTACAGTTGGGAGTTATTGGAGCCACTAGAAGAAATAAGGTGGTAGAAGCAGGTTAATGCCACCATTTTTGTCACTGTCTACTTGATTATAACCATTTGGCCAAGACAGAATCTCAACGTTGTTTTAATTTGCATTTCTCTGATGGTTAAGGATGTGGAAAACTTTTGAAAAATTATTGGATTATTTGGTTTTCTTCATTTGAGAAATATCTGTTTCTTTAGTTCATTTATTGTTGTAGGTTTTTTTTCTAAGTACACTTTTCTTTTTGCAATTTTTTTTTAAATCTGTTTTAAATACTCACGTTTTCTCTGCGGTATACCTAGAAAGATCCACACTCTCAACATTCTCTGGGCTGCCTGTTAACCCTGTGGATAACTTGGATTTGTTTGTTTGTTTGTTTATTCTGGGTAAAATCTGTTTATTTTATATCATTCTGTTTGTTCATCTTGGGCTATTCTGTACACCGGAATCTTATTCAGAAAGTTCTTACACATAACTGTGACTTGAAATGTTTTCGCTAGCACTCTCAGGATTTCAATTTTTAAATCAATCTTTTTGGTCCTTCTTAAAAAAGATTTATTTTATTTATTTTTTATGTGTATGAGTACACATAAAAAAACTGTAGCTGTACAGATGGCCGTGAGACATCATGTGTGTGGCTGCTGGGAACTGAACTCAGGACTTCTGCCTGCCCCGCTCACTCTGGCCCGCTCGCTCAACCCCTCCCACAATCCTTTTCTTTTTAATTGATTTTAGAGCACCACTTAAGATGCAAATTGGATTCTCCTCTTCAGCAGATAATATCCAGTGTTGCCAGCACCATTTGTTGAATATGATTTTTCCTAGCTTATTTTTTTTTATGCTTTTGTCAAAAATTTACCTGGCCATAGCTGGCTTGTCTATTCCTAGGTCCTCCACTCTATTCTGTTAGTCTACACAGCTGCTCCAGTGACAGCAGCATGCAGTCTTTGTTACTGCCATTGCAGAGACTAATTTGAAGTCAGGTATTGTTCCTCTTCCAACAGTGTGCTTTCTGCCTTAGAATTCCTTGGGTCCTTGGGCTGTGTGTGTCTCTTGTGTTTCTATATGAAGTTTTAAGCTGATTTTTTCTAGTTCTGTTAAGAATATTATTGAAATATTGATGTGAATTACATCTTTTGGTTGGTTTTGATACTATAGCTTTGGTCAAATATTGCCTTTGCTGATCTAGGAGCTTGGAGTATTTGGTATCATCTTTAATTTCATCCTTCAGTGTCTTAAAGTTGGGAGCTTGTAGCATTCTGAGAGTAGCAGTTTGAGATTCTTAAATCATGCTTATAAAAACTCTCAAATAGGGAAGTGTTCTTGTTTTCTTATATTTTTATCAATTGTCTTCCCTTCACACAGATTTTAAATCATTTATCATATGACTCAAATATGTATATTGAATTTTAAAATGTTTATCTAAATCTTGGGTGCTCAAAATGTATCAAAACATCAATAGGGTTAACTTCTGCAAGAGGGCTGTGGTCAATGGATAATATTAAGTTCCACTTAAGTCTGTACTTTTCTTGAAATCTTAGGAATTTCTCGGTCATACTGTGCTTTGAGATACAATGACCTTGAGAAACTCCGTACAGAGTGACCTTTGTAGGAGTTCACTAGTCCATTTTTAATCTCTCTAAACTCTTTGTTTCAAGCATTTTAATTGATATATTAATGGTGTGAGTGCATGTGTACACATGTTCATGTGTATGTGTGCCTGCCACATGTGTGTAGAGGTGAAAGGACAACTTTCAGGAGTTAGTTCTCTTACTGGGGTTCAAACCTTGGTTGCCAGGCTTGGTGTCAGAGACCTTTAGCTGCTGAGACATTTCTCACCAATTTCTCCCCAAGCACGCATGCACACACACACACACACACACACACACACACACACACACACAGAGAGAGAGAGAGAGAGAGAGAGAGAGAAAGAGAGAGAGAGAGAATATTCTAATATACATATTCTAATATTATATATATATGTACATATACATATATATATTAGATTGTAAAGTAGCTTACAAGACTTAAGTCAAAAATAACAGCATTTTTCAGGAGTTGCTTTATACTCATAAACATTACCCTTACATTTCTATCATTTTCTTAATTGTAGGCATTATCTGTTAACTTTTCAATCTCAAAAGCATGCTTTAGTACTCTCCCATTTCTACTTACCACCCACATAATCCTCTCTAATTAGTTACAATTTTCATTTCAATTGCAGTTCGGTTCATGTACTGCTGTAACTGCTGAAATCCTGTACATTATATTTTCTTTCTTGCACAATGGGTATGTTTGTCCTCTTTATTCACCCACCCCACCCCCACCTTCTTCTGCATCTACTGGAAGTCACAGTCACACAATCATTACCCTTTGAGGACAAATCCTGGTTTTAGTTCTGGAAAATTTATTTGAATGATTTCCTTGAAAAATGTACTACCCACTTTTTGTGTGTATGTTTTTGTTCTCTCTAGAACATCAGGGAGATATAGAAATGAACTTCTACTTCTCTAACATTTTTCTCTTTATGTTTATTTATATTCCATTATTCTCATTTATCATATTTTAGTATCCTTCCCACCCACACACTAATTAAGACTGTATATAATTTCTATGTGTTTCTTTTTTTCAATGGATATAGTGAATTTTATATTATTTTGCCTTAGCCTCATTCCATTCACACTGTGGTAGTTTGAATGAGAATGGCTCCCATTGGCTCATATATTGGAATACTTGGTCCCCAGTTGGTAGACTGCTTGAGAAGGATCGGGGGCATGGCCTTGTTGGAGGAGGTGTACTACTAATCCTGGGCTTTGTGGCTTCAGAAGTCCTAGTTCTTAGCTCACTCTACCTCCTACTTATATATAAGCATGTAAGGTGTCAACACCACTAGTGCTATGCCTACTTGCCTGCTGCCATGATCCCCGCCATGATCATCATAGACACGCCCTCTCAAAGTGTAAGTACCCCCAAGATGCATTCTTCCATTAAATTGCCTTGCTCATATTGTTTTGTCACGGTAATGTGAAAGTAACTTAGACCCCCTTCTTCCATAGTGTTAATGATGTTATTTGAGATTTCCTTCACTCATTGTTGATTATACATTTCCCATTTGTTTTTATTTTTGCACTTATTTATTTACTTATTTACTTACTCGACTTTGCATTCCCCCTGTGCTCACCAGGACCTTCCCTTCCCTTTGATGGTCAGTCCTTAACACTTCCCGTCCTTGCCAGATCTCCAAAATGTGATGAAGTCAAACTAGCTCCATGCAGTGGCTATGTGGGCAGAGTAATGCTTAGTCAGTCCCTAGCTGGCTCGCCCACTCAAGCTGAATCTCCAGGCAACTAAGGAAGACAACTATCCAGGCCATTCGATCTTCGGGGCCTCCAGCCCAGACAACATAGTTAAGTGCATCAGAAAGAAAAACCTTTCAGCTGAGCTCCCTTCCCCAGAGAACACGGGCACCAAAATAGATGATGCTAGCAATGTGTTCAACAGAACACAATAAATCAGACCACTGAAAACTAAACCTAAAAGCCAAAGGCATAACTGGTCTTGGGATCCACTTCCTCCCTCTCTGCAGAGTAGACCTCAGTGCTCAGTGGACCATAGGCTGCCTCCCAGGGACACAGGAACTGTGTGCGCTGAAGGGTCTCACTATTTTTTTATGGTGGCCTCTGAGCTAGCTTCTGTCATCTGGTCGTGATAACACCTCCACTGCTGTTGGTTATGAGTCATTCAGTGATTCCGTGTTTAGACTCTATGGTTGCACAACTCCTACCACAGACACTCGGGATTCCTCTTTCTTGAGTTTTCCAAACAGTTACTCTACCCCTCTGCTCTTCAGCCTTCAGGACCCTGCTCTGATTAATCACTCTCACGTTTCATTGGGTTTATGTTGTCTAAGGCTCTTAAGGTTTACTTCATTTTCTGCCTTGAACTAAAAAACATTTTCTGAAAAGATTTTTTTTTCTTTTTTTTTTTTTTACTCAGAGAGGAGCACTGTAGTCAAAATAAACAACTCGTTTAAATAGATTAAAACTAACTACTCGCAAAGGTATACCTGAAGGGTCCCTTTATAAACTTTGGGAAATCAGCTCCCAACCCTTAATTCTCTGCAGGACTGGCTCAAGTGCCCTTAATGAGCATACTTCTAATATCTTAGTTTGCTCCTGCAAGTCATGTTCTAGTGCACAAATGGTCCGAGAGAGCAAGGAATGGTGGGCAAGATGCAAAAGATGGAATTAGGAAACAGGTAATTTAAGCAATAGGTTTACCTTTCATTTCATGTCTGCAGATTTAGCTTTAACCTATGGGAATCTGTAATGAGAGTTAACATGAGAAGCTCAGACATATCTTTGCTACTGTATGTAATGCAACACGACTACTGTGAGGCTTTAATATTAGATTAATTGTTCACTGCGGCAACTTTCACAATGGCCTGGAATCGCATGGGAATAAAGCATTACATTCCGCTGCCCCCTGACAGATGCTGTGTTTACTGAATACTGTGAGCCATCCTAAGGGGAATGAAAACCAGACAGAGGCTGCCCTGGGTGCCTCAATACATGATGAGATATTCTTTTAGTGCTTGTTGCTGAATAAATATTATTACTTCCACAAGATTTTAATCGGGACTTTGCTGAAGCAGAAAGACTTTTCAGAGTTCTTGGTTCTGATTTCTCTTTCGGTGGTGATAGATGAACATGGTAAATAAATAACAATACAGGTTATTTTCACACTGATGAAGGTATATTATTTTATACTCAACCTGCTAGTTATAAAACTAGATAAGGCTATATTTCAAGTTCACTATGTCCTAAGAGGTCACTGGAACAAGAACATTTTCCAATACAAATGTCAATTGTGCAAAATTGGAAGAAGAAATGTGTTGGCCTAGGAAAGGGTCCATACCGTCTACCAGTTTGCCTGTGTTAAATTGCTCTTGGCACATGCAAGAAATAATATACAATCAGACCCCTCCATATGGGACTCCAGTCCATTTGATTACAGATATGTAGAATTGATCCACAAAGTGAAGGTACTATACAATATTAAGTATTAAGCTCTTTGATTTATACTTGTTTTTGACAGCAGAGAGGTAAGGTCAATAATGACAAAGGAGGAGATGCTTCTAACTACATGTGAGTTGTGATAACTCATGTGTTGTGTAGAATATCTGATAACATATCAGGTGGGAAATAGCTAGCTTCTTTCTGCATTACATTCTCTTCAGGATGGCTCTGGAACTGTCAAGGGGTTGTAAGTTAAAGAACAAATATGGATGTCAGATTGGAGCATCAAACAATGGCTGTGCTTTGTTTTGACTTGCTCGGTTTCATCAGGTATCTTTATAATGTTTGTGAGCTTGGGAAAGATTGAGAATAACCTCTACTGTCAGCTCTCAGATATTCTCCAATTTTCATAGGTAGGGTCATTCTCTCAGTGTCTCACCACACTCAGTTTTAGTCAACTCTTAGTTCTCAGTTGTTAGAGGCCCAGTTGTAATTACAGTTTGCGTTTTACTTCAGTTTCTGTGGAGAGTGAGTGGGAAGCATTTCCAGATGTTAGTTCCAGCTCCCATAAATCAGGGACAGGAGACTGATGTCATAGAATCTCATCCCTCAAAGGTCTTCTCATTTGATTTTATTCCCTGATGTTTCTGCCTTCAACTTCTTAATAGTTTTGTTTTAATCATGTGAGTTCTTAGAGGATTCTGATGCATCCGTGGAGTATGAAAAAGGTATGCACAGTACTCACTCCTTTGGCTCATTTCATATTGTATGGAACTTTGTCAGGCTCACAGAAATCACAGGGAAGCATGGCCATTAATTCCTTTGAATAGCAACTTATTTCACTTGTTGGAGACTACATAATTATAAAACAATCAATAAGTTTCATCACATTTTTATTCATGTTGGAACCAACCTCCTAAAAATAAAGTATTTGGAGAGAAGAAAAAGGGCGTGCACACCCACCTGCCATAACTCCTTTATCTCCCAGCACTTTCCTTTTTATCAGAAAGGTTCAGACATTTGTAGAATGAAATATGTGTATTTCAAGAAAAGTCAAGATCAAAATAATTGACTTTATTTATTCATTTAATGTTTTGCAGTATCTTTAGTGTTTGGGGAAGAAAAGTGCATCACAGATATGAACTATCAACTTGAATCACAGATTTTCCACAACTTATCATGCAGTTTAATGACACTATATTTGCACTTTAAACTATCAGTGTACAATATAAAAATAAATAACACAAGTGAATAATTTAAAAGTTAAGTTTATTTATCATTATAATAAACAGCAGCAGCAGCAACACCATTGTGGTTTTTTAAGAGAAACAGCATAGAACAAAAATAAAAGCTTTTTTTAAACTATATAAATATATATGTTGTACCTGTTAAGTGTTCAAAGAATCCAAAAGTCCAGCAAGGAGCTAATTCTGATGCAATCGCACTAGGTTCTCTTTATTTAAGCTCAACCTTGGGCCATGCTTCTATGTCTAACACAACAGGACAGAAGAGCACAGTCCCAGATCTCAGCAGGACAAGATTTTATAGGAAATGACCAGTAAGCAAGGAGGTTTCTAGACTGGCACACATCTGATTGGGGGCTATTATGGAATTTTGTTGCCCTTTAAAATAATTGGCTTGTGCTGGGAGCCAAACCATAAACTTCTGCTTTCCTCCTGATTAGTAGTTGTTAGGATGTAAAGTACCAGGGGCAAGCTTGTAACCTGGAGTCTCAGGTTTGTTGGGGAGTAACTTGGAAACTGGTGCTACAGAGTTCAACCTTAGGTCAGGTTCTCCTAGATGAAGTCTGAACCCAAGATCTTGTCTCTTATAACTACTATTTTGAATTTTTAGAAGGAATTCCATGTAACTTGGTACTTGTGAATATGATAAGTTTCAGGGACTTTCTGAGATTTGTGAGTTGTTATTTCCTGAGCCTTACAAGTTTTGTTTACTTCTTGAATCTTAAGTAGTCTCTCTCCAGGGTGGAATGTTTTAATTCGGGGGAAATTATTACACAACAGGTATTTCCTGGAACCAAGTGGCCACCAGAGATATAAAGTAGGCCTGACTTAAGTGATTTTGCAAAGTCATTCAAAAATGATAGCAGGATAGTCCAACCCCAGGACACCCTTTAGAAGCAGTCATGAAGGAATACACTCTAGTGGACAAAGATTCAAATGGCTCATTTTGTTTTAAATGAAGAAATGGCTAGGGTTATGAAACAATATTAAGTTCTAGACTCAGCTAAAAGGTTCGTTGGAAAGCTATCATTTGGAAATTATATAAGAGCATGGTATTAATAGAGATGTACTTATCATTTTTGTATTTACTGTAACAAAATACTTGGAAAAACTCTTAAGGAAATGAAGATTTGTTGTAGCTCACAATTTCAAGAGTTTCAGCCCTTCATGGGAGAGAGACTATAGTGTGGAGTAGAGAAGCTCACACTATAGTGCCAGAACTCAGAAAGGACAGGGCATGTACTAGTTGACTTTTTCCTTTCGCAATTTCATTTTATCTCAGTTTTTAAATTATGGGACTATTCTGCTCTCATGTACTATGGTCTTCTCTCTCTTAATGAATCCTATCTAAATATTCTCCCAGGCATCTCCTAGATAGGATTTGCCAGTCTCCTGTGCTCTTCTCAATCTAATCAAGGTTACAAGATAAGCCCAGAGTTCCGGTGAAAATCCATTAAATAGACTTCTCTAAGAGCCACCTTGTGAGAGGATATTTGGACCCCATATGAATGTTTTCTAAAGGGAATATTTTAATAGCTACACAGATAAGATAACCCAATATGGAGATGTCAGTGAGCTGCTCTCCCAAGTCCCTCTTGTTACTACCGTGCTCTGGATAAATAACCACTGTGAAGGAGGAGGTTAAATATGTGACCTTTCACTCCCTGGCCATAACTTTATTATATCCACTGCTGTATACTAAAGCTGTCCTGAAAATTGCCTTTTCTATTGATATTGCTTCTTATAAATCTACAGTCCATATACCTGAAACACCATAGCTATCATGATGACAGTCACAAGAGTTTCTTATAACAAATGGAATCACTTGACTCCACACAAATGTCAACAGTAAAGCCATGTTTACAGAATGCACTGACGGTGCCAATGAACCCTAGAAACACTGGCTTGGTAGAATGCTGGCAGTTGTGTATTCTTATGGGACCAACTAGGATGTGGTCCCTTGTAGGGCTTTATTAGCATCCTACAACATGTGATGTATAAGTATACATACATCAATATGTAGTATTTGTTACTTGGCTGTCAACTTGGCATAGCTAGAATCATTGGAGACAAAGGAATATTGATGGAGAAAATGCCTCCACCAGATTGGTCTGTAGGCAAGCCTGTAAGGCATTTTCTTAATTGGTGCTAGATAAAGAAAGACCCATCCAGTTGTAGGTAGGACCACCCAGGGATGGTGGTCCTGGGTTCTTTAGAAAATCATGCTGAGCAAATGATGAAGTAAGCAGCACTCTTCCATGGCCCTTGTATCAGTTTCTGCCTCTGGGTTTCTGCCCTGTTTTGACTTGTTCCTGACTTGACCTCCTTCAGTAATGAACATTGATATGAAAACATAAACCAAATTAACCCTTTCTTCCCCACATTGCTTTGGCTATGTTGTTTCATCACAGCAATAATCACCCTACCTAAGATAGTATTCTTTCCACCATACCCAGGAAGCACACACAGACACAAAGTGCATGAAAGCGAATTACAGTAGCTCTGCATAGTATAATATAGTAAATATAATAAAATGTTAACCCTAGATGTCTACCACAAAGCTTTCTTCTCTGTTCTGTGACTTTACATATTTTTGTTACCATTTATGGATTCAAGTTGGAGGGGTTCTTTTATGGCTTTGATAAGATTCTGGTTGAATAGGAATCTGAGATTGTCACTGACTACATTGAACAATTCATGACATTAACTAGACAGGAAAGCAAGGGAATTGCTATGGTGAGACACTGGTTGCTCCCCTGTAACTAGGGGTTAGTCAGTAAAGTGGAATGAGTCAGGCTTTGTTACCCTAAAGTCTCAATTTCTGAATTTTCCCAAACAAACGAGCAACATAGTTTTCCTCTGTATTTCTAGAATAAAAAGATAAAGTGATTGCAAACAGTTGCTCCTAATGATCACTCTCATTCTATACACCTCCCCAGTTTGGATCCTTTCTTGTTGGCCTCAGTGCGCCTTCATTTTATCTCGTCCTCAGCAGGGTGGTTGCTGAACAAATCGATTTGGGCTTTTAAAAGGAATGAACAAGATTGGCTTCTGTCATGATTAACTTTTAGTGATTTATGGAGAGGCTGCTTACAAAGTTTGGGCAGAAATCATCCACTTCCCTGTGCTGCTGGCACTGGTCTGAGAACTTAGCTTGTATAAATATTACACACACACACACACACACACACACACACACACACACTGTTGTCAAGGTTAGAGGAGTGGTTTTATTATTTTATTCACTTTCTTCAACCAGTTACTTAACTTCTAAAGGAGTTTCTACTAATTACTTTTCACTGACTTAGAAAAATGGTTCAAAACCTGGAAGTAGGGATGGTTGTGTGTGTTGTGTTCTGTGGCTGAGTAGCTGTTTTAGGTGAAGAGGAAAGAATAAAAAGAGGAAGGAAGGAAAGAAGAAAGGAAGGAAAGAAGGAAGGAAGGGAGGAAGGAACAAAGGAAGGAAGGAAGGAAAGAAGAAAGGAAGGAAGGAGGGAAGAAAGATAGGAAGGGAGGAAGGGAGGAGAAAATTGAGATTCAGGAAACTAAAGAAACATATAAGATCAGAAAACTCAGAAGGTTACAAGAGCCATGAACTTCCACCTTCAGGGTTTGGCTTGTTTATTTCATTTATGTTCTGTTTAGTTTTGTGTTTTTGATGGTATTGCTTTTTCTTTTTTTTAAAAAAGAGTTTTATGTAGCCCAGAATGTCTTGAAATTATATAACAGAGGATCACCTTGGATTCCAGATTCTTCAACCCACCACTAAATTGTGTGCTGTCCTGAGTTGTCTGTCACACTGGGGTTGTTTTTTTCATGTAATAGTTATCCTTGAGTCACCCACTCTTCCATAAATAAACCTATCTTATTCAGAGTTACTATTACTGTGATGAACACCATTATCAGAGCAACTTGGGGAGGAAAGGGTTTATTGGGTTTATACTTCATCTCACTGCTCATCATCAAAGAAAATCAGGACAAGAACTCAAACAGGGCATGAAACTCAAGTCAAGAGCTGATGCAGAGATCCTGGAGAGGTGCTTTTTATGCTTGCTCACCATGGCTTACTCAGCCTGTCTTCTTATAGACCCTCCTTACCAGAGATGATGCAGAGGAATTTTAATCCAGCAACATAGCTGCTCTGGCAAGGAATCGCATCCAATGACTTTCTAGGTCTATAAAAATCCTGCCGGAATGTAGATGCCCTAGATTATACAATGATTTGGCTGGAATACAGACACACCCTTAGTTTACACCTTTAATCCCTAACTATGGAGGTATGGGTAGTTTGTAGAAGGAAGCAGCCATAATAGGGATTTTCTATGTAGTTCAGTCTGGCTATAAGTACTCACTAATTGAATTGCAGACATAGTGACAAATCAGAGAAAGATTTGAGAGAATGAGCAACAGGATATACCCAACTCACACAAGAACAAGAGGCTACTTAAGAGTAGGGAGAGAGACACAAAGAGAAAAAGTGAGAGAAAGAGCAATGGAGAGACAGAAAGAGATAGAGACAGAGAGATGTTATGTGTGTATGGCGGTTTTACTAGGACAGTTTTACAGAGACAGGTCAGAGAGAGAACAAGCTAGATACAAGGAAAGACAGAAAGAGCGAGAGAATGAGAAGGAGCCAGAAGATTAGAACATATTGCTAAAGTTAGTATGAGGCTAAGTAGAACAATTTAGTCAGAAGCTAAGAGAGAAACCAGATTTAATTAGTCAGCTTGGAAGATTAGATTGTAAGGAGGCTAGAAACTTCTAGACCTAGGGATAGTTGGAACAGAGAAAGAGATGCTCAAGCCTTGTATTCACACTGCTTGGGTATGGCTCTCATCTCATCCTTCATCCAAGGGAATAAAAGCAACATGAACAAGGTGACACCACCCACAATGGGCTAGTCTTTCCACGGTCAGTAACTAGTTCAGAAAATGACCTCAGGCTTGCCTACAGCACAACCTTATGGATGCATTTTCTTAACTGAGTTTTCTCCTCTCAGGAGACTTTAGCTTGTTTCAAGTTGAACTAAAGCCATCCATCACAAATCCCAACTAGTTGATTCAAGAGGTAGAATCAACTTCCTTTTGTCTGTTTTCAGTGTTTTATCTGGAGTGGACAATATTTTTTTTTCTCTACATCTCCCCAGGAAGTTATACACTACTTGGCATCTCTGCAATTGAGAGATATAAGAGAGGCATCTGAGCACTTGTAGCCAGACTGAACTACATAGAGAAATCCCAATTAAAGCAACATGAAACCAAAAAGCAAGCAAACAAAAAAATACAAGGGCTTACAAGATGGCTCATCTGGTAAAGTCACATTTGGCAAGGTATGGCAAGTTAAGTGTGACCTTTGAGACATGGTAGAAAGAGGCAAATAATTCTTGCATTTTGTTCTATAGCTTCCACATGCATGCCTTAGCATACCATTTGATAGAACGACAGACAGACAGATGGGTGGACAGATGGGAAGATGTAATAAATCAAAATAAAAACAACGGCTAGAGATGAAGCCCAGTCGTAAAACACATGCCTAACCTATGCAAGGCCCTTCATTTGATCCACAGCACTAATAAAAGGATTTGTAAAAATAATATAAAAAATACGTGGGTATGATAAAAGCAAGTTGGAACTCTTGAAACAAATTCTGCATTCAGAAAATTCATAATTTTTGTTAGCTTGGATAAGCCTAGATAAGCTTTAAAGAAGTATAAGCTATTGGTTTTTTTTCATGGATGAGATGTTAGAACTTCCATTGACTCAGTTCTTAAGTTAGAAATGGTATTCTGTTATACTTATTTTTATTTCCTAAGATACATTACAATTTATGTATTTACAAATGAATGTAAGATAGTATAGATGCAAAGACCACAGAGATGGGAGGCAGACCTTCAGATGGTCATCTTGATCTGTGGTTCAAGTGTTCAGAGAAAATGTGTTGAACAAGCATGAAGAATTTGAAAGGGCACTTCCCTTCATTTGGATTTGCTGGTGAGAGATTATTTAGTACCTATGTTTTCATGGGTATACTTAGCCTCCTTGGTTGAAATTTTTCTTCTAGAACCTTCTGTAAGGCTATATATTGTGGATAGATACTGTTAAAATTTGAGTTTATCATAGAATATCTTGTTTCTCCGTCTGTGGTGATTAAAAGTATTGGTGAGTATAGTAGTGTGAGTTCGATCTGTGGCCTTTTAGAGTCTGCAGGACATCTGCCCAGGCCCTTTTGGCTTTTAGACACTGTTGAAAAGTCATATGTAATTCTGATAGGTCTGCCTTTATATGTTACTTGGCCTTTTTCCCTCACAGCATTTACTATAATTTCTTTGTTCTATATGTTCAGTGTTTTGATTATTATGTAGTGAGGGTATTTTCTTTTCTGACACAATTTATTTGTTGTTCTGTATACTTCTTGCACCTTTGTAAGCATTTCCATCTTAAGGTTAGGAAATTTTTTTCTGTGATTGTTTTGAAAATATTTTCTGGGCCTTTGAGCTGGATATCTTTCTCCTTCTTCTATTCCTACCATTCTTAGGTTTGGTCTTTTCAGGGTGTCTCAGATTTCCTGGAGGCCTGTGATAGGTACTTTTTATTTTAATATTTTCTTTGACTGATGTATCAATTTTTTCTATCATATCTTCAACTCCTGAGATTCTTTCTTCCATCTCTTGTATTTGTTGGTGAAATTTTCCTCTATTTCCTGTTCATTTATCTAGATTTTCCAAAGCTCCATTTCCAAAATACGTGCAGTTTGGAATTTCTTTAATCTTTCTATTTCTATTTTCAAGCTTCCTTTAAGGGTTTTGCTTACTTCCTCCTATATTTGTTTGTTTTTTTCTCCCTCAATTTCTTTAAGAGATCTATTCACTTCTTCTTTAAGGACCTCTATCAACTTCATAAAATTAGTTTTAAGGTCTTTTCCTTGTGTGCTTGGGCAATAATGACTTAGAAATTCTAAGACATATCCCAGAGACCTAAGGTAAAACCAAACAAGACAGGCTTAAAATTTAAAAAGACATTGAAATGATTCCTAATAATATTCTGCTATACTCAGAGACTAATAGCTAGCCCAATTATCATCAGATAGACTTCCTCCAGCAGCTGATGGAAACAGATGCAAAGACCCACAGCCAGATATTAGGCAGAGCACAGAGAACTGCACAGTAAAGGGGGAAAAGTATTGTTGGGGTCAGAGAGGTCAAGAACAAGAGAAGAACACAGCCCACAGAAAAACTAACCAGGACTCATAGGGACTCACAGGTAATGAAACAAAAATCATGAGCCTGTATGGACCTGATAGGTCCATACATACATGTTGTAGTTGTTTTGCTTGGGGCTACTTCTGACAGTGGCAGTAGAAGTGGCTCTAACTCTTTTACTGGTTCTTGGGACCCTTTTCTTCCAGAGTTACTTCATCTACCCTTGATATGAGAGTCTGGGCCTAGTGCTGGTTTTTGGTTATGCCATATTCAGTTGCTATCCGTGGGAGGCCTTCTCATTTCTAAAGGGAAACAGAGGAACAATGGATATTGGGTAGAGAGGAGGCAGGAGGGGGACTGGGAGAACTGGAGGGAGAGGAGATTGCAGTTGGGATATATTGTAAGAGAGAAGAATAAATACAGAGGAAAAAGAAAGAATTTGAAGGACCCAGCAATATCACTCCTGGGCACATACGCAGAAGATGCTCCAACATGTAATAAGGACACATGCTCCAGTATGTTCACAGCAGCATTATTTATAATAACCAGGAGCTGGAAAGAACCCAGATGTCCTTCAACAGAGGAATGGATACAGAAAATGTGGTAGATTTCCCTAATTGAATACTATAAAGCTATTAAAAGAAACGAATTCATGAAATTCACAGGCAAATAGATGGAACTAGAAAATATCCTGAGTGAGGTAACCCAATCACAAAAGAACACGTATGGTATGCACTCAGTGATAAGTGGATATTAGCCCAGGAGCTCGAAATACCCAAGATACAATTCATAAACTACATGAAAGTGTGGATACTTCAGTCCTTCTTAGAAGAATAAACAAAATACCTATGGAAGGAGTTGCAAAGACAAAGTATAGAACAGAGATTGAAGGAATGACCATCCAGAGACTGTCCCACCTGGGGATCCATCCCATACACTGTCACCAAACACAAACACTATTGTGGATGCCAAGAAGTGCTTGCTGAAAGGAGCCTAATATAGCTGTCTCCTGAGAGGCTCTGCCAGAGCCTGACAGATACAGAGGTGGATACTCACAGCCAATCATTGGACTGAGCACCGGGTCCCCAGGAGAGGACCTAGCAAAAGGACCTAAGTTTCTGAAGGGGTTTGCAGCCCCATAGAAGAACAACAATATAAACTAACCAATACCCCCAGAGCTTCCAGGGACTAAACCACCAACCTAAGAGTACACATGGTTGGACTCATGGCTCCAGCTGCATATGTAGCTGAGGATGGCCTTGTTAATCATCAATGGTAGGAGAGGCCCTTGGTCCTGTGAAGGCTCTATGCCCCATTGTAGGGGAATGCCAGGGCCAGGAAGCAGCAGTTGGTGAGTTGGTGAGTAGGGAGAGGGAATAGGGGGTTTTCCGGGGACGACCAGGAAAGGAGATAACATTTGAAATGTAAATCAAGAAAATATCTAATAAAAAAAAGAAAGAAAGTATTTGAAAGGGGTAGAGAATAATGCCTAGCATAATGTGCTTTGTGGATCGGGGGAATACCTTGGCAGGATGGAAAACATAAGAAATTGGATAAGAGAAGCTATTGAACAGCCATTTAACTGTACTTCTAAGGGGCAAGAAATGAGAGGGCATCAAGAAGGAAGGTCACTCTCTGTGTTAGATATTAGTGAAAATGCTTTTTAAAGTGGCACAGTCATGGGTAAAGTCCAAATTGTAGTCATGCTGAAGAGATGAATAGAGGGGATAATTATAATTAATCAAGTCAAAGAACTATGTAGCCATCTTGATATACATGTTTTATGCATTTGTAGATATCCCCACAATAATGCAGACAATTGCATGGAAAATGAATAAAATGTGGGTACATAATCAATCTATGAAAAGAAGATGGTGTGGGATATGGTAACCCAGTCTACTAAGGAGGATTGATGTCCAGTAAGAAGTCTGCACCACAGTTAATAACCAGAAGTGACATCCTTTAACCTGATAATTTAAAGTTTATGAGAAACAATCTCTTGGTTAAATCAATGCCCTCCACACTCCTTGTTTTGAATACTTGGTTGCAAGTTCTTTGTATTAGTTTAAGGCTGTGCAGCTTGGAGGACATAGGTCTGTCTGGCAGAAATGAATCACTAGGGGCAAGTCTTTGAATACTGTTAGTATAGACTCCAGGGTCCACTGTTTGCTGCTCCCTGTGTGCTGTCATGTGAATAGCTGCCACTTTGCCATGTCTTCCCTACTGGAATGGACTGTGATCTGAATCTATAAACTAAAATAACCATTTCATTCCTTAAGTCAGTTCTATCAGATATTTTGATCACCACAATACAAAAGCAACTATAGACTCCACAGCTGAAGAAGCTTGAAGAAAAATAGTACTGAGTACTTAAGATGGGATCAAGACAGGACTAGGAGGTAAGGAGGGTGGATGGTCACAATGCTTACTTAGAGGAATATTAGATTGCTTTCTTTGAAATTTTAAAACTTCACCTTGGGGAGGCACATTGGCTCTCACTTTTAATTTCAGCATCTAGGAGGCTAAAGCAGAATACTGAATCTAAGGACAGCCCAAGACTCATAGGAGACCTTGCTTCAAAAAGAAAAAAAAAACAGCCAAAGCTAAAAATAATCATCAATTTCTCCCTCAAATCTAAATGCTTCATAAAACCAACAGTCTCTTTTTCTTGATATAAGGCCCAGTCCACAGCATGCAGTAAACATTCACAAGATGACTAGGGGGACCATGTGGATAACTCGGGGGACAATGTGGATGAGTCGGGGGGATCAGTGTAGGTCAAGGATGATTCAGTTAGGAACAACCATAGAGCAGTCAATGAGAGAAGAAACCGAAAGTGATCTAAGGGGCTGGCATCGGTGCTCTGGAGGCATCAGGAGGCATGGGATTGACTGTTCGCTACTCTTGGCTGAGACTTTGATTTTCCTGTGCACTGGTACTGACATTGACATAGCTTCTGTATTGCCTTCCTGGAGACTTTCATCTCTCCCACACAAGGGACACTGTGTAGGCAGGAAGTGAGAGGGCAGCATCTGTGAAGACATGCTTGGGATAAGAGATCAGAAGAAACTTTCTTATCTTTCCTATCTCCTTTTTTCTCTCTCTCTGATTTTTTCTATATAGCATAAAAAAAACAGTAGAACCCTGATACCCTTATGACACCTAAGTAACTGATTCCACTGTGGTCATTGCTAATGGTTGCCCTGCATCTGCTGAATGATTTTCATTTGATTTTTTTTTTTATGAGACAACACACCACCCTTTTACTATATAACTGTTTCTGCAAATTATTATGCAAAACCCAGAAACAATTAAATTTGGGTTCAAGGGCAATAACAATGGGTAGAACTCCAAGAGGGAGACACTACAGGCAGTTCTGTTCCTGAAACATAAACCTATCTGGCAAGTGAGCAACCCCAGGGATCTGGGCCTCCATGCAGAGCCCTGTGCTTCTTACACTGCTCTCTTTAGCAAGAGAGATGGTGACTGCATTCCCTTTGTTGTGTCTATAGCTCAGTTTACAGTTGGCTTCCCTTAATATCTCACCTTGAGATACTATTCTTATTCTATGTACAAGCATGAAATAAAGTGTCAGGCTTTTTATCGACATGGAGTTTACATATACACCATTTGTCTACATTTAATTCTAATCACCCTTCTGAGTGCACCTATTCTGGGTAAGACCTGTCAACTACACTGGTCTGGGCACTCATCAAGTGTCATCTACTGATTATGATTTACACCCTGAGTGTCACACTGGTAACATGGTTCTTGATCATACCCCGAAGATTACTCTTGAAAACCTTTAGAAGGATAATGGTGAAGACACTTGGACTGAGATTTTTATTCGTTGTGAATATTCCTTCACCAAATTTCATTTATAAAAAAGCAGTGCTGGTTCCCTTTATCCTTCTTATTTGTTTTATCATTTATCATTCATATCTTGACTTAATTCTTATTTTTGAGTATGTGGGTAGACCCCAGACCTCCGAAATGCTTTACTGGTAGCATCAATGGCCCCCTTTCATCCTTAAACATTAACTTCACTAATGGAGGAACTTGGAGGTTTCCTTTGGTCTTTTCAAAGTCTATGTTTCCTTAGTAGACTGTGCCCATGGAAATCTGTTATAATGTTGACTATATATGAAAAACCTATTTTTAATTGTTATGTGGTATGATCTGAAGTAGAAGGCTTTAACTAGAACACTCATGTAGTAGGACCTATGCCAATGACTTGGTTATCTCTCAAAGGTCTTGTTGGTGAATACAACTTGTTAAGGATTGGGGTTTCAACATATTAAGTTGGATGGAGGACAAAAAGATTTACCTCATAGCATGGAGGAAGTACATTTTTTTTTATTATTATAAAAGTATCAACAGGGTGATGGCCACAAACTGAGCCATTCTCTACTATGTGAGGATCAGCAAAGACGCCACCATGCCTGTAGTGATGTTAAACAAAGGACATCTTAGAAGTCAGAAGTGCAGTGCATTGAGATTGGGAATGGTTATAATGGACATGAGAATGGCTTATCGGGAACTTATGGATCATTGGAAATTCACTGATGGAGCAGGGAAGGCATTGAGCAGAGCACCATGTAAACAATAATTTAGAGGAGAGGCAGGACTAACTGACATCATTTAGCACATGACAGAGAACTGACATCATTTAGGAGGCCATGCAGCTATAGAGGATATCTAATATTTTGGACCAAATGGTAGAAGTTGGGATCATAAGTATTGATCAGATCATAGACATAGTTTGAATATAGAATTGAAAGCTGGGCAGTGGTGGTGCATACCTTTAATCCTGGCACTTGGGAAGCAGAGACAGGTGGATTTCTGAGTTCGAGGCCAGCCTGGTCTACAAAGTGAGTTCTAGGACAGCCAAGGTTATACAGAGAAACCCTGTCTCAAAAAAAAAAAAAAAAAAAGAATATAGAATTGAGAAATTAATCAAATGAGGGTTATGATCACAGAGGGGGAATTTAAGATAGTTCCTGGGAGTTTGTGTTGAAGGAGAAAGACTGTAAGACTGAAAGACATCAAAAGAGGAATTTAATTGAAGCAGAAGAACTGTTTGAATACTTTAGGGTAGATATGTCAGTGAATGTCATGATGAGCCATTTAGCAAATTTATATGGAGGGATTTGAAATTTCAAAGGTTTGAGTGTATATTTCATTTAAAACCCAGAACCAAGTGGCATCATGGGAATGATTATATATAGAAAAGGCAAGCTTGACTTCTGGTGCCCTCCTTTACCTGGAGCAGATCAGCAGGCTCCCTCCTCTCCCACACCCTACAGCCTGCCTGTCCTCCAGGAGACACACAGTAACCAGGGATACAGTCCTTTTAGTCTGCATCTCCATCTGTCATTGGGAGCAGATCCTGCCCATAGAAGCCAAAGCCTGCCTGTCTCCCGGGAGGTTCATCCTAACCATGAAAACAGGAGGTCTGCTCTAACCAAGGACAAAGTAGGCCTGATCTAACTAGGGACACAGGAGCCCCCCCCCCCCCCCCCCCCCCCCGCAACCAGAGATGCACTACCTGCCTTCTAGGAGCCCATCTCTAATCCATGCCACAGAGCTCTACCTTCCTCCAAGAAGACCGGCTCCAGTCAAAGACACCCAGGCTAAACTAACTAAAGTTCACAGAAAGAGTATCCAAATTAACAAAATCAGAAATGAAAAAGAAGACATAACAAGAGAAACTGAGGAAATTCAAAAAAATCATCAGATCCTATTACAAAAGCCTATACTCAACAAAACTGGAAAATCTAGATAAAATGGATTTTCTTGGCAGATACCATGTACCAAAGTTAAATAAAGGTCAGGTAAAGTATCTAAACAGTCTCATAACCACTAAAGAAATAGAAGCAGTCATTAAAAACCTCCCAACCCACCCATGCCCCAAAAAACACAGGACCAGATGGTTTTAGTGCAGGATTCTACCAGACCTTCAAAGACAATGTAATACCAATAATCCTCAAACTATTCCACAAAAAAGAAACAGAAGGAACATGACCTAATTCTGTGAAGCTACAGTTACTCTGATACCTAATACACACAAAGACCCAACAAGGAAAATGAACATCAGGCCAATTTCACTTAAGAATATAAGTGCAAAAATACTCAATAAAATTCTAACAAACTGAATCCAAGAACACATCAAAATCATCATCCACCAGGATCAAGTAGGCTTTATTCCATGGATGCAGGGGTGGTTCTGTGTATGAAAATCCATCAACCTAATACACTATATAAACAACTTAAGGAAAAAAGTCACATGATCATCCCATTAGATGCTGGAAAAGCCTTCAATAAAATACAACTCCTCTTCATGTTAAAAGTCTTGCAGAGATCAGGAATGCATGGTACATCACTAAACATAATAAAAGTGATATATAGGAAACCAACAGTCAAAATGAAATTAAATGGAGAGAAACTAGAAGCAATCCCACTAAAATCAGTGACAGGACAAGGCTGCCCAGTCTCTGCCTATCTATTCAATATATAGTACTTAAAGTTTGAGCTGGAGCAATTAGACGACAAAAGGAGATCATGGGGATACAAATTGGAAAGGAAGAAGTCAAAGTATCACTATTTGCAGATGATATGATAATATATAAGCAACCCTCAAAATTTCACCAGAGAACTCCTACACCTGATAAACTACCTTAGCAAAGTAGCAGGATATAAAATTAACTCAAACAAAGGATAAATGGACTGAGAAATAAAATAAGGAAACAACACCCTTTATAATAGTCACAAATAATATAAAATACCTTGGTGTAACTCTTACTAAGCAAGTGAAAGATCTGTATAACAAAAACTTCAAATCCCTGAAGAAAAAATGGAAGAAGACCTCAGAAGATGGAGAGATCTTCCATGCTCATGGATTGGTAGGAATAACATAGTGAATATGGCCATCTTACCAAAAGCAGTATACAGATTCAATGCTATTCCCATCAAAATTCCAACACAATTCTTCACAGACGTGGAAAGAGAAATTCTCAACTTCATATAGTCTAAATAATTCTCAAAAATAAAAGATCTTCTGGGGAAATCACCATCTCTGACCTCAAGCTGTATTACAACACAATAGTGATAAAGACTAAACTCTACTGGTACAGAGACAGACAGGTCAATCAATGGAAAAGAATCAAAGACCCAGAAATACACCCATATACCTATGATCACTTGTTCTTTGACAAGGAAGCCAAAAACATACAGTGAACAAAAGAAAGCATCTTCAATAAGTGGTGCTTCTCTACCTGGCGGCCTACACAAAGAAGAATGAAAATAGATCCATATGTATCACCTTGCACAAATCTCAAGCCCATGTGGATCAAAAACCTCAACATAAAACCAGATACACTGAACCTAATAGAAGAGAAAGTGGGAAGGAGCCTTGAACTCATTGGTACCTGGGGAGATTCCCTGAACAGAACAGCAATGGCTCAGGCTCTAAGAGCAACAACTGATAAATAGGACCTCATGAAACTAAAAAGGACATCAGTAGGATAAATCAACAACCTACAAATAGGGAAAATTCTTCAATAACCGTACATCTGACAAAGGGTTCATATCCAAAATACATAAAGAACTCAAAAAGTTAGCCTTCTAAAAACCAAATAACCCAATTAAAATGTAGTACAGAGCTAAAGAATTCTCATCAGTGGAATCTCAAATGGCCAAGAATCACTTAAATAAATGTTCAACAATCTTAGTCATCAGGGAAATGTAAATCAAAACATCCCTGAGATTTCATTTTATACCAATCACAATGGCTAAGATCAAAATCTCAGGTGACAGCAGATGCTGGTGAGGATGTAGAGAAAGAAGAGCACTCCTCCATTGCTGGTGGGATTGCAAACTGGTACAACTACTCTAGATTCAATCTGGCAGTTCTTCAGAAATTTGGAAATAATTCTCCTTGAAGACCCAGATATACCACTCCTGGGCATATACCCAAAAGATGCCCCCCATACCACAAGAACACATGCTCCACTATGTTCATAGGAGCCTTATTTGTAATAGCCAGAAGCTGGAAACAACCCAGATGTCTTCAACTGAAGAATGGATACAGAAAGTGTGGTTTATTTACACAGTGGAATACTATTCAGCTATTTAAAATGGGGACATCATGAATTTTGCAGGCAAAAGGATGGAACTAGAAAATGTTATCCTGAGTGAGGTAACCCAGACTTAAAAAGACATGTATAGTATACATTTATTGATAAGTGGATACTAGCCAAAAAGTACAGAATACCCAGGATACAACCAATGAACCTTAAGTATTTTAACAAGAGGATAGTCCCAAATGAGGATGTTTCATTTCCACTTAGAAGGAGGAACAGAGTTATCATGAGAGGCAGAGAGAGGGGAAGGACCTGAGTGATAGGAGGAAGGGGAGGGGAAAAGGGAACAGGATCAGGTACCGGGCAGAGGGAGAGTAGAGAAGCCCAGAGGATCAGGAAAATGAATGGAAATGTGGAGCCTCTGGGGTTGGGAGGTGGGGGACCCTCTAGAAAGTCCTAAAGATCTGGGATGTGAGAGACTCCTCCCAGGACTCAATGGGGGTGATCTTGACCAAAGTGCCCAACAGTAGGGATAGGGAATCCAGAGTCCAACTCCAGTAGATAGACTCAGAGCTCCAACTGGAGAAACAGGATTACTAGCCCACAGCCAAAATTTCTATTCCAGAATTGTTCCTGTCTAAAAGAACTACAGGGACAAAGATGGAGAAGATACTAAAGGAAAGGCTGTCCAGTGACAAGACCAAATGGGATCAATCTCTTGAAGAGGAGGGGCAAGCCAAGGCCCAACACTTCTAATGCTATGATGTGCTTACAGACAGGAGCTTGGCATGGCTGTCCTCTGAGAGGCCCTATCAGCAGCTAACTGAGACAAACACGGATACTAACACTCAACTATTGTGCTGAAGTTGGGACTCCTATGGAGGCATTAAAGGAAGGATTGAAGGAGCTAAAAAGGGTTAGCGACCACATAGGAAGACCAGCAGTTTCAACTAACCCAGACCCCTGGGGACTCCCAGAGACTGAGCCACCAACCACCCAGGCAGCATATGTTGGCTGGTTGGAGGCTCCCACAGCACATATATAGCAGAGGACTGCCTGATGTAGCCTCAGTGGGAGAAGATGTACCTAATCCTCAAGAGACTTGAGACCAGGGGATATAGGAGGGAGGGAGGAGCACCCTCTCAGAAGCAATGGGGAGTGGGATGGGGAACTGTGGGATGGGGGAAAAGGAAGGAGGGAAATAGCTGGAATGCAAATAAATAAAATAATTAATAAAACAAAGAAAAGGAAAGTTTGGACAGACCATTAGATCAATCTATCCTCTTTAGAATAAACTATACAAACTCTACCTCTAGTTATAAGCTATGCCTTATAACTTCCTAGAGACCTATACTAAAAAAAAAAAAAGCAAAGAAAAAGAAAACAAAAACAAAACTCTTATCAAAATAAATCTAACTCACAGTAAAAATTTTCCCATTTCTTTCCCCCTCCCCCTTGCCTTGGATAGAGTACTCCCCTGACTCCATACATCCTGATCTCTTGAGGCCTCAAGTCCCTAGAGGATTAGGTTCATCTTTTCCCACTGAGGCCAGACCATGTGGTCCTCTGCTAGGTATATGCTGGGGACCTCGGACCATCCCACAAATGCTGCCTGGTCTAACCTAATCTCAGGATCCTCCTCGTTGTCTCATGAGAATGGTGAAACCAACCAATGTCTCTTATGCCCATCCATCCTCAGGCACACTCCATAGATCCTCTAGAATAAAGTTAGGGATGTGCCTTCATGTCCCTGTAGACCTCCTGTGCTCACCCATACTTACATGTTTTGTGAAGCAAATGGAATAAAATGACAATGTACAATTCATCCTCCCACTTATTTATGGATGGTATATTCTTTTGTTGTTGAATATTATGTATTTTTTTATATATTCTGGGTATTAGTCCCCTGTAGTCCCCTGTAAGATGAATAGCTGAAAAACATTTTTTCTCCCATCCTGTATGCTAAGCAACTGTTTATTTATTTTTTGGCAGAAGGTTTCAGCTTCTTGTAATCCTAGGTTTTGTTTCTTTCCACTATTTCCTAAACATCAAAGTCCTACTTAGAAAGTTATTGAATATGCTAAGATCTTTTTTTATATCCTAAGATCTTAAAGTGTTTCCCCAATTTCTTCCTCATATACTTGTATACCATGTGACACCCCTCAAAACTTATAAGGTTACTTAAAATATTATGAGATTTTTGTGTATGTGACTTTTGTTACTGAATTGGGAGATTACCAAGTGCAAACTTTGTAGATGACAATTTCATGTGTCAGAGATCAGACTCACCTGTTAGTCTACAAGCTGTGGGACTTATATTAAGTTCTTTGATTTGGTTTGAGTTGATTTTTGTGCAGGCTGAGGATAGGAATCTAGGGTTTTTTTTTTTTTCTATACTTAGATATCCAGTTATTCTCAGCATCATTTGTTTTGCAACTTTCTACTGGTTCTTTGTGAATTTCACATCATCCACTCTAATCCCTACCACACACCCATACCTGCCCTCCACCCTTGCAACCTCTCCCCAAACAGAGACAAAAAAAAATCTCATTGTGGAAGCTATAGTGTGTCATAGTATGTCCCACAGATACCCTTTCGACCACTTGCCTTTGCTTGCAAATGTTCATTGCCACGACGAGTTGTTCTGCTAGGCCTCTGGCTTCTGCTACTCTGTCAAAAGTGAAAACTTCCTGCGATCCTCTCAGATCTCCTGTTGTTGGCCTGTGTCATGGGGATACTGTTTTGGTTCTATAGGACCCTTCATGCACTCAGCCATTCATGGATGGGGTAGGTGTTCAGGTGGGTCAATTCAAATCCCTGGATCTGGGCCTGAATGATATCTGAGCTGGTCAGCCTCCCTGTTCTCATGCCCTCAAGGGCCAGCTCACCAGCAACCTCCTCACCAGGGTCAGTTCTACCCTGCTGCTTGGGTGAGGTGTAAGGTCTGCTCTCCTGAGCATTGCAGTCAGTGAAGTGCAATTCTCCCACTCTCATGACCCTGAGAGGCCATCTCTCCTATTTGCCTTAAGTAGCAAGGAACAAGGGAGGGGAAATGGCCACTGCCCAGCAGACAAGAGGAAGGGCCAGCTCTCCTGTTCTCACACCCTCAGGGGTGGCTCAACACGGCCCCTCCCACCATCAGGGTCAGGTCTACTGTGCTACTCAGATGAGGCACAGAGTCAGCTCTCCTGCTTTTATGACCCTGTTTGGCCTGTCTGCTGCTGGTGACATCTCTTTCTTGCCCATGTCACCACAAGGCAGACAAGTGGCCATCTCTCCCATGTTCAAGTCCTAAGGGCTGGCTCATCCATGCCCATGTCATCAGGGCCAGCTGGGAGAGGTACAGGGCCTGCTCTCCCAAGTGCTGCAGCTAGCGAGAGGCAGGAACAACTCTCCTGCCCTCATGATCCCAGGGCCAGGTCTTCCACCTGCCATAGGTGGTAAGGAACAAAAGAAGAGAAGGCTATCTCTCTACACCACTGCATGAGAAATGAATGACCAGGCCAGTACTCCGGTGTTCATATCCTTGGGGTAGGCTCACCTGCAATGCCCACAATGTGTGGGGCTCAGTCTCCCAAGTACTGTAGCCAGCTAGGAGTCAGGTCAGATCTCCTGTTCTCATGCACCCAGAGCCAGCTATCCCACAATGCCTAGGTGAGGGATTCGGCCAATTCTGCACAGCCCTCAGACATCCACATGTCCTCAGGCAGCAGCCCAGGCCAGGGACCATTCACCTGGCCTTCAGTGGTAATGGTCTCTTGCTGCTGCAGGGCCACCAACCCAGAAACGACCCCTAGTGGCAACACAGGCTGAGACCCAACCATGTTCCCAGGTGGAAATCATGGGCTACTCATGCCAGGCTGATCATCATTACCCTTGAGTTTCCAGCGCTACCTCTCTTTATTGTGCCCACATCCTTCTATTTCTCTTTCCCTTCCATTTCTCTACTACTTGTTCTCTCCTCTTACTAGTACCCAGGGTCTCTGAGTGTCTGGGGTCACCTCAGGCGTGGTCTCAGGAGTGTCATACCCTGCTTGGGCAGAGGTCATCTTGAGTATGGTCTGCTCCTCTCTTTGCAGGCCCGGGCAGCTCCATTCTGGTAGTTGTCTCAGACTCCCTCTGCCTGAACTCACCAGAGTGGTTCCTTGTGAAGGTCAAGGATCATCTATCTAGGGTTCACTCCCACCTGAGGCCCATGGTACTAGATGGAGTTCTTCTAGTCTCCAGCTCGTTCTCTGCCCTGGGAGCTCTTGTGGACCTGAATGGCATTGGACCGGTGGTGGTCTCAGGCCTACTTTTGTTTCTCAGGGAATTTTAGGCTACTAATCATCCAGAAGTTCATAGGTCAAAACTCTGAGCATAGATTTAACTGCTCTCCTCTCTGCCACCTACTGATGCACGGGAAACATGGCAGCCACACCTGCAAATCCTCAAGGAGCAGTATCGGATCACTTTTTATTGTTGCTGCTTGAAACAAGGTTTCCTTATATTGTTCAGGCTAGCCTGAACTGGAGTCCTCCTGCCTGGGCCTATTGGTAGCTGGCATCATTTGCTCTAAAGAGATAGTCTTTTTTCCAAGGCATATATTTTTCATCTTTTGAAGTAATCAGGTGGATATAGCATATGGTCTTATTTCTGGGCTCTCCATACTATCTCCCTGGTCAGTACTTCTGGTGAAAGTACCAGAGTGTCTTTGTACAATGGATCTGTGGTATAACTTTAGTTCACCCATAGGGTACCCTTAGCATTTCTTCATCATTTTTTTTCTCTTTAAGGTTATTGTGGTTGTTTGGGCAGGGGGAATTTTGGTCTTCTATGTGAGTTTGGGGATTGCATTTTGTACCTCTGAAAAAGAAACCAATTGTAATTTTGATGTGACTGGCACTTTACAAAGCAATACAAAATATCGTAGTTCTTAGACAAATGAGTATCAAAACGACATTGACAGCTTATCTCATCATGGTTAAAATGGCTGTTACCAAGAAGTGAAGGTGTGAACAGTGATACAAAGAATAGGGAATGCTTAACTGCTATTGATGGGACTTCAAATTAGTGTACACACTGAGAAAAATCAATACAGAAAATTAAAAAAGAAAACTGAAACAAGGACTGGAGAAACAGCTCTGTGGTTAAGAACTCAGTTCTTAGCATCAATGTCAAATAGCTCACAACTGCCTACAACTTCAGCTCCAGATGATCAATGCCCTTCGCTAGCCTTTGTACTCAATCCCCTGACCATACACACACACACACACACACACACACACACACACACACACACACACACACACACATACATACACACTAAATAAATAAATAAAAGCAATTCTTTAAATGTATTAAAAGCTAAAATCTATATGCTTGTAACAACAATGAATGAAAAAAGAGGCCATGAATTTGAAAGAGAACAGGAGGTATATATAGAAAGTTTCTAAAGAAGGAAATGAAAGGGGATAGATGATGCAATTACATTACAACCTTAAAAGTAAAAATTACAAGCTGGGCGGTGGTGGCGCATGTCTTTAATCCCAGCACTTGGGAGGCAGAGGCAGGCGGATTTCTGAGTTCGAGGCCAGCCTGGTCTACAGAGTGAGTTCCGGGACAGCCAGGGCTACACAGAGAAACCCTGTCTCGAAAAACCAAAAAACCAAAAAACCAAAACCAAAAAAATTACAATAATATAAATTATAATATAACTACCCTTTGATCTGGTGATACCAGTCCTAGGTTGCTAGTGAACGGAATTCAGGTAGTAAACAATAGAGGTACAGGGAAACATGTTTTCGCAGTACTGTTCAGTCACAATAGCCCTATCACAGGCTTGCCCTAGGTGTCTGTAGCTGAATGGGTAGATAATGATAATGTGGTACATGTACACAAAGGAGAGTTACTCAGCAATTACAAAACGCAAAGTCATATTCTTTGTAGGAAAATGGATGGAACTAGAAATCACCATGTTAAACAAAATCAACCAGACTTAGAGTACAAATATTGGCCTGGCAGTGGTGGCGCATGCCTTTAACCCCAGCACTTGGGAGGCAGAGACAGGTGGATTTCTGAGTTCCTGGCCAGCCTGGTCTACAGAGTGAGTTCCAGGACAGCCAGGGCTATACAGAGAAACTCTGTCTTGAAAACAAACAAACAACAACAACAAAGAAACCCAAACAAACAAAATACAGGTATCAATAGGTGTTTGTCGTGTAGACTCTTAAAAAAAAAAAAAACAACTGAAAGCAGAAGGATGGCTGTGGAGCAGACAGGAAGTCAGCAAGAGGGGCAGACATCTTGGGTCCTTGGAGGATATAGCTAATATATGCTAAATATAAATATATACAATATAAACTATAAATATATAAACTATACATATGAAAATGTCATACTGAAACTTGATTTTGTTCAACTTACATGTGCTAATAAAGAAACTTCCCTTAAAATCACAAAATATTCACAATTGTATAGAAATCACTAAAAGTATACACACAAGACTAAAAAATAGCATCGAAGTCTGTGCTGTGGCTAATGTACATAGGCTTCTAGAGCATTTATTTATTTATTTATTGCTTAGAACAAAACAATTTTATTTATATTTTAATATCTATAAGGTCTTCCATAATAAAACAAGGTAATATTAGGTTTAGTTTTACAAAAATAAAAGACTCATTTGATGATTTTCCAACAAAATGAGAAAAATGTTTTTTATAAATCTATATAAAAATATATAGGGAGGTGAACTTTTCAAGATTTTTAGATTATTCTCTCTTTTACTGTTTTGTCATATAAATGTATGTGCTTGTAAAAAATGGACTTTCATACATTTCTAACAATTCTTTGTTTGTTTTGGTTTGGTTTGGTTTTTTTTGAGACAGGGATTCTCTGTGTAGTCCTGGCTGTCCTGGAACTCACTCTGTAGACCAGGCTGGCCGGGAACTCAGAAATCTACCTGCCTCTGCCTCCAAAGTGCTGGGATTAAAGGCATGCACCACCACTGCCTGTTCTAAAAATTCTTGAGGTAGAATTGTTAGAAACTCATTAGTATTAAGAATTGGAACAGTGAAGCTGAAAAACCAGCTAGATAATATGATTTATGTGTATGAGGGATTGTTGGCAAGCATGTATGTGCATCATGTACTGGGATGGATGTATACTCACACGGGGACTACGAACACTGGAAGAGGAATTCAGATTCTCTGAACCTGTAATTACCCATGGCTGTAAGGAACTGATCGTGGATCCTCCACAAGCACAGAAAGAGATCTTAAACTGCCGAACTATCTTTCCAGCTCTATCAGTGAAATATTCAAGTTGAAATCTTCAACTTGGACTAGAGATAAGAAATAAGATCAGAATTCAAGCAAAATTCTCTTGCCTGCATACAATTTTTCTCTTGAATAAATCTGCTAGAAAGGCTTTTTAAGTTTTTAACAAATTGCATTTAAAGTGCTTTGAATTTAAAAATCAAACAATTATGAGAACACACTATTTAATCAATGTAACAATAATAATTCTTAAGATACTCATAAATTGAATTATACAAACAGAAAATGTAGAAAACCAGAAATAAAGGGACCACAGAAAGAGGTCCATTGTTCACATCAGAAAGCACATTAAACACGAATGATTCCAGTGATTCAGCTCTTAACAAGGTAATTATGGCATTGACAAGCTCAAGGAGAATTCAGAATGTAAGAGAGACACTGGGCAAATTTCCCACTAGATTCTCAAAATTGCCAAAACCTCTGCATGCCAAGTCCAGTAATTAAATGAGGCAAGGTTTGCAGAGAATGTTTAAAGGATCCCAGCATAAGGTGCTATAAACAATGAGGACATTAACAAATTGCTAGTGTTTATCCCAGAGAAGACGTGGTGTAAGGGGTAAGACTGTCATGTTGCCAGAAAATAAAGTCCTCTGTCAATACAAAACATTTTTCTTTTTAAAATGAATTGAGTATTTTGTATTTTGATCATATTCAATCTCTTATTCAGATCCATAACCCATTCCCTACTCATTTACCATTACGTCTTAATTTTTTAAGACCAATTTGTGCTGCCCAGATTTGTGACCTCCCCCTGGAGACAACTTAACAGTGCTATACCCAGAGAAGACCACCTCTCCCTCTTCCAGCAGCTAACAACTGCCACTATCTTCAAGGCTAGGGCTAGGATTCTCTTCTAAACCCTTTCTCCACGCTGGGATTTAGTCTGGCTTGGGCTGGGACAGGTTTTGTATGTGCTGCTGTAACTGTTGTGAGTTCCAATGTGCAGCTACCCTGCTGTGTCCTGATGATCATGTTTCCTTGGCGTCATCCCTGGCTCTTACACTCTGCTCACTCATGCACAATGATCCCTGAGGCTTGGGTGGAAGAAGTGTGTGGTGTATATCCTCTCCATACGGCTGAGAATTCAGTAGTCTCTTACTCTCTGCACTTTGGCCAGTTGTATAAATCATTACGTTAATCATCATCTATTGCAAATAGAATCTTCTCAAATAAAAGTTGAGAAATGCATTTATTTAAGACTATAGTGGTAAGGTTCCTTTTTTAGGCAAAGTGAAACACCTTTATAATGGAAACAATACTTGATTTAAGAGCCAAACAAGTGCGGAGAAAATCATGGCTTTATTAGTAACTGCTTGACTTGAGAAGTGAATTGGTGTTTCCTAGCTGTTTCATATGTAAAATAGGAATAAGATATAAATTCACTGTAAGGCATAGTAAGTGAGATAAATAGATGTAAGTAAAATAACAAATTACCTGATAGAGAAGAACAGAGTCCAGAGAAACAAATAACCCTATTAAAAAATGGGGCATAGAACTAATCAAAGAATTCTCAACTAACTAATACCAAATGGCTGAGAAGCACCTAAAGAAATGTTCAACATCCTTAGTCATCAGGGAAATGCAAATCAAAACAACCCTGAGATTCCACCTCACACCAGTCAGCATTCTAAGATCAAAAACTCAGGTGACAGCAGATGCTGGAGTGGTTGTGGAGAAAGAAGAACACCCCTTCATTGCTGATGGAATTCCAAGCTGGTACAACCACTCTGGAAATCAGTTTGGCAGTTCCTCCGGAAATTGGACATAGTACTACCAGAGGACCCAGCTATACCACTCCTGGGCATGTATCCATAAGATACTCCAACATGTAATAAGGACACATGCTCCACTATTTATAAAAAAGCAGCCTTATTTATAATAGCTAGAAACTGGAAACAACCCAGATGTCCCTCAACAGAGAAATGAATACAGAAAATGTGGTACATCCACATAATGGAGTAATACTTAGCTATTAAAAACAATGAATTTATGAAATTCTTGGGGAAATGGATGGACCTGGAGAATATCATCCTGAGTGAGGTAACCCAATCACAAAAGAACACACATGGTTTGCACTCTCTGATAAGTGGATATTAGCCTAGAAGAGAGGAACACACCAAGTACAAACCACAAACCATAAGAAATTCAAGAAGAAGGAAGACCAAAGTATGGATATTTCGTTCCTTCTTAAAAGGGGGAACAAAATACCCACGGAAGTAGTTGTACAGACTAACGATGGAGCAAAGACTAAAGTAAGGACAATTCAGAGACTGTTCCACCTGGGAATCCTTCCCATATTCAATCATCAAATGTAGACACTATTGTGGATACCAGCAAGTGCTGGATGACAGGAGCCTGATATAGCTGTCTCCTGAGAGGCTCTGACAGCACCCGACTAATACAGAAGTAGAGACTCACAGCCATCCATTGAACTGAGTTCAGGGTCCCCAATGAAGTTGCTAGAGAAAGGACCCAAGGAGCTGAAGGGTTTGCAGACCCTTAGGAAGAACAACAATATGAACTAACTAGTACTCTCAGAGCTCCCAGGGACTAAAACTCCAACCAAAGAGTGCACATGGAGGAACTCAGGGCTCCAGCAGCATGTGTATAACAGAGGATGGCTAAGTCAGTCATCAATGGGAGGAGAGGAACTTGGTCCTGTGAAGGTTCTATGCCCCAATATAGGGGAATGCCAGAGCCAGTAAACAGGAGGGGGTGGGATGGTAAGCAGGGGGAGGAGGGAGGGAACAGGGGATTGGTTTAATTTTTTTTTATTTTATTTTTTTCTTTTTCTTTTTCTTTTTCTTTTTCTTTTTCTTTTCTTTTCTTTTTATTTTTGAGGGGAACCTGGGAAAGGAGATATTGTAAATAAAGAAACCATCTAATAAAAAAAGAAAACATGGCAAAAAGACCAATGACACACTTACAAAGCTGGATGATGACATTGGCATTTTATGATATCCCTTCGTTGTGTTAAGAATTTATTTCTGAATCTTCACTGCATAAGGTCAGATCTTTACTACAATTCCTGGTGTGTGACCATCAGCTAGTTGTTTAAATTCTCTCACTTTTGTTATCAGATAAACTCAGACTGGTCTTTCCAATTACATAGGGATTGTGTTAGTTAATACGGAAAATACTTATAATTGTTCAAAGAGTAATTCTTTCTTTGTTTAATAGCTTTTATTAGTTAGGATCTTGTTATGGAGACCAGGCTGGACATGTCCTCCCAAGTATTGGTGTGACAGTCATGTGCCTCCTTCTTTATTTCAGAAATGAGTGCTTGATTTTTCTTCCCTTCCCCTTTTCCTTTCTAATAGTTTGCTCATACTACCATTCATTCCTCACCCTTGTCCTTACATTTAGATAAAGTTTAAAAGCAATATTTTATAATCTGATTTGTAATTGTTGATTTGGAATCACTTCAAATAATGAGTCTTTAATGATTTGTTCATGTATCAAGTCTTCCTATCTTTCCTTACATTCAACACTTTCTAATTACCCAGAGCTGACAATCTTCATCTATAATTTTTTGTGAGGAATATAGTTAATTTCAATCACCACCACTATCCTACCACCAGCAACAGCATCATGACCATTCTAACAAAATATGCACACCTACTATACTTAGAATGTTTACTAGGCTAAGAAATTGTGGTTGTTTAACCAGTTATTAAGGATGGAGTTAGCAGTGAACAAATTGTTGTTTGGCAGGCAAGATTTCATGTGTAATGTGATTTTTAAAAAGCTTGGTAAGTGGCATGCAGCATCATGAGGTGCTTTAGTATTTTCATTTCATTGATTTCAGAATCCTCTATCCATGATAAAATCGTGTTCTAAATAAATCCATTGATTTCAGCAATAAATGCTAAGTAGGAAAAAGGGTTCATAAAAATATGAAACAAATCTCAGATCTAGATATTTCTCAAATGAAAGGTTTTTCTAAGAATGCACGTGTTCTAGGAAATACTGAATGTACAATAAACACAAAAATATGACAGTGTTCAATGAAGTCTTTATTATAATAACTCTGAACTAAGATTGATACTGCAAGCTACAAATAATGCCAACATTGTCAAAGTTTGTGGCACTGTATACTACTAATCACATATCTTTAATCACATGGTGGGTATGGAAGTGCATGCTGGAAATCCCAGCTTCCAGGAGGATGAGGCAGGAGGATTGCTGCAAGTTCTAAGTTAGGCTGAGTCAGATAGTAAATACCATCCCTGTCAGTGATGGTATATAGTGCCCCTAAATAAATTTTACTCAGTATTTGGAGAACAATTAGACACCTTGTAAGTTTGAAAATGTTTTAGTTTTTTTTTAAATTTGTTTTTTGAGACAGGGTTTCTCTGTATAGCCCTGGTTGTCCTGGAACTCACTCTGTAAACAAGGCTGGTCTTGAACTCAGAAATCTGCCTGCCTTTGCCTCCCAAGTGCTGGGATTAAAGGCATGAGCCACCACTGTCCAGCTCAGTTTTACAATTCATCTCAAATACTTGGAGAAACACTTGTATATGTGTGATAATAAGAAATTATATGAATTTTTCAGCAGGTTCCTTTGTGCAGTCAGCAATTTATGTTCAAATAAGGAAATGTAGATGTAGTGTCATGGTATATTTATAAGGTAGGATGTTCATACAAGGTTCAGAAAAAAGATTCCATTATCCACAACATGGAAAGATCTTGAAATGTTAAGAAAAATTAAAGTTTCAGAATGCTACACTGTGACATTTTGGTAAATATAAAATGATATTAAATATATTGGTAACAGTTGTATATATGTGTTGGAAGTATAAAATTATAAACTGTTTATATCGTAAAACTTGAGAGTTTATTTTGATGGAAAAGATGCCACATAAACTGAGCCTAATGGAGAAAATGGATAATTTATCAATTTGCCCTATGTTTTATTTTCCCACATAGTAACAAAAATCATCTATGTTGCTATAGGATGGATAGGAAATATCCCTCAAAGGCTCATGTTTTGCCCTTGGTTCTTAGATGTAGAAGCTTTAATATCCCATTTGGGGATAATACATTCTTTTTTTTTTTTAATATTTCCTATATTTGATTTATTTATCTGAAGATATACATTAAACTCAGGGCTTTGTACTTCTTTTTTTTTTCCTTTTAGATATTTTCTTTATTTACATGTAAATTTCTCCATTCCCAGTTTCCCCT
>NW_022196895.1:19417828-19439638 GCF_008632895.1 Mastomys coucha | reverse complement strand
CTATTCAACAAAATAGGAACTGAAGGCACTCTACCCAATTCGTTCTATGAAGCCACAATTACTCTTATGCCTAAAACCACACAAAGACCCAACGAAGAAAGAAAACTTCAGACCAATCTCCCTTATGAATATCGATGCAAAAATACTCAATAAAATTCTTGCAAACCGAATCAGGGATAATACATTTTTGCATTTGTCCATGGGTATACTTATTTCTTTCAAGGGCCAGCAAGTCATTTTTCAGTGACAGGATCCCAGGAGAGAGGGCCCCAGGGATCAGAGATAAAAAGAAGATCAAAACAGTGGGCTCAGACAGTCTTGTTGACCTATATCTTATACCAGGTAAATTATTAAGAAATTATATGGCATCTTATATACTATTTCCAGGGGGGAAATGGGACAGTGTCATCAAGAGCTGGTATAAAAGGGAATGGAGTTAGTTGGAGGTTAGTCAAACAATTTTGCACAAGGGAAACACGGGATATCTCAAGAACATCCTAGACTGTGCACACTAATATAGTCTTGGGACTGATAACTACATCCCCTGAGGGTGGGAAAGTTGAGATCTGAGGATCTGAACTCAGCTCCACCAAGGTCCTTAATGGGTGTGCCAAGCATGCTTCGGGTTTTAGAGACAGAGCCACGTTCCTCCTTCTCCATATATCAGGGCCTCTAGGATAGGTTTGGTTCAACCTAGCCCTCAGCAAAAAGGAAACACCATTTTGTAAAGTTTGAATTAATTACTTTTCTAAATGGGATATTAACCTAAGTCTAAATATTTAAGTAGAATACAGAGATATATATAGTTTATTTTTAAACAGACTTAATGGCATTATGAGCATAGCTATGCCTTATATTGACAAACCAGGGAATTTCATTTTTCTTTTTAAAATTTTTTTCTTTCTTTTTAAATGTGGGCAGAACAGAATTGGCCTATGGTTCTTAAAGCTGAGTGGCCTTCCAAGTCGCCTGGGAGTCATTCTATGCTTAAAATCTGAGCATTGGCTCAGATTATGAATTGCATCATCTGGGGGTAGATCTCACATACTTGTTTCCCTTATTGCTGTAGGCATGGATAGCTCTAAGTGAATTTAGTAATTAGTTCTTTCTTGGAAACCTATCACCAAATGTCTTCACAAGTCCCCTTCTTCCTGACTGTTTTAATCTAAAGGTTAATTGGTTCAGAATGGGACCAGAACTGAATTCTTTCTCAGAGAGGGATGGGAGAAGGATGGCAGGAGAGACTTCCAATTTGTAAAGGGGGGGGGTCTTCCTTCAAGTCTCACTTAGCATGCAAGTTGAGCTGGGGTCTGAGGTGGCCCTCAGTGCTCAAAGCGCAGGTACTCCTAGGTCCCTTTTTTACATAACACAACTAGTGTTCCCATCACTCTTTTGAGTATAGTGATTTTTTTCCTCCTTTGGTCTTTAAGAATGTTACAGACAGTTGACTGTCAGGAAGAGCTTTGTGCTTTCTGCTGCCAGCAAAACAAACATTACTGCCATTTTGTGTGATAAAGTTTCATGCATCTACAAAAATATTACCAGTATGCAGAGACCTTTGCTTGTGAATCACAGTACTCTTTGTCTTTCATGTGACTATTACAAGGAAAAAAATGGAAGATATGCTGAGTCTCTGTGAGCCTGGCTTCATTACTGGAGGAACTATGTACCTCATGTGTTTGTGGCTATAAATATCAATGTTATTCTAAATATATGTCATATATGAAAAGAACTCAAATTACATTGTTTTATTTCAAATCTACATACTCTTATTCTTTATAAGAACATCTCTTTGCTTTAAAGTATTTAATTTCTTATCTACTTTCTTCATAGCATGTGTTACTAAGTTAATAGGGAAAATGAGTGAAAGAACTGATTTCCTTCTCCCCAGGACTGGTGATAGGAATTTCAGAAATTCATTTGGCATATAATGGGGAGAAATTTCCCAACAAGGATAGTAAACAAGTTTCAAATAATGGTAGAATTCTCAGAAGCATGTGATCTCTTAAAGGGAATTTTATGTTTGATATTTGTTTGTTTGTTTGAACCTTCAAGATCAATTGTGTTGCCCAAACCTTCTTAGATGTGCAGTCTTCCACTGGAGAGCAACCAATTTATCAAGGGCTATACTCTTAAAGAAACTCTCTCTCTCTCTCTCTTTCTCTCTCTCTCTCTCTCTCTCTCTCTCTCTCTCTCTCTCTCTCTCTCTCTCTCTCTCTCTCTCTCTCTCTCTCTCTCTCTCTCTTTCTTTCTCTCTCTCTCCCCTTCTCTCTCTCTCCCTCCCATTAGCTACCAATTATCAGTAGCTCCAGAGCTTGGGGGTGAGACTGTATGCCCAACTCCCAACTCATCTCTCCTTGCTGGGATTTGTCTAGCCTGAGCTTGCACAGGTTTTGTGTATTCTGTTGAAACTACCATGAGTTCATTATGAGCAGCTACCTGGTTATGTCTAGCAGATAATGGTACCTGTAGCTATTCACTGCCTCTGGCTCTTTCATTCTGTCTGCTTTTCTGCTTTTCAGAAGTTTCATTCTGATTACTTGTCGTATATATTTTACCTTCAGGGTTTAGAATTTTGCATCTCTTATTCTTTGCACTTGGCTACATGTGGATCATTATGTTAAACGTCCTCTATTGCAAACTGAAGCTTCTCAGATGAGGATGATAGCTGCATTTACTTATAGGTAAGTCATTAAGAGTCAGCTTAATACTACGCCCACTCAGGAGTATAATGGTAAGATCTCCATTAGGAACTATGATCTATCAAGCCACAGGTTCTTAGGTCAATATCGGTGTCAAGTATGGGTTTCATCCTAGATAACTTTGGGTGGGGATGTATAAAGATGCAGTGGAAGGGTGTTACCACCTGCTGGCACTTTCATTGCAGTGATAATGAGAGATCAGAGTGACAACAGCATTTCCTTCTTTAGTTGAGTGCACTGATCACAAGAGTCCCGCCTCACTGATAAATAGATTGCTAATATGAAAAGAAGCAGCAGCCACAAGGTCTCAGAGAAAGGGGAAATTGAGGCAAACATTATTCAAATGCATAATATCAAAGAAAACAATTAGTAAGATATCTTCAGACCCTACAAGGGTCTCTTCTATCAACAAGCATGTTCTTTCCTGAATAGGAGACAGTGGCATTAGCACACTGAACAAAGGCAATGCTGTGACACTGCTAATACCTCTATTCTTTTCCATTTCATTAATGAGGAAAAAAGATTCATGCTCCCATTTTGGTATGTTCCCAATATTGGAGTAGTGGGAACTGGGACTCAAATCAACATGTAACCTTCCAGGCAGCGTACAGCAGGCTGCAGAGATGGTTCAGTCGTTAAGAGTACATGCTACTCTTGCAAAGGACCTGGGTTTGGTTCCCAGTGCCAACTGGTTCATAAGCATCTGTAACTTCAGTTTCAGTGGATTGGATGCCCTCTTCTGTCTTCTGGTAGCATCAGGCACACACTTGGTATACATACATGCATGTATCCAAACACTGTTAAACATAAAATAAAATGCAAAAAATTTAATAAATATGAAAGTACCTTGATGTTTTGGTGGCTGTGAGATGTGTTTCCTCTGGAAAACTTTCAACCAATGTCAGGTGACTTCAGTGATGTTGGGAAAACACTCACTGGTGAAACCAGACCTGCCGATTGCCCATGGACCAGAGGACATCAGACGGTGTGGCAGGAGGCCCAACATGCATATTCACATATGCCATATGTTTGCTCTGCAAGGATGGTATGGGTGGGCTAATATTTGAAAGGACAGCATGCTTCACACCACTGTTCATCTCATTCCCCATTTCTCCCCTCAGCTTACATTTCCTTTTAGGGAACTACATTTCCATCACATGTAGTCAAGGCCTCTGGGGAAACAGGTCCAGAAAGCCATGCAAAGAAATTCAAGCATTTGTTTTCAGAACTAAAACCTACAGCAGAGCAATGCAAGGACATAAGATCATTAGAAATGATTAAGATAATTGAATTGAGTGACAAACAAACAAACAAACAAACAAAAAACAGCTACAGCTACAATCGAACCAGACTGGTACCACCGAACCACTGTGGACAATGCTTACAGATCAGCAGATGTCAGGAGGGGTTTGAATAAATGGGATTTTTCATAAACTAGACAGAATACTGCTCTGAATACCGAGGCTGTTTCTAGCTATGTGGTTGTAGTTTAGAAAATGACAAAGGCTATTAAATAAAATAGTTATGCTTTAAACATGAATATATGTATTTGCAATATATACAAATATACATACATACACATACATACATAATATACATGTACATACATACACAAGTAATATACATATTACATATATATCTATTATGTATACATGTATATACAAATATATATGTGTATTTATATATTTACATATGTATAATATTTTATATATAAATACATATATATGTATATTTGCAGTGTAAAACCTGGAATTAAGAGTCATTATCACACCTTGTATAAATATATTGATGTTAAACAACATAATGGGTATGCTTTTGAAGTGCATGTATTCACAACCACTTAGTTATCTGATCCTTTTCACCATTACAGATTGTCTTATGTTGCTACCAGACCTTAATGTTCAAACCTCCTGAGCATCTGTGAATCCATAAAGGCTCCTCCACATGGTGGCGCTCTGGTTGTGTCTTTGGTGAAACTGCTTGCTTTTTTTTCTTTTTCTTTTCTTTCTTTCTTCCTTATTTATTTTATTTTATTTTTTACAAAAATGATTGTTCAAACTATGAGGATAATACTTAATAATAATAACATTAATACCAGTAATAGATCCACTCCTCAGCTGACTCTGATCCTAGAGAAAAGAGTGTTCCCTCTTGGTTTAATGACATTCCTGATGCCGATGCCGGCTTACTACTGCTCCTGCTGACCATACAGGAAGCTTGCCCAGGGGATTCTTGGCCATACTTTCTCCCTGCTTCCCACCAAGGTAAAATAAGATTTTATAATTTTGTAATTTTAAGATTTGAATGTCACACAAGGGAAAAATGGATGGACTCTTGAAATGAGGGTACTTAAACTTCAAATCTCACAAAGCAATTTGTCCTGGAAAGGAGAACAATCTAGATTCTTGTTTTGTTCTGAGAGAATAATCTAATAGTGGAGGAAGGGTCTGAATATGGACACATGGAGAAAGGATTAGCTATTTCTAACAATGTTTGCAGAAGGTGTTTGTCTGTCAGCAGCCACCAGGATGCTTCATACTGTAAATAGGATTAATATATCAGCTGGCTCATGTAAAGCAGGACATTCAGCTAAGTTATTCAAGGAGTGTTTTTATTAAGTAAAACATAAGCCTACTAATTTCTCTGTGGCTTTCTCTTAACTGAAGAGTTTCAGATTCCCACTGTGGCATAGCAGGATTTATGGATCTCATGACTTAGCAATTACTCCTGTAACAGTCCATAGACCAGAGATGTAATAGCTCAGAAGGGTAAGCATGGTAGACTCAGGAGGCTGTACACAGTGCTGCAGATTCAGCTTTTATATGCGTACAATCAAGTCAACTTGCTTCCTAGCTCAGTGGGGGTGAGGAAGAGTACTTCCTTGGGAGTCACAAAACTGAGCTCCACATGTTTCTGTTAGTTGTCAGCTTGAGGTCAGTCTGTCCCTGATCGGCCACACCCAGCCCCTTACCGTGTGGCATCCAAGAGGTCATCCACTGAATGCTTCTGCACCTCCCAGGCCCAGCCGAAGGAATTTGTCTGACTTCTGTGATTAGCCTGTATAAAGACCTGCCTCCTAAATGTCTCTTAGAGTTGATTTTGTCAGACAGACTTGATAATCTCTTTGTTTCTTCAAATCAGCTGCTGAGGGTCCTTAACCATATCTACAGAAGCTCTTCACCACAAAACCCAAGTTAGCATTCATTCTAATGACTAACTAGGGAGAAAGTGTGCGCCTACTGGAAACAAACATGCGACCTCAAAAATAGCTGCTTTCTCACAGCTTCAGCCCTTCACTGCTGTTTTGATGACAGTACAGAGTAAAGCTGGGAAAACTGTTTTCTTTGTGTGTAGGAGGGAAGATAAATACCAATCATCTACCTATCCGTCTGTCTGTCTGTCTGTCTGTCTGTCTGTCTGTCTGTCTGTCTGTCTGCCTGTCTGTCTGTCTGCCTACCTACCTACCAACCTATCTGTCAATCTATCTATCTATCTATCTATCTATCTATCTATCTATCTATCTATCTATCTATCTACCTACCTACCTACCTACCTACCTACCTACCTACCTACCCATCTATGCATACAAGCATGCATGCATGTACTTGTATGCGATGACACAAGTGTAGATGTCAGAATGGATAACTTTTTCCATCGTCAGAGTCCCAGGGATTGAACTTCAGTCAACAGGCTTGGCAGCAAATGCCTCTAACTACTAAGATATTTAATTTGTTAATATCAAACAAAGTTAATTTGTTAATTTCAAACAAAGACATACTTATTATGCAGCTCTGATTAACTTTATCAAACCCCTTACACATCCCTGACTACCTTTGAACTTGTAATCCCTCCTGCCTCTGCATTCCCTGTGCTGGGATCATAAGAATATGTCACATATGTCAGACTTGATAGACTCTACTTTTCCATTGCAGGTCTGAGCTGGAGGAGAAGGCATAATTGTATTGCTGAAGTACTGAAGAGAGCAGAGGAGACTCAGAAACAGAACGGAATCCCCAAGAGGAGACTTCTAGTCTGTAGGGCTCATGATTTTTAGACAAGATTCACTGATCCAGGCCCTAAGCTTTCACCAGGATGAAGTGAAATGAGGAAAATAAGAAGAGGAATTAATTAGTAACTTGGAAATAACATTACTTTTTATATAAGTAGCTGCCTTTAGTAAATAAGATTATAATGACCACCCCGACCCCCTTAAATACCAGTGAGTGCTACACTCCCAGCTTGGGGAGAAAATTTGTATGTTTATATATAACTCATCTTTAAAAAAAAAAAAAAAAAGATTTTTCCATTTTATGTGCTTGACAGCTTTGTCTACATGAATGCCTTTGTATTACATGCATATAGTACTAACAGAGGCCAGAAAAGGATATCACACGCACTGTAACTTGAGTTATAGGATGCTATGCTGTACTGGAAACTGAATGCAGGTCCTCTATAAGGGCAGCAAGTATTCTTTACCACTGAGTAGTGTCTCCATGCCTGTAATTCACATTGTAAGACAGAATGTAAGAATATACACCCTTTTGATATCCAGGTCAAAACTTGGCTCGTTAATATGACATCATCATCTTCTGGTTGTGAGGAAGACCCTTCTAGAAGAGAAAAAATATCCTCCATTATAAGAACATCAGACTTCAAGTTCTTCAATGTTTACTCTACTTGCTAGTTACTTTGCTTTTATTATCAAGAACATTCCTTGTGTTTTAACCTTTTCAGTTAGTTTACACCCTTCATGTCTTGGCTTTCAGGAGTCATGGGATTGACTGCTTAGAAGAGTCAGCTGTTATCCTGATGACAGCTGTGGTGACAGTCAGAGGGAGGCAGTGAACCTTCTGGTTTCCTAACCTTGTCTCTCATCTTCAGTTCTGACACGTGGAGAATGCATTATGAACAGGATAATTATTCCCTTACTGGATTAGAATCTGTATCTGAGAAGATTATTAAGAATTAGATATTGGGGCTGGAGAGATGGCTCAGTGGTTAAGAGCACTGACTGCTCTTCCAAAGGTCCCAAGAGTTCAAATCCCAGCAACCACATGGTGGCTCCCAACCATCTGTAATGAGATCTGATGCCCTCTTCTGGGGTGTCTGGAAACAGCTACAGTATACTTACATATAATAAATAAATCTTTAAAAAAAGAAAAAAAAAGAATTAGATATTGAATAAAAATGGGTAAATATATGAAAGAATATCATTCAGTCATTGCTTCTATGCACCACAAGACCATTTTGATATATTCTCTAATTAATTTGTCAGGCGCAAGTTACATATTATCTTCTCGGCTTCACATGTGGGCAATTTTCAGAGATGAAATGACATGGCCAGTCTGAATAGATGTAATTCAATACCAGGATCCTATAGTTTGGGTTTATTTTGTTAAACATAAATTGCCACAGACCACTGAGATCTTTTTAGCATGAATAATTATTATATACTGGGGCTGGCAAGATGGCTCTGTGGGCAAAAGTGCTGGTAGCGTAAATGGTTATTTGAGTTTTATCCCTGGTACCCACAGTAGGAAGAGATATTTTCCCCAAAAAGTTATTGTTTGACTGCCAAGAATACACTGTCTTGCTGGAACACACACACACACACACACACACACACACACACCACCTCATAGAAATAAGTGAATATATGATACATAGATATAAATGATAGATGATATAAATATAAGTAGATAGATAGATAGATGATAGATAGATAGATAGATAGATAGATAGATAGATAGATAGTAGATCGGTCGGTCGGCTGATCAATCGATCAATAGATAGATAGATAACCCTATTGTGAACTAGTTGCTTTTGTACAGTGAGTAAAATACCTGAGAGATCAAGTTAAAAGAGATTCATTTTTTTGGTAGCTGTGTGACTTTTCCTGTGAACACCCCAAACAGGACACTGACAACAGAGCAGAGAAATGATTCCATTTGCCTCTAGATTAGTGAGCTAATGAGTGTTGGCCTTGTTTACGGAGCCTACATGACTCACTCATTGCACTGCTGGTTGGTCCACTCCAGCATTTGGCAATGACTCTCAAGACCTGCGTCCCTAGGGTTTTCTGAACAACTCACTGTCGGTTTAAAGGACCAGAGTGTCATCTCCCCAGCAGCTGTTACTGTATATAATATCTAGGGAGCAGCCTTGTAAGTCCTGGGAGTTTCCTATGACTTGTGACTTTCTGAGCCTTATGACTGTCTCTTCTCTCTCCAATAAGGAATGTTTCAACTCAGGAGAAATGGCCATACAATATTAGCTTATGATAAGGTTTCATATTGTTGAGGGAAGAAGATATTGGTGCTGAGCTATTCCATTCATTGAAGCCAGAAGGGAAGCAAAGGGAGAACTAAGAACCACATGTGACCTCTACATACACTTCCTCTGGAACCTCCTTCCTCTTGTTGCTGCAACCTATAATTTTTAGAATCCTCCAAAATAATACTGCCAGATGAGGTCAAGAGTTTAATACATAAGTTTGTGGGGGACACTCTCTACAAATCATGGCAGGTTCTGAGAAGAAGCCCGTACTGTGCTAGAAACCCTAGACTTTGAATTGAGGATGCTGATCCTCACTTGATGCGTTCAGTCATGTGTGTGGATCTGAGCGACATTTGTTATGTTTTCTAAGCCTTGGTCTCCTGGTTCATAAGATAGAATGTAGCGATTCTCACTGGTGGCGCACAGGCTGGAAAGCTAGCTTCCTTGCATCTTATTTAACTTGTCTGCATTTGCTCTTTTTCTGTGAGTCTGAGAACAGTTACTGATGACCATAAACTATACTGTCCAGCATTACTATATATCTTCAGTCATCCTCCTGGGTTGCTAATGCCTCCAGCATCACCATAAACAATAACTGTACAGTTTATTACCTGAATTCCAAAGTCTTCTGTAATAGTTGTTATCTCTATTTACACTGAAGAATGAAAACGCCTGGATGAAGATTTAAAAACCTAACTACGGTGAATGAAGAGATAGCTTAGCACTAAGAGGTCAAGCAAGACTATACTGACACAAGAATTGAGAGAAGTTCCTAACACTTGGGTCATCATTCTCATAACTATCTATAACTCCAGCTACAGGGTGATCAAAAATATCTGCCCTCAGGGGAACCTACACTCACATCCACATAGCCCCACCCTTCCACACACACCTACGCATAATTAAAATAAAACAAATCTTAAAGAAAAAAAAAAACTTGCTAGAAGTCCCTAGCTATCTAGGCAAGAAATTTAAACCATCTTCAAAGTCCAGGCACTTTACATGACAACCCTTAGGTCTTCATACATAGTGTTTTCTGTATATAAAGTGATACACATTGAAAGTAATCTTTTTGAAACATGAGAGAACTTAAAAGAAGCTTTTTTCCAAGGAGATAGGGTGATACCACATAACATGACTGCTCATGCTATCTGCCACTCAAGCACATGCTCTTGTGTGGAACTGCATACACTTTTGGATACTGAGCCAAAGGAGCAGATGCTGGGCTCTCAGTAACTGCCAACCTTGCTGTGTTGTGTTACTTGGTGAGCTCTTTGCTAGGCACTGTGGATACAAAGATGGATCACACACAATTCATGTCCTGGGCCAGAAAGAAAATTGACTTAACTGTCCAGCATTTGCTTCACTTGCTTTCCTGGGTAAGAGAAGGGAATTAGAAGGTTAGCATGGACAGTGCCTTGAGAAGGAAGGCTCCAAGGGCTCTGCCCTGCCCTGTGCCTCTAGGGATGATGTGAAAATCAAGGTTCCCAGGACAGGGAAACCTCAGGGCTGCCCAGTTCATGATCAGAGATTTTTTTTTTTATTTGAATGAAGAGATGTGGCTTTGGGAGCCGAGGTGGGAAAAAACAGTGGAAGGAAGCGGTGAGCTTTCCCCAAGGAAGGAACAATGGAGGACTGAGCTTTCCCAGAGGCGCTGAAGAGACACAGGCAGAACATGATTATTTTCGTTAGTGAAAATGAGCCTGAGCTCAGAAACCTAGTTACCTGAAACAGCTACCGGAAATCAGCGGCTCTTCTCAATGTGTGTGTGCACATATGAGAGTATGCAAGGTGTACATGACTGAGTCTCTATAGCATGTGTTCGTGCATGTTTGTATATGTGTGTTTGTGTGTGTATGCATGTGTATGAGAAAGATACATGTGCTCATGTGTGCACAAAGATGTCACTGTGACCTGTAAGTTCATGTTGGTGTGAGTGTATATTTGTGAGTACATATATATTTGTCAGCATCCATATAGGTATGTTTCTGGACATGTGTATGCTTATTGGTGCACATGTATATATATATATGCACATGTAAGTACAGCTGCTTGTACATGTCTGCACACTGTGTATTGAGACTGGCCTGATGTCTGTGTACCTTCTATGTATATATGTGTGTGTGTATATGTGTACACTGAGGATACAATTCTGTGTACATATGTGAAAGTATACATATTGTATGCATTTATGCAAGTATGAATGTGTATCCTTGAAAGTGCATGTGCACTATGTTCTTGGGTAAGCATGTGTCTGTGTGTTGCATTCCTACCTGCTTGTGAATATATGTATGCATCCCTGAATGTGTACCAAGGGAGAAATCCAGCAAGATGAATTCATATTGATGCTGTGGGCTATAACTACTGGATCTTATTTTAGAATGAAATGTTACTGAAAAATTTTATGACTACATATAGCCAAAACCTTTATGGAATAAGTAGAATATTAACAACAAGTTAGTCATCATCTGATTCCAAGGACAACTTATAAAACTAGTCATTTTAGCCCCAGGGCCACCCAGGGTGCACAGGGTGGTGTGGGAGTGGAAAGGGTCCCTTCTCTGCGGAGATGGATGGTTTCTGGAAGCTGTCCTCACCATCGTCTCAGCCCCTACTTGCCAGAGAAAGCACTGCCTTTGTCTGCAGTTGTTTCCAACAGGCGTCTTATTATGGCCTCAGTTTTAATTGTTCTTGTGAACACTGCAAACAAAACGAAGGGAGGGAAGCACAGTAACGAACAGCCCTTACCCTCCGCTTCAAACAAAGCTGATGAAATGATAAATACATTTTACAGTCCTCTCATTTTGAAAAGGAACCTGGAAACCTGACTCTTCCCAGGAGGTTCAGTCTCTGTGGCAGGGATAATTAAGTATTTGTGTTCATTATACACACAGAGCTGTAGGGCTCTGCTGCCTGTCTCTCTAGTATTTCTATGCAACTGGGCTTTTGCTCAAACACAGATTTTTATGGGGAGCTGTGGATATAAGGTGTTTGTGGTAGTAGCGATGATGATGATGATGATGATGATGATGATGTATGTGTACGCCTGTGTGTATATGTGTGTGTGTTATATTGTGGGCATTGCATGTGTGAGTGTTTATGTGTATCTGTGCATATGTGTGTGTTCTATGTTTGTGTCTGTGTGTCTATGCATGTGTCTGTGTATCTATGTATGTGTGTGTCTATGTGTATCTGTGTGTTTGTGTATGTGTGTATGTGTGTGTCTATGTTGTGTCTGTGTGTCTGTTTATGTGTGTGTGTGTGTCTGTATGTGTGTGTTGTATGTACTTGTGCTTATGGGTGTCCATGCTCATATGTCTGTATATGAGTTGACTTAGCCTAAGGTCAACACTGGGTGTCATTCCTTGGCCCCTCTTCACATTCAGGTTTTGAGACTTTGTTATAGTGAACTTGTGGTTCAGTTTAGCTAGACTCGCTGACTAGTCTACCTGTCTCCACCCTGCAGGCAGTACTGGAGTTACAGGCATGCTCCACTGGGCCTGGCTTTTTGTGTGGATTCTGATGATCTGAACTCTAGTCTTCATTCTCATGGCAGGCACTTTACCTAATGAGCCATCTTCTCACTCCTCAGGCGCAGCTTTGAAACTTATTTTTGAAGCTGGGGTTAGTAATTTTTATCTAAAACAAAGCACTGATTTTTGCAGGTGTTCATGTAACAACAATGAAATTCCAGGCCTAGATTATAAGATACATCTTAAATGGAGTTTATTTTCATCTGTTCATTTGCGTGTGTCTTACATAGAGAATAGAATCTTTAATATTTCATTATCAGCTGATTATAAAAGCAAAAACATTAAATGTAAATCCAAAGTCAAATATTACCAAGCTTTGAATGTCTGGTTTTTCACTTCACCTCTGAAGCTTAGAAGGCTGTCTTTGTACACAGCTCTGGCAGGCCTCAGAAAAGATCCCAAATAATTGTGATAGATCCAGGCTATGGTATCTACTCCAGGGGCATGATCCAGCCTTCCTGGATTAGAAATGCCTCTTTTGTCACTTCATGAGGAACTCTGAGGATTTAGTAGGAATACCTCCCACACCGACTTTACCTTTGTAACAGTGAGCCACATCAATGTAAGTCATATCTGTCACAAGACTATGCTTGAAGTCAATAGACTGGGAAGAGTGAGCAATGGTTTAGAGAAAGTCACGGTACTTATGGGTGCTAAGCTTGCATTGTGTCCATTGTAACGTCTATAATGCATTAGTATTAACTAATTGTGCATCAGGGGAGGTGTCCTGGCCTATTGGAACAGAACTTGTGATAGTCAGTGCATGAAAACTGGCTGAATGACCATATAGAAGTATACATAGGAAGGCAGATGCTTAGGGGCTAGAGGACTCTTTTTGCATAAGAAATGAGGAAGAGAGGAAATTGAAACTTCAGAAAAGTTTTAATTTTTTTTTTGCTTTTCTATTATTTTCTATTTTATTTTTATTAATTATTTTATTTATTTACATTTCAAATGTTATCCCCCTTCCCAGTCTCTCCTCCACAAACCCACGTCACCCCTCTCCCTCCCCTTTCCCTCTATGAGGGTGCTCCCCAATTCTCATATCCACTCTAGCCCCACCCTTCTAGCATCCCCCTACACTGGGGCATTGAGCCTCCACAGGACCAAGGGCCTCCTTTCCCACTGATGACAGGCAAGCCAGTCCTCTGCTACATATGTAGTGGAAGCCATGGACCAGCCCGTGTATACTCTTTGGTTGGTGGCTTAGTCTCTGGGAGCTCTGAGGGGTCTGGTTAGTTGATATTGTTCTTCTTATGGGGTAGTAATCCCCTTCAACTCCTTCAGTCCTTTCCCTAACTCTTCCATTGGGGATCCTGGGCTCAGTACAGTGGTTGGTGAGTCCAATGGTGAGTATCTGCATCTGTCTTAGACAGGTGCTCTCAGTGCCTCTCAGAGGATGGCCATGCTAGGCACCTGTCTATAAGTACTGTAAGCATCAGCAATAATGTCAAGGTTTGGTGTCTGCGGATGGGATAAACGCCAAGGTGGGATGTTCTCTGTATGGCCTTTCCTTCAGTCTCTGCTCCATTTTTTGTCCCTGCATTTCCTTTAGACAGGAAAAATCCTGGATTAAGGATTTTAAGATGGGTGGGTGGCCCCATCCCTCAACTAAGGGCCTATCCACTGTAAGAGGTCTCTTCAGGTTCTGTCTCTCCACTGTTGGGTATTTCGGCTAGTGTCATCCCCATTGGATTCTGGGAGCCTCTCCCTTCCCTGGGATCTCTGACTTTCTAGTGTCCCCCTGTTCACCACCCTCCTACTGCTACATATTTCTATTCATTCTCCTACCCTCTGGACTTTACTCCTGTCTCTTCCCATACCTGGCCCCCTTTTCCTCTCTCCGTTCTCTCTCCCACACAGGTCACTAATTCTGCACAGAGAGAACACTGTCACAAAAGCAAGGGCAGAGAGTCATTTAAAATTACTATCAGCAGAATTGGAAACTATTCACTGCCTGCATGTATTATTCTTTATCAGGGTTCTGATTTATGACCACAGGTTACTTAGATGGGAAGAGATATGACATTCAGTGGAAATGGCTGTGAGAGCCCAGAATAGTCTGGGAGCAAGAAGACTTCCAGTGGGATAGTAACTCATCCTTTATTGCTGAGAACCCATTGCTGCCTTCCTACTGCAGAGACAGGGTGGGAGTCTGTGACACATGTGCCAAGCTTAGAAGTAATCTCTTCTAAGTTGTGCAACATGAACTCTTGGATATAAAATCGTGGTATTCCACCAGGCTGTGGTGGCACATGCCATTAATCCCAGCACATGGTAGGCAGAAGCAGGCAGATTTCTGAGGTGGAGGCCAGCCTGGTCTACAGAGTGAGTTCCAGGACAGCCAGGGCTATACCGAGAAACCTGTCTCGAAAAAGAACAAAAACAAAAACAAACAAGCAAACAAACAAAACAAACAAACAAAAAACAAAAAGAAAGAAAGGAAGGAAGTAAGAAAGAAAGGAAGGAAGGAAGGAAGGAAGGGAGAAAGAAAGAAGGAAAGAAAGAAAGAAAGAAAGAAAGAAAGAAAGAAAGAAAGAAAGGAAGGAAGAAAGGAAGAAAGGAAGAAAGGAAGAAAGAAAAAGAATCATGGTATGTGGTATTCCTGAATGTTAGAGTTCAAAGAAGCTTTATGTGTGAACACATTACACATTTTAAGCATTCCTTAAGTTTCTGATGTGGAGACAGACTTAACAAAAGCTAGCTAACACTGACCCTCCTGGGCAGTTGCTGAGCTGTGTGGTAAGGGGTCTCCTAGAAGATGATCAGTCCTCCTCAGTTAATGAACAAAACTCTGATTCTGTTTTTTTAAAAGAGTAATACACTTACGCAAATTCCAAACATGAGCAGAAAGCACTCATATCTTCTGAGTCGGTTTCTCCACAACCAACAAACTTCACGCATTCCCACCATCCAATATTGGGAGACAGACCCCCAGCTATTCTGAGATTGAATTAGTCACACTGTGTTTCTTTAAAAAAAAATACCAAGAAATGGTAGTCAAGTTGAAGAAAACCCAGTCCAGGGTGTGGTCATGGAAGGCTGGAGAATCTTAGAATTTAAAATGAGGGCATTTAATACAAATGTATGGTGTATAACCTTTACCTAAAAGGACATGGAGGGCCACTGTAGCCAGCCAGAAATATAAAATAGCCAGTTCCAGGAACTCAGAGCCTCAGGACTCTGGTTCCCCATACCTGCCCCTCCTGAATGATCCACAATGAAGGCGGAACTAAGAATGAAGGTCTAGTGGTTTATGAGACTCTCCACCCTGTCAACCAGTAGATGAAGATTACATTCCTAGAATGAATGTGTTCCCCTCCCTAACTGAATACCTTGGGTCAGGTCCCTCTGAAATTTTCCACTGTTTTTATGTTCTGTTTCCTTGGTAACTCTCTCCGCCCCCAGCTTCCCTTAAATACCCTACACTTCTTGTGTTCCAGGTCGAACTCCTCTGACTGGCAAGGTCATGAGATCGACCCCGGTACCGGTATCCCCAATAAACCTCATGTGATTGCAGCAAGTTCGGTCTCTCGTGAGTCATTGGGTGGTCACGTCATCCCGAGACTTGAGTAAGGATCTCCCCAGTTCTAGGGATCTTTCAGTCATACAAAAACAGACTCATCTAATTTCTTCAATTAACTCTTATTCTGAGACATTCAACTGTGAATTTTCACAAAGTAACCCATTTTTATTTTGTTCATATGGTATACTGCCAAACAATATGTTTAAGTTAAGTTGTGAAATGCAGTTCCGACCTCTCTCATGACACCTCAGCACACAGACCAGGGATGACAGTCATTCTTCTATAACAACCCAAACAGAGAGGTGCCACATGGTAATAAGTACTATGGAAACAGGTCAATTGTATCTGTGATGATATTTTTATTTATGTGGTTTAAATAAATTAATACATCGTGGGCTACCATAGGGTCAGCTAGAAGGCTTAGGTCTAGATAAACAACCTTCTCCTGGCATCAAAAGCTGTTACTTGTCCCCCTTTCTGAATCTTCTTTGTTTAGTTCTTTAACCTAAGTTTTTTGTTTCCTATTTTCAAAGCCTCTAAAAGCACTTATGTATGCCAGGTAAATTCATAGTCCTGAGCTGTCCTTGTGCTGTGAAGTGCCTCTGTGGTTACAAAAGCCACAGCTTCATCTTCCCTTGTACTCAGCCCAACCCATCAACCATGAGAATCTTGGTAACTAATGCTGCTTCAAGTCAGAGTTCAGCACAGAACACCACTGTTCTACAGGCCTTAGTCAGTTTTCAGTTCTTAAACAATTACTCAGGTCTAAGAAAGGTCCCCTTAAGGAAGACCTTAGCAGCATTATTGAAAAGTAAAACAAGAATCATTTTCCTCATTTTCCCCAAAAGTACTATCGGCCATTTACCTAGAAGAAGAAACTCTCAATATTTTGAGTATTATTAGATGCTAATTCTGAAGTCAAAGGGTCCAAACAACTTGATGGCTCAAAGATAAAAGATCCATGGATATACAAAGACCTGGCCAGGATATCTCTGATAATGGGTTCCATGAATCGCAGCCATGCTCTCTGGTCACTACTCTCCACCCGACCATAGCTGCCCTTGGGGGTTGGAGGTAAGGTGGTGCCCAGGCAATGACACAGACTCCCAGAGCAGGTGAGAAATAAAGCAATAAGCTCATATGAACAGTGCTACAAGCTCCTTGAACCCTGTCCACCCAAGCCCCACTGGTCCCTAGAAAGCATCTCTTCTAAATAGCAGTTCCTGATTGACTGACATTGTCTGTGCTAACAATCCTTGGTCTCTCAGGCAGAACTCAATTAGGTCCTCCTGCAGGAGATGCCTTGGCAGCTGCACAGCATCTGATGTTCACGTAGAGGTGGCTGCTGCCATTCCTCCTCTCCTACAAAGGTGAACAGGGCAAAGGTGATCTACATACTCAGGAGGCTGAAGCAGGAGGACTGAAAGTTTGAGGACAGCTGGGAAGGCAGAGAAACATGAACAAAATGATCCAGAACAAATGCTGCTAGAAGCTGCTTGATCATGAGATCACAAGTTACTATATAGCAAATGTGTCCTATCAAAAAGTGGGTTTTGTCTTAACAACCAAGTAAGATGGATGGTCAGGAGTAATAGCAACCTGTCACTGTGATGAAAATGACAAAGTTGGGGTTGGACTTAGTAGGTTCAAATGGCATCATGAGTGTCATGAAGGTGTGGTTTAGATCCCCACACTGGTCACTCCTTTTACATTCCCCTTTCTTTGGCTTGCAACTCAGAGTATGACCTCAAAGGGGGGAAGGTATATCCTCTGTCACATAATGAAATAAAAAGCCCACAAGTGGTTCAGAAATGAATTGGCTATGCATGTTGATGGAGCTGGCAATAGGATATTACCATACCATCACCCTTCATGGATGAATGGATAGGTGGAATTTAAGCATAAAGGTCAAAACAGGAAATACCATATTGGGTGGAGTAATTGAGTCTGATTACTATTGAGAACTGGTACTGCTACCAGACATTTGCTACTAGGTATTCTTCTGAAATTCATCAAAAACACAGAGTATGTCTCCCTGTATCAACACATGGTGATACAAGCAAATAAGCATTGTTAACAACCATGCCCCAGAGAATTAAACAACTAAAAGGTTTCTCACATCAAACAAGCGATCCAAACTCAAAGAAAATTCTAAACAGGTGCTGGAGTAGGAAGATAAAATAATGGAGTGTGTTAAGTTGCAATAGCTGAGACTAGTATTATGTTACAAGAGAGTTATACATACTGCAGGCAACCACCATTGTGAAGGGCCTTTGGTAGGTCCAACATGAGAAGCTGGTAGGTCTCTGCAGTATAAGGGACATGCCATTCTAGACTCTCACCTGCTCTGATTCAGATCCTTCCTGTCTATCTTTTGATCCCAGCTACTCTGATGATACTTGCATCCTAAATTGTATGGATTTAATATCCCTCATTTTCTACTGAGAAGTTTTACAATTATTTGTGAGTTAACCAAACCCACTCAGGGTTCAAATGCTTGGGGAAGCCTGCAAACATATTAGACACTCTTTTTTTTTCTTTTTCTATTTTTTTTCTATTTTTTATTAGATGTTTTCTTTATTTACAATATCTCCTTTCCCAGGTTCCCCTCCCCCCCCAAAAAAAAGAAAAGAAAAAAAAAAGAAAAAGAAAAAGAAAAGAAAACATAAAATAAAATAAAATAAACCAAAAACTAAAACAAACCCCTGTTCCCTCCCCCCTCCCCCTGCTCACCATCCCACCCTCTTCCTGCTTACTAGCCCTAGCATTCCCCTACACTGGGGCATAGAACCTTCACAGTGCCAAGGGCCTCTCTTCCCATTGATGATCGACTTGGCCATCCTCTGCCTGGATCCATGAGTCCCCTTGAGTCAGAGTTTAGGAGCTAATGGGTAAACAATTCTCTTTCTACTGAAGCACAGAATGCTAAGGCCTATTCTTCAGCAACTGAATAGAACCAAACTCAGAAAACTCCCATAGGAATAAGTTTGATGCAACCCCCAAAATTGGCTTGTATTCCTTCCTTCTTCACTATTCCTCCAATTTCTTGGATTTCATTTCCAAAATATCTCAAGTCAAAGTTTTGCTTTGATCTCACCATTGTGGATTGACCATGGTAATATATGCTGTCTGATATAATTTCTTTCTTCTGTGTCTACCTTGATATGGTAGATATTCAGGCGTTTCATACTCATATGTTCTCGTGATTACTATGCTCAGACTCTTTAGCATTAGATGTGCGTTGTACTCTGTTTATTTGAGTTTATTTCAATCTGAGCACAGTCATTTTCTCTACCTTTCTGACCCATGTCTATCACTCACCCAAATGCTGGGTCTGGATAGCTATGTAAATTGTACAGTCATTTTTGAAGGGAAAATAAATGATATTACCATATTTTCCCTTCATTATTCATTCCCAGATGTCAACAGAAAAGCACAGCCATTTAAAAGGAAACGTGTGTTTACACAAATATACACCCAAATATTTTATAATTTAATGTGTAATATTCTTGATAAACATATAGATAATATGAGAATCTTAATTGATCACTAATTTGAATAATCAGCTTAACCTTGCTTCCAGTTTGATCACTGAAGTTTCATAAAAAGAGCCGGCTCTCCATAAATAATTGTGCTGAATTGATTGTTCAGGAAGATTTCATTTTATTCTAGACAAATTTGCTTTCATTCTAAATCAGTGACTAGCAATATAAAAGAGCTACTACTTGATTTTCGGTTTCAATTAGAATTCAGAAAAATCAAAGCACTAAGTTCCATGTCACTTTTGGTACTGATTAATAAGGTAATAATATTACTTAAATGGTATGCCAATGAAAGAAAAGCCTATTCTCCCATTTCTTCCTAAGCTGTACACACATTTCTATAGCATGTGTAATGGTGTGTGGGGGGAAATCAATCTCATCCAATTAAGGCCCCTTCAGTAGTACCCTTCAAGTGATGAATACCAGACTGTGTTGCAAATGACTGATAAAAATTAATGCTGAAAATTTTAATCAAGAATATAAGTCAATTGGAGTGACTCAAGTTCAGATTTTAAGTACAAAATTAAAGAAAAACCTCATAGGATGAGCCTCAAAGAGATATTACAGGAGGATGTTTAAAGGCAATATAGGCAGAGATATGTTCATTACCGTTGAAGGCACATCATGCTATATTTTACCATTCAGACTGTCCATAATATAGAAAACATGTGGTTATTTGTTCAAAAATTTAAATTCCAAAACATTTACAGCATCAAAAGAAGGGGTCCTTAGACTGAGAGTTTTCAACCTGTGGGTTGTGACCCCTTTGAAGAGTTGAACAACCCTTTCACAGGGGTCACCTGAGATCGTTGAAAAAAAACAGATTTATATTTTAATTCACAATGGTAGCAAAATTACAGTCATGAAGTAGCAGTAGAAATAATGTTATTGTTCAGAGTCATCACACCATGAAGAACTGTATTAAAGGGTCATAACATATGGAAGTCTGAGAATTCCTGCCATAGACACATATTAAATATAAATCTGTTTCACAAAGAAAATAATTATGCAACTGTGTGCTAAGATTTATCATACTCCATAGTGTTTTTGATTTTTTTTTAAGTCAGAGATTTGAAATCTGTTTTGTCTTGTCTTTATCATAGACACTTCCCATGTACACATACATCATATTTTATGGGTATCAATTACAGTTTTATATTGCTCAATTATTAAATTACTTCATGTCTAGTCTTACGTCTATAATCACAGTCAGACATTGCTCATAAAAAAAAGTCAGCTAAAATAAATTAAACATTTTCAGTTAAAGGTAACATTTCTTTCCACTCACCAACACTGTAAAATGATTTAATGTTCTCAGTATTGTGAAATGTCTTTGTTCTTTATTTTTTCAAATATTAACCCCCTATATTATTTAATTGCGAAGAAACCCTCAATAGATGTATATGTAATGCCCATATATAAAAACAATGTTGTTTTGGTAGAACTTTTTAAACTTCTAATTCTTGAAATATCTTAAAAAATTTTCTAAAGCCTATTAAAATAAAAATTGTTTCAGTTATATTCTTATAGCTGAATAAATAGAACCTTTAATAAAAATAAAGCAAAACATTAGTTGTTTGCACGTCTACTTCCAGGCGAGCCTGAAGTTATGGAGCACTGCAAAGACAATTTGTCAGTCTCCCAGAGCTCAGTCCAGGTGGAGGGGACAATGTATTGATTTCAGTTAGAATAAAGGGAAGGACACCTACACATAATGTAAAGAGATTTTCCTATATTCACCGTATTTCTACTTAAAGGAAACTTAGTATGGAATGTTCTGTCCAAATAAGTAGTTACCGGTCTAGCTTCTGTGGGCACTTCATTGACTAAAGAAACAGTTCCGTGTTGCTCAAATACACAGGCGCATCAAGGATTTATAAACCAATCTCAACTTCAGAGTATATGGAAACTACAGGTAAGAAAATGGGCTGAAAGAGAAAGAGAGAGAGAGAGAAGAAGGGAGAGAGAGAGGGAGGAAGGAGAGAAAGAGAAAGAGAAAGAGAAAGAGAAAGAGAAAGAGAAAGTGAAAGAGAAAGTGAAAGAGAAGAGGGGGATGTTTTGGTAGAGCCAGGAATGGTGAGATGGGAGGGGTGCCTCAGAGGGCTCATGCTGAGATATCCCTTCCCCCTGAGGTGCCTGCCATATATAATGGATTTAGTATGGAATAGGTATTACTTAGGGCATGGGAAATGGAGTTGGGAAGGGAGGAGATAGAGAGGGGGAAAAGAGGA
>NW_022196895.1:19416093-19417268 GCF_008632895.1 Mastomys coucha | reverse complement strand
GGGAACGTCATCTGAAAGACAGTTGTTTACTCCAAAGTTTCTGTATTGGTCCAGTGCTCCACCAACAGAAGGAATGAGTTCAATTCTAAAACCAACTGATGATGTTGAAGTTAAGACATAAACAGAATAAAAGAGGAAAACCACATCAACACAAGAAAAAGTAATCAGGACCAGGACAGAGTGGAGGAAATACCACCCTGCAGAAATGAAAGCGAAGAGGGGTAGCGGCACCACAGGCACCCCTTTCTCCCAAGGGCACAGTGACCCCCAGTGAAGCAGCAGGTGTGCCGACTACAGCTTCCTGTACCTCCTGACAAGCATTTAGAGAGAAGGGAGCTCAACTCCATTCCTTACATTTGCTCCAGGTGCATCAATATTCAACTAGTGCCATACTTAGGCGAAGTCTGTCTGGAGTCTGCTCACTATCGATCAGAGGAAACTTACCTATAGTGGGATAGAAGACTGATGGCCACGAGGCAGTGGACTGCAATCAGGTGATGTATAGACCCACCACCATCCTGTGAGTCAAAACTCCTTTGCCAGCTGCCAGCGAACACCTCATATTTAACAGTATCAGAATGGATGACAGCAAAGGGGTTTTATATGCACATGTAAGGCACTTTGGCCAACTAGGTGGACCTGGCTTTTTTCCTGCTGAAATCAAATTTGTCTGGCTGTCTGTCATTCTTTTTTTTTTTTTTTAACTGTTTAAATTGCTCAATTTTGGCAAAGTTTGCTAAATCCTAACCTAGCAGAGGCCAGTAGATCAAATGCCTGAGGGGAATAAGAAGAATAAGGAAACCTTGACTGCTACTGAATGTGCAAATATTTTAGGTTTAAAAAAAAAATACTGATGATGGAAAATTCCATTGTCTAGAGATACCCCGAGTCACCATTTCATTTTTTTAATTATTAGAAATAGATTTTAATGGCATAGAGGATAGATATATGCACAGCATTAGTGCCTATTATATATAAAGGTCGCATATGTCGTTTTCTTCTTTTTTTGCCATTTAGAAAAAAGTTTACTGCAAACTATTGCTCTAGTTGCCTGGAATTGCTCTACTTAGATTCTTTCCAAGTTGGCAGTGTCTACATTCTATTCTTCCAAAAGAGGAACATAAATGTATTTGTCTTGTTTGCCTGGGTGTGATGTTATTGCTTTTTTTTTTTTT
>NW_022196895.1:19413090-19415494 GCF_008632895.1 Mastomys coucha | reverse complement strand
AGGCTCACAGCCATCCATTGGACTGAGCACAGGGTCCCCAATGAAGGAGTTAGAGAAAGGACCCAAAGGAGCTGAAGGGTTTGCAGCACCTTAGGATGAACAACAATATGAACTAACTAGTACCGGAATCACCATTTCTAAATTGCTCACAGATGGTAAATTCTTTCTCAGAGGCACACAGGACTTTGTTAACTCCCCTCACCTGAGAATATAATTCTTCAGATTTATGCATGGAATGCACCTGTCCTCTGCTTAGTATATCATACTGCCTAGATTTCTTTAACCTGTCCCTCTCTGAAGAAGCTCATGACTCCAAGAGAATATTTTAACCCAACAATTAAAAGGTTAATTTTGTCCAGTTAAATTTTCTCAGAGGCCTTTTGACAACAGGGTATACAGTGTGCCTTAGTACTTATCAATTATTATGAATACCAGACTACTCTGTGATTCTCTCTGTTCCATTTATTAATGGGATAAGTGGAAACTACAGGTTATTATAAGATGGGAACTTTCTGATATGGTTCCCTTACCACTCATCATCAGGCCCTCACTCAGAATCCTAATGGGCTTTTCGTTAGGCCAGGATTTCACTGCTGGTTACTGGCTTTTGTCATTTACTACAACATCACCAATGCTGTAGAATGCAGTAGCTGGTACCCAGAAGTGAGTGAGATGCAGCCAGAATAAAAGCAAAATATCAACTCATTATGCAAAGGAAATTCATTCCATTGGCTTACTTCAAAGGAAGCAGCATGCAGGAAGAGCAGAGGGCTTCAGCTATGGTGAGGAAAGGGTAATGTATATGTACCTCCCTTGTTTTCCAGACTCCAGGAAATTGATGGATTGAATATGGGAACAAAAGGGAACATGAGCAAGCCAGAGATCTCAGGATGTTTTAATGTTGGAAGATTTGTATTGGTACTGAAAGACTGGGAGATTTAGAAATTTGGGGAAAAGCATGTTAATGAAAAAGGAAATGTATTAATAGAAATGTAACAAGCCAAAAATGTGGAGTAGCCAGTTCCAGGAACTTGGCTAACTCAGAGCCTCAGGGCTCTGGTTCCTGAAACCTGCCCATCCTAACCGATCCACAATGAGGGCAGAACTAGGAATGAAGGTCTACTGGTTTACAAGGCTCTCCACCCTGCCAAAGCTCTCCACCCTGCCGACCGATAGATGAAGATTACATTCCTAGAAGGAATATGTTCCCCTCCCTAACTGAATGCCTTGGGTTGGGTCCCTCTGAAATTTTCTACTGTTTTTATGTTATGTTTCCCTCGTAACCCTCTCACTCCCCCCCACCCAGTTTGTGGTTTTTCCCTTTAAATACCCTTCACTTCTTGTGTTCAGGGTCGAACCCCTCTGGCCTGCAAGGCTACATGTTCGACCCCAGATCTGGCTTATCCCGAATAAACCTTGTATGATTGCAGCAAGATCGGTCTCTCGTGAGTTATTGGGTGGTCGCATCATCCCGAGACTTGAGTGAGGGTCTCTCCAGCTCTGGGAGTCTTTCAGTACTTGGGTAAGTACTTGGTAAGATCATCTACAGCCTACCTGACAACCTGAGGTCTATCCAGTACTTGGTAAGATCATCTACAGCCTACCTGACAACCTGAGGTCTATCCAGGGTCCCCATAGATGGAAAGAACCTACTCTAGCCTGCAAGTTGTCCTGTTACATCTGTTTGTCATGGTTCATGTATACATGCACACACACACACACACACATACACACGCACAAATGCACACATACACACACAGACATGCAGGCACTCACACATGCATGCATACACACACTCCTGTGCACAATACAGAATGATAATAAAAATAATTTTAAAGATTCATACCAGTTTAAAAAAAAACTTAAAAATTGACTGTGATAACAACCAGTTAATCTTTTTCGTAGAATCAAGTGTGCAGGCCAAAGTAAGTAGAGTCAGCTGTCCAGGGGGGTTGCTAGACTTATTATATCTAGAGAAAGATTTATCTTGAAAAGCTGCATCTGGGCTAGTGAGGTGGCTCAGCGGGTAAGAGAACCGACTGCTCTTCCAAAAGTCCTGAATTCAAATCCCAGCAACCACATGGTGCCTCACAACCACCTGTAATGAGATCTGACACCATCTTTTGGTGCATCTAATGTGTACTTATTTATAATAATAAATAAATCTTTAGGCCGGAGCAAGCAGGGACTGAGCTAGTAGGGCTGACCAGAGCAAGCAGGGGTGACAGGAGTGATCAGAGGTCCTAAAAGTCAATTCCCAACAACTAGATGAAGGCTCACAACTATCTGTACAGCTACAGTGTATATTCATTATACATAAAATAAAAAAATAAATCTTTAAAAAAGAAAAGCTAGCCGGGCGGTGGTGGCGCACGCCTTTAATCCCAGCACTTGGGAGGCAGAG
>NW_022196895.1:19383726-19412995 GCF_008632895.1 Mastomys coucha | reverse complement strand
GTCTACAGAGTGAGTTCCAGGACAGCCAAGGCTACACAGAGAAACCTTGTCTCGAAAAAAAACAAAAATAAATAAATAAATAAATAAATAAATAAATAAATAAATAAATAAAATAAAAAAGAAAAGCTGCATCATCGTTATAGTTGCTATCCAATGGAAGGAAATTGGATTAGTGAAAAAGCTTTGCTTTGGAACCAGTGAGATGGGTCCATAAGTAAAAGCATTTACTGTACAAGCCTGGTGCCCCGAATGCAATTCCCAGAACCTATTCAAAGGTCTAAGGAGAGAACCAACACCTCGAAGTAGCCTTCTGGCATCCACATGCACACTGTGGACACACACACACACACAATCTCATGGAGACATCTGTTAAGAGATTTCCTGCTCTTGCAGAGGACCTGTACCTTTGCCAATTCCAATCACACACTTGGTGACTCACAATCTTTTGTGCCTTCATTTCTTTCAATGAGACTCCTTCTGACTTCCTCAGGCACCAGGTATGTGGTGTAGTGCATATATACATACATATACACATACATACATACATACATACATACATACATTCATACATAGGTAAGCACCTACACACATAAAATAAAAATAGATAGTTTCAAATTATGCGCTAGGGAACTATACTTCAGAGCCAAAAGCACCCCAAGAAGAAGACCTGGATACCAGAAAGCATTTATAACCCTTGCATTCCAATATTTCAGAACTACCCTGAATCACAGATTGCTATGTATCTCCTATTTCCCTTTTTTCATACGAGGATATCACATGTGATGATGCTGCGCGGTTGGCATGGCGACAGGGGAAGAGAAAGAACATAGGGCAAATGGCTCATCTTCTTGCTAGTAGTTCTTCAGCTCAAGTATCATGGGTGAGGAAGTTTTGATATGTTCACTGAGGGTACTTCACAACAATGGAGAGAATAAAGATGGCTGACCCAAGCAGGGTAACCTAGTTACCATGTCTGAGAAATCCCCTAGAATACATGCTAAATTTCTATCTAGGTACCTGAAACTTCAAAATTTAGGCAGAACTAGTGATGAATAAAATCAGAAGCATTTTCCTTAGGGATATGATGGAGGTGAAAGAAACAAGAGTGAATGGGTGTTAGATCACGTTTAGATTTGTGTGGGGAACCTGTGTCTACATGTATGTACAATTCAGTATGCTGTATGCCTAACATGTATGCAATTACCCATATGTGCTAAATGGCTGTTTTGTTGTTGGTATTCTTCAAGTTCGCTCTTCTGACATACAAAGTGATGCTCCAAGGTTTTTTAAGTTGTGTCTCACAAGTGGCTAATGCGACAAAACTTCTTCTGTGCTTAATGTTCACCAGCATATTATTTGAATTAAATGTCTCTCCATACCTTCACCTACATCTTTATTTATTTATTTTTTTCGAGACAGGGTTTCTCTGAATAGCCCTGGCTGTCCTGGAACTCACTCTGTAGACCAGGCTGGCCTTGAACTCAGAAATCCGCCCGCCTCTGCCGCCCAAGTGCTGGGATTAAAGGCGGGTACCACCACTGCCTGGCATTTAACAGGAGTGTTTGCCTGCTGACGTTTTCCCTCCGTTTTTATTGTTTGAGAATTTCATTCATGACCGTCTTGGCTAAAGTTTCCTCACTCCTCTCCTCTAACTCCCTGTTCTTTCTCCCCCAACTCCTCACTGTTTTCCTTCCCCCCCCCCAACTCCTCCATTGTTCTCCTGGTTCCTTCCCTCTAACTCCCCCACTGCTCTCCCCTTCCTCCCTCCAATTCCCCCACTGTTCTCCTGGTTCCGCCCTTCTCAATCCCCCTTTGTTCTCCTCTTTCTCTCCCAATTCCCCCACTGCTCTCCTGGCTCCTCCCCTCCAACTCCCCCACTGTTCTCCAGAAGTTGTTTTCCTGTGACTTGTTTTCTTTTTAAAACTTACTGAGTTGACTTAGCTCTTTCTTTATGTGACTAGCTTTATGTGACCAGCTACCAGAGAATGGGTCTTTAAAGGCATGAGCATTCTCCTTTTCCTCCTGTCCTTTTTAGCCTCAGAATTTCTGAAAACATCTCAAGACATTTTCGGTTCTCAAGGTTTTTTAAATGTTTTACTGTAGCATAGTTGTAGCCCTTTTCATCTTGCATTCTTGTCTATTTGATAAAAGACTTAGTCTTTATGCTTCTGCTGTGGTCTCTGGTTTTTGCAGAAGATCTGGGTTCGATTCCAAGAAGTTTCAGTTCAGTTGCCCTCTTCTGTCCTCCTCAGGCATAGGGCACATATTCTTCATACATACGTGTAAGCAAACATTCATACACATAAAACAAAAATAAAAAATTAAATTATGGGTTAGGGACTAGTCCATGTCAGTATCTCATTGTAGTGATTCTTACTAAATCTCTAGGTTTTAATATCTTCTCTTTGGCCATTATACCTTCATGAGTTTAAACTCTGATTTCCTCTCAGCAGTATTTTTTTTATTACATCATCATGAACTTCAATGTGTTGTTTTGTGACTTTCCCAAGAATTTACTCACTTTTCCAATTGCCACCAATTAATTCCCCTTAGCCTTTATTTGATGAGTAGATGCATGACTTCAAAGCTGTGACCTGGAACTTCTCTTAGAGGGTTTCCTCATAGTGTGGTAGGCTCATGCCCTGGGCAACATCAGTAGGAGACCTCAGAATCAGTACCAGGAACCATAGCCACTTTCCTACTGTCTACTGCATGCTTGAATGAGTATGATGTAGAAATGCAAGCCATCCTTGGACCCCATTAAAGACAAAATCTGGGGCTGCTGATAGACCTCAGTGGTAGAGGACTGGCTTAAAATGTGTATGATTCTGCATTTAATTTTCAGCCAGCAAAACAAAGAAACAATAGCCAGAGGACTAGGTTGCAGTTCCATGAGAGAGTGTTTGCCAATCATGTGTAAGACGCTAGGTTTGGTCCCTAACTAAAACCCAAATAGAAGCCGGGGAGTGGTGGCACACACCTTTAATCCCAGCACTTGGGAGACAGAGGCAGGTAGATTTCTGAATTCGAGATCAGCCTGGTCTACAGAGTGAGTTCCAGGACAGCCAGGGCTACACAGAGAAACCCTGTCTCGAAAAAAACAAAAAAATAAAAAAATAAATAAAACCCAAATTATAGTTGGACAGAAATGATGTTCTCGTTACAGTTAGTAGACACTAGCACAGAAGCTCCAACAGAGCTCCAGCACTCCTGTGAAAATGGAAGCCTGCTACTTAGCAGGACAGCAACCATGGAATTCGGTCCTCTGTGCCTGGTCCTTCTTTCAGCTATAACACCCATATTCCTTATTTGGTAAAGATAGAAGCGAATTGGTAGGGATGCATTCTGGAATAGCCACATCTCAGTGGCCAAGGAACCCCATGGGCTATGCTTTATTTCCCTTCTTTTGCAGATAAAATTGTGATGGTGATTGGGAAATTTTAGGCAAAAGCCATACAGAGTAAGTGTATGTTTTTCTCTGAATTAACCGTGTAATTTAACAAGTAAGTTGAGACATACAAGCCTTGTTGCAGCCTCTTTCATGTTGTTTCTTCATACCATTGTGGGTGACACTTTTAATCACCCAAGCACAATAATAAGATGTTCAGACGTATGTAGAATCAACCTTGACTTTTAAATATTATAAACAAATAGATAAATAAAAAAATTTTATTTATTTTTAATTTTTTTTGTTTTGTATTTAATTAAATGCATGTGTGCAGCCTACATGGGATTTGTACATTTGAGAATGCAGCTACCAACATACTCAAGAAGAGGATGTTAGATTCTTTTTTTTTTTTTCTTTCTTTCAAGACAAGATTTCTCTGTGTAGCCCTGGCTGTCCTAGAACTCACGCAGTAGATGAGTCTGGCCTTGAACTCAGAAATCTGCCTGCCTCTACCTCCTAAGTGCTGGGAGGATGTCAGATTATTAGAGCTGGAGTTATGAATGGTTTTGTGCATCCTGAAATGGGTGTTGGGAATCATACTTGAGTCCATGTAAAAGCAGTGACCTTAACTGCTAAACCATCTTTAGCCAAAGCTGGATGATCTTAAAGTATTTAATATCTGATGCTTTCAGTTTTTTTAGTTATAAAATAATATATAGAGATTAAAAGAAATAATTTCAGTATTGTGGTTCACAGAATGTGTGGTATATGTTGAAGGTCCAGTAAATAGTTACTACTCATATTTTTTCATGAAATATCAATTTTTTCCCTTTTGGTCTTTTATTTTCCCATGTCCACTTTTTCATCTTTACATCAAATTTTACCTTTAATTTTGTATTTTAATAATGTTGGCTAATCTATTTGCCAGGTCTGGCACAGCTTTGGTAAGCACGAAATGACATGGATCTGGCCCCTGGGACAGGGCCAGCAGGCATGGGCCTCTATGAGTATCAATGGCTTCTGTGAGTGTAAAGTTTGCTTACATAATAATATAAATATTTTTACATTCCTCCTTCAATGGATGCCCTCCCTGTTAACATTAATGACTCTCTGATCATCAAAGACAGCACAAGTCTGGGAGTTGGGATTGTAGCTAATGTCTCAGCAAAATGGTAAAATGGGACTGAAGTAGAGCTCTTAAATCTGTGGGAAAAAAAAAAACTCTAAAAGCACGAGTGAAAAAATATATAATTTCCCAACTTTGCAAAATATAAGAATGCAAAATGAATTATATGAGACGCTTCATGAATCTAAAAGAACAAAAGCAGCTGTGCTGTGAGCCATCTTGTCAGAAAATTACTAAGAAAGGAGATAAAGAGATTTAGGGAGTGATGCATGAAGGAGATCCCATGCAGTTAAGACTTTTATTTATGTTTCCAAGGGCAGGCAGATTCCTGAGTTCAGGTTTAGCCTTCGAGAGCAAGATTAGGCCCAGGTGTGGTAGACATGGTAATTTCAGAGTAGGTCCTACCCAGCTAGTTTATCCTTTCTGCTGAACAGAGGCAGGCACATCTCTGAATTCTTTTGCAATGTTAAAAAAAAATGTGCTTGCTGTCTCCTAAGAACCAAGGGACTGGGATTACAGGATGCTAATTCATAGGACAATCAAAACAGACCCTGGAGTAAATGACTGGATTGATATGTAAAATAAAAGACTGGGCTTTTGATCTGCAAGAGATGAGCTATCCAGAGAATTTTTTTAGAATAGCACTGCTTGGAGAACTGTCTCAAGCCAAAAATTGAGAGAAAGCTGTCTGGAGATCTCCCGAGAAAGCAGATCAGGGAGAAAGGGATCTGGAGAGCCGTCTCCAGCAGAATGTAGGCCATCAACTCGGACCCACAATTTGACTTCCAGTCATTTGGGTTTTCTGCTGTTCCAAGACACCCCTTCTCTCAGAACCCCTTTCGAAGCAGAAGTTGCTCCTTGGCACCTTTTTGTAGTTTTCAGGTAATACACATTAGCTCTTGGCTTTCAATATTCTTGGTATTTCACATGTGTTATTTATGTTCATGTTCATCTGTGTAGGTATGTGTGCATGGGTGTATGTAGGTGAAGCTGGGTCTTTCTTCATTCCTGTCATCTTGTTGATTAACTGACCTGGTATTGTATACATATTTCCCGTGTCCCCTTGAGTATTGTCTAAATAATCATTTAAAACACTGTAGAATTGAATGCCTGGCTCTGATTAGCAATTGTTAGAAACAGGATTTCTCCTTCTTCCCTCTTCATATGACAGTCTGCCTTCAGAACATTGAACATCACCCAGTCCTTGACTTTGCCTTATATTTAATGTATCTTCTTGCTAGCAACCAGCCCTGAAGCACAGTTTTTCTCTAGGGAGCTACCTAATCTTAGCTGCCTTATTTAGCACCTTCAACTATAACACCTCTATCCAATAACTTGCAGATGCCCCTGAATACATCTCTTTAGAAATTCCACTGTTGCCTCAAAAGATAATGCATTAACTAGTTTTCTATACCCTAAAAAAAATTCCTTTCCTGAATTTTCTATGACCAGTGGCACCACATTTCACCTAGGCTGACAGAGATAGAAAATAAAGGTGTCGTTGACCGTTCCATACCTGTGACCTTCATATGCTATTGCCCATATAATTTCCTTACATCCTTTTTTCCAAATTCATTTTAATATATCTCTTTTCTACCTTAGGTTTGTTCAGTCGTCTTTACCAAGACAATATTATTTATATTTATATTTTTTTCAGAGCTTTGGAGGGAATAACAGTTAAAAACAAAAAAAAGATTTCATATTACAATAAAAATGAACACAGATAATTAGGAAGTCTGTAAAAGGTTCACTATATCATCTCTCCAAAAAAAAAAGTAAACATTTAAATTCAGAGAAAAACACAAAATAAATCAATTTGACATTATCTAGGTACCATCTGGTAGCTGTTCAATTTAATTAGAGGTGCACTTCTAGTTCTTAAAAATCTTGATCCACTATTATTATAACTTAGGTCAGAAAACCAATAATCAACATTATTCTCTACTAGGCTTTATAGTTTATAGTTCCCAATAGGTGCACGATAAACTACGGCCACAGAGGAAATAAGTAAGGGATAGGACTGCTGATAGCTAGTAGCAATACACAGGGAGATAAGAGTGAAAATAAATAAAGAAAAACAATTTATTTTGATCATTTTAAAGAACTGTGTAACATATGTTCAGCTTTGATAACACACGCAGCAAAGATGCAATCTTAGTATATACATTTTATCCTCACAATAAACTCATGATATGCCAGGCGTGGTGGCACACACCTTTAATCCCAGCACTTGGGAGGCAGAGGCAGGCGGATTTCTGAGTTCAAGGCCAGCCTGGTCTACAGAGTGAGTTCCAGGACAGCCAGGGCGATACAGAGAAACCCTGTCTCGAAAAACAAAACAAACAAACAAATAAATAAATAAATAAACTCATGATATAACTTTATCATTATTGTCATCTACATAGTTAATGGTCCAAGCACATCCAGGATAAGCCTCATCTCTGACTGGACCAGACTTCCATAACCTCCATTGCAATGCCCCCCTTAACTTTCCTACCATAACTTTTGCCTTTCCTAATTTCTCACACCTGCAGTATCCAGACTGATCTTTAAACATTTTTATATCCAAGTATAAGCCCGCATCTGATAGCCATCTTTGCCTTTCCAGACTTTCTGGCAGTACACTCCTTCACAAGGTCTCTACTACCCTGGCCAAGGGCTACTTCTTCTGACACACAGATTCTTCCCTCCTCATCTTTTGTACGAATGTTTCCTCAGTTCACTCTTGTCCTGATCTTTCATTTAGTTCATATCTACTCATGCTTCATGGTTTAATTTCAATTGCACTTTTCAGAATTTTTGCTTTACACTTATACAAAAAATTAAATGGAGGCAGGGCTTTGTGTAGCCCAGGATGTCCTCTGATATCTACAAAGAGAGAATGACTTTGAGCTCCTGATTCTCCTGCCTCCACCTCCAAAATGATGGGATGACAGATGTGCCCCAGCATGCCTGGCATTTTTATCCTTCAAAATGGTTTCTCGTATGTGATTTTAAAAATTTGCTGTATTAGAATCCAGTTTATATAGTGAAAATCATTCTTGATGAAACTTGTGACATATAAATTTACAGTAACATACAATCGGAATACCAGATAACTTTATTGATTCAATTGTCCTCAGGGTTGGAAAGATGGCTCAGTGGTTAAGACTGCATATAGATTGTGCAGAGGAGATCAGCTCCCAGCATATACATTGGGTGGCTCACAACTACCAGTGACACCAGTTACAGGAGATGAGATATGTTTGACTTCCACAAGCACCATGCACCTGTGCGTGTGCCCTCTCAATATATATGCTTTATCAAACACATGTTTCCAAATATTTCCTCTGAATCTGTGATGTGTCTTTTTGTTCTCTTGAAGGTATATTTTATTTTATTTTTTAAATTTGAAGGTATATTTTAAGAGCATAGAATTTTAGCTTTGGTAAATCCAATTATATAGCCTTTTGTGATTATTTCTGTGATTAGTAATTTTTTTGTATAGTTTGCCATTCTTTTTTTGTTCTTTTTCCCCCTTCCCTTTCTCCCTCTTGCTCTGGCCCCACTCACTCAGGCCCCCTTAGTTTGACATTTTTTCAAGGTCAAAATTCTTCTCTTTGTTATCTTGCAAAACTATAGCCAAATTTTTATCATTTAAACCAGTTAAATTTTGTATTTTCAGGCATGACTGAAGATTTATCTTTTACCATATATATATATATATGTGGTAAAATATATATAATTTCTTTAAATCTTAGATAAGCCTGCAACATCTATGCATGCCTGTCTTGGGAACTCTTCATCAGCTGCAGCAGGCAGATTGCTTTTTCAAAATCAGGCAGGAAAGCAAATCTCAGCTGTGCTGTCCAGTTAGTTCTGAAGAGTTTCTCCACTTGAAAACATTATAAAATTATGCAATTGTGTGTATGTCTGTATATGGGTATGCACATGTTAGGGTCCTGCCTAGGAGGGCCAGGAAATGCTGTTGGTTCTCTTGGTGCTACTGTTACAGTGACTGTGAGATCCCAGATACTAGGGTTGGGAAATGAACTTAGATGCCTGGCAAGAGCAACAAGTACACTTAACCACTGAACTACCTCTCCACCTTCCTACCATCCCTACTTTAATGACGTTGTATTTCCCTTAGGAACATAAATACCTAGTGAAGGGTAGAAGAAAAGATCATTTAGTAGAAATATATAGTGTATAAGCTTTTACTTAAAGGGCATGGAAAATCTTCTCTGATAGGAGCCAAGAATGTAGGCTGGCTAGTTCCAGGAACTAGTTGACCACAAAGACAGGATGTAAGACATCTAGGTGATTCCAGGGAGCTGGTCAACCACAAAGTGAATGACAATGAGGATGATAAAACCACATTCTTGAGAATAATGAGTATGCAGGATGTTTTCCTCATGACCCTGACTAAATCATAGGTTGGGTCCCTCTGAAATTAACCACTGTTTTTATGTTATGTTTCCTTGGTTACCCCCTCACTCCCCCTGGTTTGTGGTTTTTTTTTTCCTTTAAATACCCTACACTTCTTGTGCTCTGCATCGAACTCCTCTGCCCCTGCATGGGATATGAGCTCGGCCCCAGTGCATTGGCTTCCCCTGAATAAACCTCATGCTGTTTGCATCAAGACCGGTCTCTTGTGAGTCTTTGTGTGGCTGTGTTCTCTCGTGACTTGAGAGAGGGTCTCCCCTTGTGGGGGTCTTTTACTAGCAAAGTGGTATCAGTTTAGCTTGTAAGCTTCTCTGTAATCTATACCTTACGAAAATGATCCAATTCTCTCTATCAGAGTCCAAGGGATATCTTAGGACAGCCTGATTTCTTCCCATCTCTGGTGTGATCAGGATCAGGATTCATGTTAAGAGCAAGGCCATACTATGTTCTTCAGTTAATCAAACAATTCCATTATTTATTTTAGCCTCTAGTCAATATTTCTATGATTTATTATCTATCAGTTCAATTTCAGATCAGATCATTAAGTAAGAAGCTGAGTAATCCTTTGAAATGTTTTGGCACATTTTTTTGTCTGTATTAGCTATCTTGACTCTTTGCTTTGTATTTTCAGACATTAAAAATATATCCAACTGTTACTTCTGCAAGATCAAGGCCATTTGATTCATTCAATATGTAAGTAATATAAAGTACCTGCTAAATGTTAAGAAGTCTGCATTGGGATTCAAGGATTGATAAGAAAGTTAAATGCTCTGTCTTCAAAGACATCATTTTTCAGAGGAGAGATTGCTGGTGAATAAGAAATTACAAATGACCTGGGGGAAGTTACAGAAGGGAAGGCAGGAGATTTGAGACATTTAATGCCATTGAGAAACCCCATAAATTCATGCTTCTTGCATCAGTCACGTTGTTTTGTGGTTTCACTGTTTGTGGAACACTTGATTATGTTTTAGAATTCATAGTTAATATGCATACGAATATAAAGTGAAGTAATGATAGATTTAGGATGAACAGATGCCGGAACATGCGGCTGTGCAATACAGCACCATTTGAAAGTGCTAGGAAACAGTTTATTCCATTAATGATAGAAATTTTAGATCCTCATTTGATAAGGAAATTAATTCAAGTTTCTGCATCTCATTACACACACATGTCTAATTTACGTAGACTTAAAATGGAACTATATAAAAGTACTATATTATTTTAACATTCTTTAGTTTCCCTAAACTTAAAAAACATTAAATAAAAAGCTGATGTATTTGACAATACAATGTAAAAAGAACTAATCTATGAATGGCAAAAAATTTAAAAAACTATGTTGAGAGGCAATGAATAACTGTGTAAAATATCTTCAGCATATATTACAAAAATAGAGTTAGTAACCTTAACCAGTAAGAGAGACACCTAATCCTTGAAGAAAGTTGAGTAAGCTATAAAGTGAAATTGACAATAAAGTAAAAAGCAAATAAAATTAAGACACAAAATTAGGTTAATTTAAAAAAAATAATTAAAACAATGAAATATTTTTATTTATCAGGTGAATAAAGATGATTATGTTTCATAATGTCTGATTGTAGTTCGTGCAATATAGAAAGAAGCAGAAATTCTTATACAAAATTGAAATGTCAAAAAATACATAAAACCTTTATGCTTAGAATTTTTAAATAGCATCTATATTTAGAGAAATATTGTCTGAGGCAATAACTTGACAAGTATTAGGTTCTATGTTGATCACAGTCAAAAAGTTTAAAATAACCTTATTAATTATCACAAATAGTTTGAATAACTTTGACTGTATAAATTTAAGAATGTAATTATTGTCTAATAAAATGGTGAAATAGTGGTCAATTACTGTCATTACATAAGGAAACAAGCTACAATACAATACAACCATTTCACTTATAAATAAATGTGCATGTGTGTATGTGTGGATGCGTGTGAAATATTAAAAAATATTGTCCCAAGGGAGCATGGTTTGGAATAAAATCATCATTTCTATTTAAATAGATTTGATGTTTTTTGAATTTCATTTATCATGACTATGACTGTCTTCATAATCATAAAAACCTTATTCATATAAATCAAAAATGTGCAAACAAAATATAAACCCAGAACACAGAGGTAACAACTGTTCCCACTTCCCACATTCCATTTTTTTTTTGTCTGCATATGTGCTCTTTAAACATGCTTGTATCACAACATACAGATAAGGGGTGTTACTGGGTCTTTCGTTTTCTAATTCATTTACTTGCTGTGTCATCCTCTAGCTCTGAGCTGGAGCACTGGAGAAGGAAGAGATGGCACCTAAACCCTTTCTGTTAGTTAGACCTGGTGGTTAAGGCTCAAGTTAGGAATGCTCAGTCCTTTGCTGATGGAGCTATTTTCAGGGGTTATGAAACCATTTGAAGGTGGAGGCTTGCTGGGGGAAGTACCTCATGAGGGGTTGGCTTTGAGGGTTTATAGCCTAACTCTACTTCCCGCTCTGTCTCTACTTCCTGAATGTGCATGGATATGTGATAAGCCAGCTTCCTGCTCTTGCAAGCACTCCATGTCTTCCCTGCCATCATTGATCTATCCCTCTGGAATAGTTTACATAAGCTCTTTGTTCCTTTTGGTCCCGGAATTTTATTACAGGAACAACAAACTAACTAATACAGTAGGCTATGGATTCAGCAGGTATGTGCCTGGAGCTCTAGACATGACAGCTGTGTCTTTTCATGACTGTCTTCTACCCTTATCAGAAACAGAAGTCATCAAAATCCATTTTATATACTTTGATTTAGAATAAATAGAGACATGCATGGTCTGCACATGATCTACTTAGCATTTATCTCATTGAATATGCTAAACTCTTTAAATAATGAGGGGTTTTATTCACTCCAATCTGAGGTCACGATCATTTAAATATCTTCCAGTGAACATATGCGTGTAAAGCCACAGCAAGTGAATTAATGAGACTATAAATGGGTTGTTAATGGAGAAGGAAAAAGCACTGGAGGAGAACCACATGGAGTCAGGAAGAGAGTTCAGTAGTTATTTTCCTTTCGGGTTCCAAACCGTGGGATGAAGATAAAGACCACGTGGAAGAGATCAATGGTGTCAATAATATTATGATAAGCACAGCAAATTTCTTCCTGTTTCTTGCTTAAAATTCTCAGTTGCTTCTGTCTGTGTGTGAGTGTGTTAGGGAACTGGCTTCCCTGATGGCAGATGCTGGTGTTGGCAAGATGAATGTAGTCAAATCATGGTGCCAGGTAGAGGTCCAGAAACAGGCAGGTTCCGGCAAAAGAGTAGAGTAAAGCAAAAAGTAGATACACAAAACTGGTAAGGGAGTGAGTGAGAGGTGAACAGTCACAGGGAGAACCCATCAGAGATGTGACGTAAAGTGGTGCTACTATGTGTTCAGAATGAAGAACCCACTTATTTTTTTTAACACTTATTCTTTAAAGCAAAGTTTGAGGCCAGAGTGCTAAGTCTACATTGTTAAAAGCTTGGTACCAGCTGGTGGTGCTGTTGGGCTGTTGAAAAGTGGTAGGAATGGTTCCTCCTAGTCGGGAGGAGATATCAGTAGTGATGTGCCTCGGAAAGCTAGGGAATGCTCTAGTGGTCTCTCCTCCCCTCTAATCCTCCCTCCCTTGTTCCTCCCTCCCTCCCTCTCTTCTCCCTCCCTCCACCTCTCTTATTCCCTTCCTCATTCTCCCACTGAGGTGAGAGACCCTTGCACCATCCCTACCATGATGTTCTGACCCACCACAGGCCCAGAAGCAATGGGGTCCAAGTGACTGTGGATAGAATTTTAAAAGCATGAGCTGAATAAACCTTATATCATTTTGGTTGATGTTACTCAGGTATTTTATATGTGCCAGTGACAATCCGGGCACTCTGAGCTACTGGTAAGTTGCATTTAGTCCCTCTTTACCATCCGGTCTCAGAACCAGAGATGGGGGGCCTATGTTGCAAGCAGAGCCTCCATCTGGGTTATCTGTAGAAGCCAGCTTAACAGGAAGCTCATTAATTAAGATGGCTAGACCTCTCTACAGTATAAAATTCAGTAAACTGCAAGGGGGTAGAAAATCATGGCTCTTGTGTATAACCACACAACTATAGATCCTCTGATCGTTTGCACGGACCTATTACTTTGGCTTTCCTTCATCTCCATCTGGCATTGTGTTCCTCCAAGTGTGCATTTGCCCCTCTACCTTCCTGTCCACTTTTATTTTAGATTTAAATGAGAACTACATTAAAATATGGTCAAGGTAGAGATCATTCATTTTTATCTCAGTATTTATGCCACACAGAAGCTGACAGCCCTTGCCCTTTATAAAGAAATTTAGATAATTTTATATTCCTCTTGTCCGCCTAGGCTCGGTGCTTTAACTAGGTCAATTGGATGGACTAGAAAAGATACTTCATTCTCCACAAACAGTTGAATGCTACCCACCCCATCCTAGAGTCTTCATCCTCAGCCAGGTGCATGTCCTTATATTCTTTGGATTAGCATCGCATGCAACCCCATTAACCTGTAAACTGTGTCCTGTGGTTAGCCACAGTATTTTTTTTTTCTTTATAGCTTTTTAAATCTTTTTGAGTTTTTTTTTTTTAGGACACGTTTTCATTCCACAGGCTAGGTTAGCCTTGAACTTTCAGCCATCTTTTTCCTCCTCAGCCTTGCAAATACAGGAAGCATAGATGTGAGCCACCAAATCTGAGACAGTTTTCATTTCTTTGGATTTATTTCATGTTTGTGCACTTAACCATGAAGAGAAAAGTTGGCAATCAATTCTTTTTTTCTCCATTTACTCAGTGTACCCATTGGAATGCCTCCATTAGTGATAAATAACTGTATTTGTTACAAATAGAAAAGAGTTTAATTGAAAGTGTTGGTTGCTTTATATCTGGCTATTTGCAAGTATGTGGAAGCCAGATGCCATCTGGGAAGTAGAAATCACTTTCCAGCGCAGTATTTTTAATTACGTCTTTTCACCTGAGCTGCAGGGCACATGTTCCATTTTCTCTCTGCTCATTATTAATAGAACCCACTAGCACAGGGCTTTCTAATTTCATATTTTTAAAGTGAATTTAACAGGCAGAGTATTCTAAAATGGCATTAGCAGTGGAGTTAAGAAATTCCTCAGTTCTGGAATTTCCTCTCTTCATATAGATCTTTAGATGTGACTCGGACTGACTGCTCTCCCCTCACTTTGGAATGCTTCCCCGATCTCTGTGTTACTGCAGCTATGTTCATTGTGTGATAATGATTTTATTTACATTTTAGAAACATTTGAAGCTTTTGGAAACTGTGTGTTTGGGTCTGTTATTTGTGACTTTGTTGTATGGCTTTGTCCACTCCACAGACTTGCAAGCAGCTTAGAATTAATTAACCTTGGCAAAATTGAATTCGCTCGCCTACATATCCTCACTAAGATGTTAAATAATAAATGAGCCCAACGAGCTTGAGAGAGGAGAGCTTTCACAGAACGGAAGGAAGGACCAGGCCTCCCCAGTTTCTGTCCTCCGTCCTGCCCTTATCCCCTCTAGTATCTGGAGTCAGATGCTCTCTCTCTCTGCTGCTGCTTTTTTCCTGGCAGCAGAATGGGAGGCGAGGCAAGCTCACACGGGTGCAGGGCTGGACTGAGAAAGAATGAATGCCTAAAATGTGCTTTGAGAGCCTCAAGTAAAATACGCTACGCTTCGTGTGGAAATTATTATTAGTTCATTCTTCATGCACTTTTAGTCCTTGCCCTCTAGGCTCAGACTGCCAGCCAAGGCACCAATTACTGTCGATGGGGCTGTTGGTTCTTAGATGTGAACACCTGTCCTCAAGCAAATGAACTGAGATAATACACACCAATTTACCATGTGTGGATAGACCCTACAAATTGAATCTCCAAAATACAGTCTGCGTTGAATAACAAATGACACTGGGTTTAAATGACAGGAAATAGACTGGATACAATAGCTTGGGCATCTGTGTCTATGCAGGTCTTTGTCCTGTGTCTGGTGTTGTCAAGCCAAGCCAGACTTCCCTTTGCATTCTAAGGGCTGACTAAGGGGCCATTTTTGGCATCCAGTCTTCCTCGCTCCAGCAGTACCCAGTGTGGGCTTTCTATTCCTCTTAGACTATTGCCAGGACAAAAGAAGCAGAGATCATCTCACTCCAGAAACTAGAGGAGAACAGTTGCAAGACAGAATGGAAACCGGGGAGTCTCCTTGAGAGCCCTCCCCTCCTGTGCTCATGGGGACAGTCACTGAAGAATTGCTGGCTTTCCTGGAGTAGCCTTATCCTGATTAAGTCAAGGGAGGCAGTTCTTGGCAGACTTAGTCACACACTGCACATCAGATAAGATAAAACTGCAGCTGGATATGATTTCAGGGCCCTTCACATCCATACATAAAGAAACATGCATTATGCAACTGGTCAAGCTGTCCATTTAAAAAGTATTGCCCTGGAATTTAGAAGGGAGAAATTTTTAGAGTGAAAACGGTTAACAGGGAGGGATAATGTACTGGGTGGGGAATTAACATTCAAGGACAGAAGAGCATTGGTATAACTCTTATCTCCGCCTTGACCAGCTGCACGGCTGTTGGAAGATTACACCTCCAAATGTCTGCAGGTGCCAGTCCTTTTCTTACCAACATGACAATGTTGTGAACAATAGCTTTTCTGGTATCTGTTTCACTGGTTGGTGCAATGGTGGGTTTAACTGTGAAGATGTCAGTAAAGCTCAGTCTGGGGTCTCTGGGGGAATTTTTTTGGGTGAAGGAAAAAAGAATTTAATTGGAATGTGGTTTTATTTTGTAAGTCCCTCACTGGGATGTTGAAAATGTGTGAGTTTGTCTTGTGTAGTCCAAACCTGTCCTTCTAAGGCATCTACAGTGCATAGTCAGGACTTGATATCCAACACATTTCACTTAATCAATCATACTTGTATATGATAAGTGGCTAACATGTTCTTTTTTTTTTTTCCGAGACAAGGTTTCTCTGTATAGCCCTGGCTGTCTTGGAATCTCACTCTCTAGACCAAGCTGGCCTTGAACTCAGAAATCTGCCTGCCTCTGCCTCCCAAGTGCTGGATCAAAGGCATGCACCACCACCGCCCAGCGGCTAGCATGTTCTTAAAGTATATAAAGGTATATAGAACATCACCTTTAGGGATGTCTTTATTATATAGGCATGGGTAACTATAAACCAAGAAGAACAGAATGCAAAAAAGTTATATGAACTACGTATCCAATAGAGGGCTAATATCCAAAATATATAAAGAACTCCAGAACTCCAGAAACTAGGCATCAAGAAATAAAATAACACAATTAAAATTAGATATAGTGACAGCTCATGCTGTTGAGGAGGTAGAATAAGAAGAACCTACATTGCTAGAGGGAGTGCAAATTTATACAACCACTATGGAAATCAGTATGGCAGTTCCTCAGGAAGTTGGGAACTGATCTACCTCAAAATCCAGCTACAGCACTCTTAGGAGTCCAAAGGATGCTTAATTCTACCACAAGGACACTTGGTCAGCCATGTTCATTGCTGCTCTATTCAAAACACTCAGAAATTGCAAACAATCTACATCTCTCTCTTTTTTTTTTCTTTTTTGGTTTTTCGAGACAGGGTTTCTCTATATAGCCCTGGCTGTCCTGGAACTCACTCTGTAGACCAGGCTGGCCTCAAACTCAGAAATCTGCCTGCCTCTGCCTCCCAAATTCTGGGATTAAAGGTGTGCGCCACCACTGCCTAGCTAGATATCTCTTGATAGAAGAATGGATAAAGAAAATGTGGTCCATTTACACAATGAGGTATTATTCAGCCATTAAAACGTCACATCATGAAATTTTCAGGCAAGTGGATGGGACTAAAAATAAATCATCCTGAGTGAGATGTCCCAGCCCCAGAAAGACAAATACATTTTGCATTCACTTATATGTGGATATTAGCATTTAACTCAATATAACCAACCTATAATCCATAGAGCTACAAAGGGTAGATATAGAGCAAGAGAAGGGAAAAAAATCTCATTAGAAAAGGGAAATATAAAATAGAGAGAAATAGATGGAAGGGGGTCTTGGATCAAGTACAGAGGAGGTTGGGCCTGAGAAGAGAACACAGGAAGAGACAGAAAGTTAAGGCACACATGAGAGGTAGCATGGAAACCTAATGCAGTAGAAACTTCCTAAAATATAAACATCTATGAGGGTGATTGAAATGAAATTGCTAAGTAAGTAGGGGAAACAGAATCACAACTGGCCAATTCTAGTCACCCAATGAAACTTCTTCTTTTTTATTTTTATTTTTTGTTTTTTTTGAGACAGGGTTTCTCTGTGTAGCCCTGGCTATCCTGGAACTCAGTCTGTAGACCAGGCTGGCCTTGAACTCAGAAATCCGCCTATCTCTGCCTCCCAAGTACTGGGCTTAAAGGCGTGTGCCACCAATACCAGGCCCAATGAAACTTCTAGGATCTGGATTGGGTTACATCTTATTGAAATGTCAGCCATGGGATTCCTTTGGACACTCCCAAACAAGCCAGGATGAAGCCAAGACTTTAGGTTGCTCTTCACAAAGTGACAGCAAAGTTCCCTTGCTGAAGACAACACCTATATAACATGTTGAACATGTAGGTGTGGAGCTAGTGCCTTTACCTCTACGTCCCAGCATCTTTGGTATAGGAAGGTACGCTGCATGCTCGAGTACAGCAAAGAGCAAGCCAAACCCAAACCCATTATCTACAATGGTGTCTTGACTGCCAGAAGGCAATGGTGGCACGAAGCTTCAGAAAGTATCCAATCAATAACTGATTTGACTTAAGACCTATACTTGACACTGCCTGGTAACCAACAACATCAATCTAGATAGCCCAGGGACTTAGAACTTAGCATTCTCATCCGGTTTAAGCACTATCTTCCCTCTGAAAATGTGGGCTGTACAGGGACAAGAACTTCATCTTCCTCTGATTCAAATCTCCTGTAGCTTGCCCACTACCTTACAAAGGATACACACATATTGAGTATGCTGGCTAGTTTTATCCAACTTGACACAAGCTGGATTTATCTGAAAGAAGGAAACTTCAATTGAGAAAAATGCCTATATAAGATCCAGTTGTAAAGCATTTTCTTAATGATTGTTGGAGGAGGGCCCAGGCTATTGCTGTTAGAATGATCCCTGGGTGAGTCATCCTAAGTTCTACAAGAAAGCAGGCTGAGGAAGCCATGGAGAACAAGCCAGTCAGCAGCACCGCTATGGCCTCTGCATCAGCTCCCACCTTCAGGCTTCTGTCTTTCTGAGTTCCTGTCCTGGCTTCATTCAACATTGAATATGTTTGTCTCAAACTTCTATATTAGGATTCCAGATGGATTAGATTGTTTACATCATACAGTCTTTGGGGACAGTAGTTCAATTTAGAAGTGCAAATTATAATGACCTAAGGAGCAGTTATTTAAAAATTGTGCTTCTAGAATGTTCTGATTTGATATGACAAAGTTGATGTTAACTATGTATATGTTTTCATGACTAAACATCACAAAATAAACACATCTATATATCAGCAATTCTTGACAAAACGTGGAACATGACCTGCCCTGTTGATGCTCTTTCTCAGTAGAGATCCGTCCTTATAAAAGTTGCAGATGATGCCTTAGAATTTCTTTTTATTAATACATTTGTATTAATTATTTATTTATGTGTTATATTTACTAGTTATTAATAATTTATTAAGTTATTTATTTATTTCCTTTATCTTCCAAATGAAGATTCTCCTCCCTCCTTTCATCCCAGTCACTCCCTCTTACCTCTCCTTCCCCACAGTCCACTCAGAGAAGGGGAGACCTCCCATGGATATCAACCAGTTTTGGCATATCACATTGCAATAAGACCAAGCAGATCTTCTCTTGAGGCTAGACAAGGCAACCCAGTTAGGAAAAAATGGTCTAACGGTAGGCAAGGTAGCCCCTACTCCCGCTTTAGGAGTCCCACATGAAGACCCAGCTGTACAATTGTTACATATGTGCAGAGGGCCTAGGTCTGTCCCATCAATGCTCTCTATGAGCCCCTATTGGCCCAGTTTAGTTGATTAAATAGGCTTTTCTATGATGTCCTTAGCCCCTCTGGCTCCTTCAATCCTTCTTCCCAGCTCCACTTAATTTGTAGCTATGGTTCTCTGCATCAGTGTCCATCAGTTGCTGGATGAAGCCTGTCTGATGATAGTTATGTTAGGTTCCTGTCTGCAAGTATTGCAGAGTATCACTAATACTATAAGGGCTGGGATCCCTCTCATGGCATGGGTCTCAAGCTAGACTAGTCACTGGCTGGCCCTTCCCTCAAATTCTGCTCCGTCTTTACCCCTGCACATATTGTAGGCAGTACAAATCGTGGGTCTAAAATTTTGTGACTTGATTGGTATCTCAATCCCTATATTTGAAGTCTTAGCTGGTTACAGGAGATAGCCAGTTCAGGCTCTATATCCTCCATTGCTTAGAGTCTTAGCTAGAATTGCTTTCATAGATTGCTGGGTGATTTTGTTGTCTTACGTTTCTAGCAAGTCTCAGATATGACCTTCTCCCACCTGTAATTCTTATATTGAGGAACAACACTTTATAACCAGGGTGAACTTTTTGTAATTTTTTCCTTTCCATTGCATATTTCTTGTTTATATTTTTAAATTTTATAGTGAGTAGTAAGCTCTGCAGATCTTGGCTCATTTTATTAAAAATGTACTTATTCTGGGATGCTTTAATAGACAGATTAACTATATGCAAAATTTTATTTAAAATAACCTTCCATTCAAATATGAAAATGTTGCCTGTTATCCTTGAACATACACTTTTTCTACTTAGTCAGATTTATTGTGTATATCCTTTTATTATCCTTTATCTAAAGTATTTCTTTGATCTCCTCATTGTCTCTGAAGCCTTGAAATTTCCCTGAAATTATCTTTATATGGATTTACAGCATATAACATTGTATTTAATATGGCTGTAAACCTCATGCTTTTTTATGTTAATACCCTAATATAATTGGATTGATCTTTCAAAATAAAAATGTACATTGTAAATGTGCATATGCTATACATATATAACTTTTTTAAATATACAATCCAGGTATTGTAACAAACTTCTTTAGTCTTTTTAATATTAAACTTGGTCTTGCTTGAATATATTTTAAGTATATTGACTGATTTCTTTTGTAACTATAATTAAATTTTTGGATTCTACTAACTGTTATTCTCTGGTGGCTTCTGTCCTTGTTTTATGGGTGCAATATCTTCTTACACTTCTCAAGGGGTTAGTTGAATTATTTTTAACTTCAATTTGGGTTCTTAAGTCATTTCTCTTTTCTACAAGATTAATTTTTGCTTTATTCATTCTAATTCTGTTCAGAGCTGGTATTGGTTTCCTTTCAGCATGTATTGATCCTCAGATATTGCTTTAAATGAAAGATTAGAGTCATTAATAGAGATAAGTTTGTTATGATATGGTATGCTTGCTATTATGAGAGGTGTGATTTATTTGTTTTAATCAGTGTATACTTTTAGGTATAAGTTCTGTCTTGTTATGTATGTTACTGTGGAATTAGTCTGGCTGACTTGTATATTAGTCAGGATACACACACACATACACACACACACACACACAATTTACTAGAGTGGCTTACAGGCTGTGATCTACATAGTCCAACCTCCATAGCTACCTCCTGATGGAAAGAAAGCCCAACTATCTGGTAGTTGTTCAGCCCATAAGGCTGGATGTCTCAATTTGTCTAACGTGTTCATTGGAATTCCAAAGACGTAGATTCTAATGGATTTGACAAGATAAAGGCAAAGGTAAATAGTTTTAAAAAATTGTCTTCCTCCATATCCTTTATATACATTTCCAGGGGAAGGTGTGGCCCAGGTTTAGGCTAGGTCATTCTACTGCAAACAATCTGGGAGTGTCTTTCTACATCAAATAATTCAATTAACCAAAAATTCTTCACAAGTGTGTTTAGTTAATTCCAGATATAGTTAAGTTGACAATTAAGAATAGTCATCATAATGCAACCCCTAGGCAACTGGACACAACATCATACCTTTTTATGTCTTGCTTAATTTCCAAATGAAAAAAAACCCAGAGAATAATTAACATCTACCATGTTGTAAATAGCCCACATATAACCACAAATTTTTTGGAATAGGTGGCAATGTCTCTTGAGGGGTATTCTTATAGTATCTCATAATTTAAATATGATACCCATGGATATTCCCTTAATTGATCCAACATTACATGATAACTTGAGGGAAAAAAGATGAAATTTGCACAAACATTCTTAACAAAATATGACAGAAATATTGATGTCAATTATGATCCTCAGTTCTGCACCTAGTCACATGACCTTATCAAGTGTTTAAAATACCTTCCTCTTGGTAACAGGAAACAAAATTAAGAGTCTATAGTTAGCAAGAGCCCCGCTTCACTGAAGTGAACCTTTGCTTCGCTTTGGCAATTGATACTGCTTAACTCCGATTAACAAGAGGCCATCATCACTCAGGCAAACTTTCCTATCAAGTAATTTCTGGACTAATACCCAAGCCTACTGGACAAACTGTGCCATGAATGACAGAAGGATCTAAGACCTTTGGAGCCCAGAGGATCATTATTGAGTCCCAGGTGTTAGGCATCAAGCTGTTTATACTGTTGGATTTGGGTTTGGTTTTTGATTTGACTATAACTATTTCCTGGTTTTCTTTTCGAATAAGAAAGTATGTAATTTCCTTTGAGTTTTATAGAAACCAACAGTTAAGAGACTTTTATAATTTTAAGGAGTACTTGAACTATATTATCCATTGAGATAATTATGTGAGATCTTAGAGACGAGAAATGTAAAGTATATAGTTTAAGGGATGTGTGTTTGTGTTGACAAGGGGAATGTAATAGTTTTTGTCAACTTAACTAGTTCCTGTCCAATAATTCTGAAACAATAAAAATCATGCCTTTGTTAGTATCTCAGGTAAGGGAAGAAATGATGATATATTAAATATAATATTTTAGTTAGAAGAGTTATTTGTAACTCTTTTGCATCATTGATCTCTTCCTTAAATATGAAAACTTTAAAAATCAAAACATAAATGATTCCATTTACAACCAAAACAGTTGCAAATGTATGCGCTATGATAAAAAAATCAATTATGCCTATATATATATATATATATATATATATGTTACATATAATTAAGCATACACACAGAAACAAATATTAAAAAAGTGTATTACTGGTATTTTACAAATATGACTACTTGAAATTTATAGATATTTTTATTTTTCATTAATTTTAGAGTTATCTTACATCATTTTTTCTTACATTTTTAATTTTAATCTGGAATGTGTTATTCTTTTTATAGCCTCTTAATTAGGACATTAAAGTGTAAGAATATTAAATCCATTAGTAATGCTTTTATAACATCTCATACTTTTTGGTGTATAGTAGTTTTATTATCACTGTTTCAGTGTATTTTATAATTCATTTAGGATTTTCTCAATGATATGAATTATTTAATAGCATATTTTTAAACTTCAAATTATGAAAGAGGTTAGAATTCATTCTCTAAACCTATTTTCAATTTAAAAATAGTCAGTAAAAGGTAGCTATGTCAGAATGTTTTGAAATTTAGAGATACTAATTTTATGCTTCATTAAGTGACCAATATTTTACAAATACTCCACATTTTTGTAAGAACCCAATTCTGGCTCCTGCTTCTCCACCTTGCCTCTTACCTCCTTGCTCCCCCTCTCTCCCCATTCCCTTCCCTCTCTTTCCACGTGGTCATGATCGGCTCCTACTTCTCTACTCTTTCCTTCTCTCTGCCCTTCTGTGCCTCGCTACCCTCTTAACTCCCCTCCCCATGCCCTAAATAAATTATTCTATACTAAAAAAAAAAAAAAAAACTTTAATTCTGCATTTGAGAGTGCATCTGTTCCATCGAGCATGCTTATTAATAGACATATTTCTTCTCTCTAAAAAAAAAAAAAAACAAACAAAAAAGACATATTGGCATCTTATATATCTTGGCCTGAGGAATATAACTCAGTGGCGCAATGCTTGCTTGCATAGCATGCATAGGATTCAGATTAATCCCCAGCATGAGAAAACAAAAGTATAAATCTTACATATCTTCATTAGTTTGCTTTTCTCTTGTCAACTTGGTCTATAGATAACCAAGAAAGCAACAGTAAATATCTTGCTTTGATGGGAGAGGTATCAACTTCCCTAAGAAGTTTTATAATCTTTATATGTTCAGAAGATGCATTACTCAGTACAAGCTAGAATTTTACACTTTATTAGTGGAGTATAGCATTTCATATTATATTATTCAAAGCCTTTCTGATGCTCTAAATCAAATCATGTACCCTGTGTTTCCATTCTTGGGGCCAGCATTACAACTTCAGAGGAGTTGATTCTGACTAAGGTGTACTTTCTTTTCTGTACTGAGATCCATATTCACCTGTCTTTTGGGGTTGTTCTGCTTTTCTTCATTTAAAAGTTGTTTGGGGTGATTATAAGGCTCAGTGGGCCAAAGTCCTTTCTTTTCACTTTTCAACTGCCAGAATTCAGTGCCATATTGCACACAGAGGAGAGAACTGTCACAGGTGTCCTCTGCAGACATAGTACAATAAGTCTGCAAAAACCACACACAGACACAGACACTCACACACAGACACAGACACTCACACACAGACACAAAATACACTCAGTCACTCACTCATGTACTCACACACAGACACTTACACATAATAATTATTTAGTGTGCCATTTCTCTCAGACTGCCTTTTGCCTTCTCTGAATCCCTCATTCCTTTGTCATGCCTATGTTCTCTGTGAGGGTATATTTCTTTCTTGTGAATTTATCAGGCTTTTAAAATCTCAGAATTGGTGACTTATTCAGTCCTAGCAAACTCTTGGCTCTTTTTAGGTTGAAATTGCCTTCATCCTTTCCCCCTGTCCCTCTCTCAGGAACTCTGAATAGAAACCCAGTGCTCTAACTCCTTCATCAGTATTTTTTAAGCTCCTCTTTCCACTTCACTTCTTTATAACTGGTGTTATAAACTCAATACTCCCCTTCATGAATTCTCCTTTCAGTTGGTGCACAATAATTTGTGTTTGGCCGTTTTTTCTGTTTTTTTGGGGTTTTTTTTGTTTGTTTTTTGTTTTTTTGTTTTTAATTTCTCATTTCTGTGACTATATCTTTCATTTCTAAAAGTTTTATTTAGAAGTTTTAAAAATCTTGTCTAGTCAGTATTCTTTTAAACAATCTTTCATTCTATATCACACATTTGCCTGTTTTCCTGCTATCTTATTTGTTTTGTATACTTAACCTGATGATACCACTATTTGCTATTCTCATGGTGTTATTTTGTTAAATTGTAATGTGCTTTCCTATTGCTGGGGGTGTAGCTCAGTGGTTGAGTTCTTGCCTCCCGTAAGAGAGGTCCTGTGTTGATAGCAAATTTCAAAAGAAAGAAAGAGAGAGAGAGAGAGAGAGAGAGAGAGAGAGAGAGAGAGAGAGAGAGAGAGAGAGAGAGAGACTTCTTTCTCTTTCTCCCGCTCTCCCATTTATGTGATAATTTTGTGAGAGTAATGTAAAGGTCATTACTTCAGATTTTTTTTTCTGAATATGTAGTAGGGTCACTTAATGTTTGACTTTTGGAACTTTTGGACTAAGTAGGGTGTGTTAGTCAAGTTTACTCCCAGCCATGAGTGATGATATATGCATACTTTCAAATTTATCAAAAGGAAACTTTCTGTCTTTGCAGAAGTCGTGTCCAGACTGAGTCAATGCTCTCCCTGTGTGTACTATGTTCCTTCCTCTCTGCTTTTCAATGCAAAAACAGATAATTCACTGCCTGTCAGAATCCCAGGCTTCGTGTGGTCGTTTCTGCTCCCACAATCCCCTCCTGAGGGCTCCTTAAATAGTAAATTTGATTGTTCTCAATATTTGTGGTTTATTAAAGCCTGAGCTGCGTGTTACCATAGTTGCCCTGTTATGTTTCTAGATGCCTCTGGAAGCTCCTAATTCTTTCATGACTCAACCACGCACTTAAAACTTATTTTTAAAAATCCATCCAATGGGTGCATTTAGTGATTAGAATGTGTTTTCTAAATAACATTTTTGAAACAAGGCTGACCCTGTAATGTCTCAAAGAAAATATACAGTCTGTCACAGGCATCCTTTGCATCAGAATCAAATAAGCTCTCAAAGAATAAAGATATTTTATAGAGAACCAGGAACCAGTTGTGCACAACTCAAACACACACAAAAAATGATAACAAAAATAATTGATCCTGACCACTGAATATGTAAGATTCTATTACAGTTTCAGATCATACACACACACACATACACACACACATACACACCACATGTATGTATGTATTTATGTGTGTGTGTATATCTATATATCTATATCTATATCTCTACATATCTATCTATTACTAAGGATTGAACCTAGGACCTTATTAATCAAATCAAGATCTCTGCCATGGAGTTACCTTATCAGTTATATTTGATATATATGAATATTTATTAATTTTTAGCAGCTCCTCCTGCTTGGAATTAATAATTCAAGAAAAAGCTAACAATTTGGTTCAAGCTTTTCCTAAGATGACCACTTCAAGATGTGAAATATGCTGCTTAAAAATGAAGCAAAACTACAGTCTTAGAAGCCTAAAAATGGGAGTCATACAAAAAGAGGGAGCAAGAATTAGAAAACGATCACTTTTAAAGCCCACATAAAAAAACTTTAGAAAAGGGCCTTCATGAGAGGCTAAACATCATTAGAAGAATGCTTCTGAGTTCTCAGAGATGAAAGTGTAATCCTAAAACTCACTTGGTATTTGTTGAAGAAAGAAAATTATCTTCCTGTAGATACTCAGTAGCTACCTTCTTATGGCTGTCTTAAAAATAGTCTCAAGAATGGCGAAGTGCCCCAGGGTTTACTAAGGAAGTCATAGGCAACATGCTACTCTGAACTACAGGACGCCCAGATACCTAACTTTTGGGGTGTCAGATATTTCATGTACTAATAAGTATTGTAAAATATGGGAGGTCCTAGAGTGGTGGTCAACAATTAAGAATACCTGCTGCTTTTGCAAGGAACCTGGGTTCATTCCTGGTACCCTCAGGAGGCCCACATTGCTTATAATTCCTGTTTCAGGAGATCTGACACTTTCTTCCAGCTTCCCCAGGCAACTGCATGTACATGTGCATTTAAACTCAGTCCCACAAACATACATAAAATAATATTTTTTAATTTTTTATATTGGGATTTTAATATAATTATATCACTTACTATTTTTCCTTTCTTCCTCCAAACTCTAAAACATACCTGCCTGTTCTCTTTCAAGTTCATGGGTTTTTTTTATTTGTTGTTTATATGGGCAAAAAATAAATGAAATGATTCTTAATGATAGTCTGCCATAGTCCTAGATATATGTCCAGCTGGCTAAGTTGCAGTACCAGGCATGACATTTCCCTTATTAAGTGGACCTTAAATCCAAGTAGGGAGTTGATGGTTATGTTGTATTCCATTTTGTATTTTAAAGGACAAAGATGAGAGAAAATAGAAAAATAAAGGTTAAATAATATAAAGAAGTATAATAATACAGTATTATATACTTGAAATAAATTAGGTAGAAAAGTGAAGAATGTTCAGTCCATAGATGAACCCTAGTCTAAAGATCTTTAGCTATGAGTTAAACAGCAGTAATAAATGAGCAATATATATTCTGGAAACATGCAACTGTTTGAATACAAACCAAGGAGGACTCCGCAATAGTTTATTTTCACTATAATTTATTTTTCACAGATGCATATATTAGCAATCTTTGAATAAATTTATGTATAGCTCAGAACCAAAAATAACAATTATATTGTAAATAATGAGAATTAGAAGTAGTTACACATAATAAAAAAGAATGAATCATGTTGTAGTTGGCTTCAAATACTGTATAAGTATCAATCTTAATTACTATTACAGAAAGATATAAAACAGGCAATAGAGGATTACAGCTGATCTAGGTAGATAAAGATGATGGAAATAATAGGTAAATAGATGGTGATGATGAGTAGGTGATATATAATAGAGAATATATTATGTATAATGATGATATGTGGACCATTAGGCAAATTATAGAGGAGAGATAGATGATGATATTAGATAATAGATGATAGTTGAGACATTTATGTTAGATAATAGGTAAATACATGGTGATGATAGAGGGGTTGATAAATAGATGACTAACTTACAGACATGAACATAAGACACAAATGTAGAAAGGACCTTTCTCGGTTCTTTCCAATTTAAGGGTTTCTAGAAGCAACGGTTATCTGGTAGCAATGTTCACACATAATGCTAAGACCTTGGTCTCTAAACAACATTCTTCAGTAAAAATGAACCTGTAATTATTTAGAAAATTGGTGATTCCAGCAGAGAGGCAGTGAAAATAAATCTGGAGTATCTTGTGGTATCAGATGGTAAATAAATGCTCAGAAAATAATAAGTCCACATTAAAGAGACTGGAATAGCCAGTGGCTACATCTTTGGAAAATAGAGAACTAAGATATTTGATATCGAACAAGTATAACTCATGGAGCAAAATGTTTCTTTAAGGTCACTCTAGTGTCAGTATGTAATTGAATACAAATTCAGAAGAGAGAAAAAATCTCTTTCTAATATTGTAATACCAACACAAAATAAACAAGAAAAGAAGCATTTTATTGCTAATTCATGGATACTATAGCAAGATTCACTAACATAAGCAAAAATTAATAGAACAAGGATCACAGGAAACAAAACACTTTCATAATTTCAAAGCATTTCTCACATGATAGTTTGCTCATTGTAGGGGAAAGTGAGTGACTGCCGTGGAGAAGCCAAACATTTTTCCTTTATCCTAGGGGCCAACATTACCAGCATTTACAGCAATACTTTGCTGCAACAGGTGACATTTTGATCATAAATCTTTCCTCACAGGCTCAGATATTGAAATCCAGGTGTTTAGATGAAGATGGCACTGTTGGGTAGTGGTGAATTTCTAAGAGGCAGGGCCAATTGGGAGGAAGTAAGGTCATTAGAACCTGCCCTTGAAGGGAATATGGGGACTAAGCTCTTTCCTCTAGATTTGCTTGTCTTTTGGCCACCAAGAGCCAGGCAGGAGCTACCTGCTGTTATTCTCCCCTTACCATGATGTACTTGTTTATCCTAGGTCCAAAGCCAAGGAGGCCAAGAGACCACAAATTGTCTTACACTGTGAAGCAAAATAAATATTCCTATTTCATAAATTGATTGTCTATAGCATTTTGCCACAGTGGTGGAGATGTGGAAAACATACAACAGGAGAATGGTATTATACTCTTTTAAAGGTATTCTTGTTATAGACCAGAGTGGAATAATTGATGAAACAAATATAGGCAGTCAGTTATCAACAGGTTTTTTTGCATTATCACAATTATAGTTATATAAATATTAACTTGGAGTGAAACTGAATGGAGAGTGTATGAGAATTCTTTGTACTATTTTTGCAAGTACACATTTATTTCAAGATGATTAAGCATAGAAATGAAATTTGTATTTTAATTGTAGAACATTTTATCTCTTGAAAGTTAACTTTCCTTTTCCAATCCCTGTAAGACTTAAAATTTGCAAATCTGTCATTCTACTTTCACACATTCAAATTTTGTAAAATTTTGTAAAAGGAGCTTATTTTGTGAGCATGTGTGATAATCCCTTGAGTAATAGAATCATTAATAATGACTAATTGAGTAACACATTTTTATAACAGGTACAAAACTAACAGACAGTTTAATTTGCACACTGTAACAGGAATAGACGAATGCTGTTATAATTTTGTATTTATTAGTAGAGTTCTAGTTTAGGGAGAAAGTGATGCTAGGGTTGAACTCTGGACTTCCTCAAGTTAAGCACATATTCTACCACAAAACTACAATGCCAACATGCTAGAAGTGGCTTCCAAACTTGAGAAACTCTCATGTGATGGTAGCCAACTGGGTAAAACGCATATGGATTTAGGTCACCTATGAATCTCTTATTCAGCAGGTCTGAGTGGAATCTGACAATGGACATTTCTAGAATTGTGCTAATAATATTGACAAGATTAATTCTGGGATATCACAGTGACAAATATTGATATAGAAGATGGGTTTGAAATTATAGAGTTATTCTATCATCACTTCAGGCCTTACTTTCTATTCTATAAAACTGAATGCAAGAGGTAAAAACATTTATTCCAGTGGCATGTTTTAAAAACATAGGTTTTTTTTTTTTTTT
>NW_022196895.1:19360448-19382960 GCF_008632895.1 Mastomys coucha | reverse complement strand
ATGTACCACAACTTCTGTATCCACTCCTCTATTGAGGGACATCTGGGTTGTTTCCAGGTTCTGGCTATAAAAACATAGTTTTAATTAAGATATAATTACATCTATCTTATATCCCTTCTTTTTATCCCTCTCATTTTCTCTATTGTCTTTATCTCAAAGTAATGACCCAATATTATTATTATTATTATTATAAATATATAACAAGATAGATAGATGCATTAATATGTAAATACAACCTGCCAAGTTGATTGATATTGTGTGTGTGTGTGTGTGTGTGTGTGTGTGTGTGTGTGTGATTTCAGGGTCGACCACTTTGTTTGGATAACCAATTGGGGATCATCACTAGGAAAGGCTAATTCTCGCAGTGTCATTAATTGTCTGTAGTTCTTTGTCTAAATGTGGGGTGCTGTGCAGTTTTCCCCTTCCTTGTTAGCATGTTTGTTAATTTTATCATTGTGTGGATCATGTTTATGCAGCCATCCTAGAACTAATCAAGAATACATATATTACAAAACAGAGGTCTTAGAAGATGGCTCCGCATCTAAGAGTATTTACTCCTCTTGCAGAGGAATTCATTTCAGTTGCTAACACCTTTACTCAGTGGCTTATAAGCACCTTAACTCCAACTCTAAGGCATCTGGCTTCTACAGGCACTTAAATGCATATACATCTTCTAGTACTATGAAACCTCAGAGAGAAGCAGGTCAATTCCCAATCAGTGACTTGGCGTCGTCTGAAATGCAGACATTGTCAACAAGAGGTTGAACATTGAACCTTTTGGGGGCAACTGGGAAAAACATCAATAGTCTGTAGTGATTTCAGATTGTCATGGTCAGTGCTGAATAACACATATACCATCTAGTGACATCAGTAACTGCACCCATTAGGTCTCACCAACACGATTACCTGAACATGAGCTAGACAAAGATAACAACAGCAGACATGCCAACATAGATGGAAGAAAGACCACAATGCCTCAAACCTACACAAAGAATTATACAGGCAACTAAGCAAGGCTGTCCATGGGAGAAATACCAAGCCCTGAAAACATACAAGCAGCATACACATTGAGCAGGGTATATTTAGGAATATATTAGATATACATACAGCATAGTTGCCTTGTAAATACAAAGGCCTGAGTTCAATTTCCAAAACACACATTGAAGAGTCAGGTATGGTAGCACATGATAGCAATCCCAGAACTGAGTGGGGAAAGACAGACAAACTCTTGGAGTCCCCCACCAGCCAACTGAGCCTACTCTCATTTTTTTGTGAGCTCCATTCAATAAAAGGTGTATCTTTAAAAAAAACACAAAAATAAACAAACAAACAAAAAGAAAGTATACCTGCATGTATCTTAAAACACACACACACACACAGTCAAAGCTAGATAAAGGAGATGGATGTAAAAAATACGATCAAAGCCACACCACTACAAACAACTTGAATTATTACATCCTCAAGATACAGGTTGATAAAAATATAGCAATAGCTAATTTCAAAAATTTAACAAGTCTCTAGTCTCACCTTTCTATCATCCACACAGGAAAGTATAATATCAATGCCTACTGCTGAGATCTATAAACATATTACCACTGAGAAACAATACTTAGGGAAAATTAAATTCAAGAAGGGAGACAAAAGAAGTAAGACAAGAAATGAAGCAAGATTATAAAGATTTTAGCTTGTGCAGCTACAGAAAACATTATACATAACCTGGCTGCCACCCCAAATGCTAAAGAACTGTTTTCTCTCTTTCTAATCTTTGTCCTCTTTAAAAACAAAAAAGAAAATTGTACTAGCAAAGGCAATAAAAATTAAATAGAAAGGGTCAGACCCATCATTACAACCAGAGTAAGCTATGACAAATGTTACAATTATCAACTGCATAATGTAGTACTATTATGATGATTGTGGAAAGAGTAATGATTCAAAACAAATGAACAAACAAACAAAGAAAGAAAAAGTAAGACAAGAAGAGATATAAGTACACGGATAAGAATTCTAAGATAGAAAGAAGCAGGAGGAAATGTTAAAAGAAAATGGAGATGTTGTTTGCTAGGCTATCAATAGCATGAACATGTTCAGGGATGGATCATTGTGCTTGGAGACTGACAATAGAGTCCTCTTCCTCTGAAACTCAAACAAGGAAAAGAGAACAGCATAGAATGGGGAAGGAGCAGCATGCGTGTCACTAAGTACTGGAAGAGAAGAAATAGACGACAGTGCTTCACTCAGAAGAAACGGCTGGCACAGCAGTGACCATACATTTTCCCAAACTAGTGAGATACAGATAATCTAGGAAGAAAGAGGGTTCCAAGAACACACAGAAGTTAAATAAACAGAAGCCCATAAAACCGAAATAAAATATAGAGACAACAAAAGACAAGGAGACTATCTTGAAAGAGGCCAGAAAACAAAAGTCATGTTATCCATGCACGAGAATAACGAAATTGGTAAATACTGAAACCAAACCAAACCAAACCAAACCAAACCAAACCAAACCAAACCAACCAAACAACAACCCACCAACCAACCAAACAAACAAACAAAAAGAAAACCCAAACCAACCAGCCTAGAATTTTATATACAACAAGCTCCATTATCAAAAATAGAATAAACACTTTCTCAAAAAAGTCTAAGATAGTTCATAGCCAATAAGTTTTCCTTAAAAGGAATAAAGAAATAGTCTTTAAAATGAAAAGGAATTTTAAAGGTCTGAAAGATAGACATAAGATAGAAAAGAATAGAAAAGAAAAGGCCAGGTGGTGGTGGCACACGCCTTTAATCCCAGCACTTGGGAGGCAGAGGCAGGCGGATTTCTGAGTTCGAGGCCAGCCTGGTCTACAGAGTGAGTTCCAGGGCAGCCAGGGCTGTACAGAGAAACCCTGTCTTGAAAAACCAAAAAAAAAAAAAAAAAAGAATAAAAGAAGAATGAGAAAATGACACATTTTCTTGTTTTAGTCTTAATTTACCATAAAGAAAACTATTATTAAAGCAATAACATGGTATTGATCATTATACTGTACAGGCATATGCAAAAATTATATCATGCATTATGTGTTAGGCAAAAATGTGTATTTCCTTAAAATGTTTGCATGAAATTCATAGGCAAATTGATGGAATATATAATATCCTCCTGAATATTAATAGAAATATCATCCTGAGTGAGGTAACTCAATCACAAAAGACCACACATGGTATGCACTCACTGATATGTGAATATTAGCCCAAAAGCTTGGAATACCCAAGATACAACTCACAGACCATATGAAGCTCAAGAAGAAGGAAGAGTGAAATGTGGATGCTTTGGTCTTTCTTGGAAGGGGGAACAAAATACTCATGGAAGGATACAAAGTATGGAATAGAGACTGAAGGAAAGGCCATCCAGAGACTGCCCCACCTAGGGATCCATCCCATATACAGACACTAAACCCAGACAACACTATTGTGGATGCCAAGAAGTGCTTGCTGACAGGAGCCTGATATAGCTGTCTCTTGAGAGGCTCTGCCAGAGCCCGATGAGTACAGAGGCAGATCCTCGCAGCCAACCTTTGGACTGAGCACAGGGTCCCCAATGGAAAAGTTTGAGAAAGGACTGAAGGAACTGAAAGGGTTTGCAACCCAAAGCAAGAACAACAATATCAACCAACCAGAGCCCCCCCCCCCAGAGCTCCTAGAGACTAAAACACCAACCAAAGAGTACACTTAGAAGGACCCATAGCTCCAGCTGCATATGTAACAGAAGATGGCCTTGTTGGGCATCATTGGGAGGAGAGGCCCTTGATCCTGTGAAGGCACAATGCCCTAATGTAGGGGAATACCAGGGCGGGGAGGCAGCAGTAGGTGGGTGAGCACCTTCAAGAAGCAGAGAGAGCGAGGATGGGATTGGGGGGTTCCAGAGGGAAAACCAAGAAAGGGGATAATATTTGAAATGTAAATAAATAAAAAATAAATCCAATAAAAAAAGATGAAGAAAAAAGGATGGGTTTGGATTAATGTCTGTCATTTTTAAATTTTATTTTAATTAATTAAATAATTTGCTTTACATTCTGACTACAGTTTCTCTTCCCTCTTCTTGGCCCTCCCTGTCTATACTCACTTTTCCTCCCTTTCTCTTCAGAAAAGGAGAGGAGACCATGAATATCAATTAGCCTTGGCAAATCAGGTTAGAGTATGATTAGGTTAGGCAGATCTTCTCCTACTGAGGCTGCTCTTACTGAGCCCTATAGAGGGAAAGGGTCCCAAAGGCAGGCAACAGAGTCAGAGACAACCCCTGCTCCTCCTGTTGGGGGTCCCACAGGAATCCCAAGCGACAAAGCTGTTAGATATGTGCAGAGGGCCTGAGTCAGTCCCAGTCATGCTCTCTGGTGGGTGGTTTCAGTCTTTGTAACCCCTTATGGGTCCAGGTTGGTTAATTGTGTAAGTTTTCTGTAGGATGTCCTTGACCAAGCTGGCTCCTACAATACTTCCTTCTCCTCTTCTGCAGGATTGCCCTGGCTCTGTGTCATATTTGGCTGTGGGTTTCTGCCTTTGCTTCCATCAGCTGCTGGATGGAGCCTCTCTGATGATGGGTATGCTAGGCTCCTGTCTGCAAGTGTAAGCAGAACATTATTGAGAGTGTCAAGAGTGAGTTCCCTCTCATAGCATGAGGCTCAAGCTGGACCCATGTAAAAGTACTGTTCGGGGCTTTTCTATGCTCTATGTCTCCTGAATAATGACGCAGAGACCCTTATATTTATATATAAGCTTCTTGCACAATAGCTGGACGGATGCTGATTTAGTCTAACCTGACTATGGTGGCTACTTCCCAGCCACATGCCTGTTACCTGCCATCTCAGTCTCTCCCTGGCTGCTCCTGCTTGATCTGTGTGTGTCTTCATGGAAAGTCGCTCATGGAGATTCGCTCATGGTGACCCTTGTAGCAACTCTTTCTACTTATGATCCCCTCACTGGGATAGAAAGTACTGACCTCACTCTCCTGCCCAGCTAGAGGCTGATCAGCTCTTTATTAGCCAATGAGAGGTGAAGGGAACAATGTTTTCACGACCCTGAGACAGGAGATGCTTCAATAATAATGACAATGCCAAGTCTGGACTGCAACCAGATCTCTGGGCTACAGAAATTTGAATCTGAATACATAGTGCCCAACATCTCCCCCTTCTAGTAGAGTTAAAAAAAAACTCTTTATCTTATATCAATAAACTAAATATAAGAAGAATTATAAAAACTAGTAGGTAAACTTATTGACAATGTCCAGTCCATATGTATTTGGTGACTTTGGAGAAAATACTATTTATTTTGTCGTGGTGAGTTCAAAGTTCTGTACTTAAATCTCTTTCTATCATAACTTACATTTATTGACCTATAAAATATTTTTAGGCCTTAAATTATAGGCTTATGTCCTAAACAACTTTTATATGAGACTATAATTATCTAATATTCCACCTCATCTGAGACCTGAGCAAGATAAACATTACCTGAGTAAACAGGATGTGCACAGCAAGTATCTTCCAAAACTACAGAAGTGACAGAGGTCGCTGGACAGCTAGACAGTCACCTGAGTTTTCTCTGCATCATTTTTGAGCAGCAGCTTCAGCTTTTCAGCCCAGAATAGAATAGACTTTTCTGTGGAGTGGGAATTATTAAGGATTTGCATACTTTGTCCCTGCAAAGCTTGTCAGTTGACTTCTTCCATGTTCTACTTGAACAATTTGGACAGCACACTGTCAGAAGTTGAAGCAAGGGCAGTTTCTGGCCTGGTGGCAGCTTGCCATATTTGAAGCAAACTCCATATGGAGGTTCTTCGATGTCCATCATCTTCTTTGAAGTAGAATGGGGGTACTGCCAGGAGCAATCATGTCTCACTGTCATGAAAAGCATTTCAGTAATAAAACATCTTTAAATGCCATATTTTGTAGGTTGTGAAGACCATATGTCTATCTCTAGTCTATCTGAATGTGCTTGTTTTCATCTATTTACTATCTGCATAACTTTGAAAACGTCTATAGAAAGCTAAATAAAGCTTATTTCAGTAATGAACTAAACTAGTACCTAACATGACCTTAAGTTTGATTGACTGATTACTAACTTGCATTTCTTAATCATCCTAAACAGTTTGCAATAGCAGCTTTCAAGGAATGAGTTGCCTAGTTATAATACCTTAAACAAGAGCTGAGACACATATACAATTTGTTGTAACAAAGTAAAACCTCAAATTTGTAGCAATACACCAAATCCATACCAAATGTAAAATATTTGGCTTATTAATGCTTTTCAGTCTAAAAGTAGATTCAGTAATCTTCTCTTTATCCTATCATTCCTATATCCCCCTTTTTATTTTCATCCCTTCTCCCCCTTTCTCTATAACACTAGATAGGAGAGAAAGAAGGATAGCAAAAAGAAAAGAAAGAGAGAACCCCCTGAATCTAACCACCTACACTTTGTTTCTTCCTGGCCAAAACCATTAACAACTTGTGACCAAAACCCTTAAATGATGACAAACATCCATTTCCCACCAAATGACCCAAAACCACCCATTTCACCTCTTGAAAATCGTGTGTCATTCTCTAAAATCACTTCCTGCTGTCTGGGAATGATGTCTCTTTTGGGGACCCTAAGAAAATTTGGATATTGCCCAAGTCCTAAGAAACCTAGCTGTATCATTTGCTGCCCAGTGTCTGTGAAATGGGAACCCACAGGGTTTAACTGAAATCCAGGTTGAAACAGTCTGTGAGGCTGAATGATCTTGGTTAGTCATAGTGAAATTGTGTTGCATGCAGACTTTGAGGAAACAGCAACTAAGGTAGTCTGTGAAATTGGATCACCTGGAATATTTGCCCTGTCTTCTTTGGTGTTGGTTCTTTTGTTCTGTAAACATGAAAACTTGTTTCTTTTGGGGAGGGGATTATTTTCCTTATTTACATTTCAAATGTTATCACCTTTCCCGCTTCCACCCCTACCACCAGAAACTTCCTATCCCCCTCCCCCGTCCCCCTGCTTCTATGAGGGTGTTTCTCCCACCTACCTACCTACCTACTCCCACTTCCCCACCCTGGCATTCCCCTACACTGGGACATTGAGCCTTTGCAGGACCAAGGGTCCTGTCAGCAAGCATTTGTTTGCATTCACAATAGTGTCTGGGTTTGGTGTCTGTATTTGGGATGGATCCCCAAGTGGGGAAGTCTCTGGATGGCCTTTACTTCAGTCTCTTTGTCTCCATTTTTCCTCACTTGAGTATTTTGTTCCCCCTTCTAAGAAGAACCAAAGCATTCACATTTTGGTCTTCCTTCTTCTTGAGCTTCATGTGGTTTGTGAATTGTATCTTGGGTATTCCAAGCTTTTGGACTAATATCCACTTATCAAAGAATGCATACCATGTGTGTTCTTTTGTGATTGGGTTACCTCACTCAGGATGATATTTTCTAATTCCATCCATTTGCCTAAGAATTTCATGAATTCATTGTTTTTAATAGCTGAGTAATACTCCATTTTGCAAATGTACCACATTTTCTGTATCCATTCCTCTGCTCAAGGACATCTGGGTTGTTTCCAGCTTCTGGCTATTACAAATAAGGCTGCTATGAACATAGTGGTGCATGTGTCCTGGTTATATGTTGGACCATTTTTGAGTATATGCCCAGGAGGGTATAGCTGGGTCCTCAGGTAGTACTATGTCCAATTTTCTGAGAAACCACCAGACTGATTTCCACAGTGCCAACCACATCCTTAAGCACTTTTACATAGATGTCAAAATGTATAAACGAATGGCAGAGTATGCCTGAATGAATAACCTGGGTGTGTGATTGACATGGAGCTTAAACATAGAGGCCCACATAAGTTAACATTAAAAAGTACAAATGGAAACAACACGTTTGCTCTAAGTTATAGAAAGGAGAAGTAGCCACATTAGTTTTAAACAAAGGACATTTCCTAATAAAACCCTCATAGAGGTCATAAGGCTACTCCATAGGAGTGCAGGGTCCGCTCACTTAGCAAGTGTATGGAGTCCTACTGTAGGTGTTAATGCCCATACGCTCCCAAAATACAAGGTTAAAGGTGAGCATCTTCATGAGACTGTTAAATTGATTGTTGTTTTATATCAAACAACTTTTATAGTACTTATTTTTATTGTTATAATATTTTATAAATTTTAAGGAATATGACAAAAAAGATATTGTAGGTATTGAAGGGGGGGTCTATGGGAGGAGCAGTGGTACAAAAGGGAAACAAGAATGTGATTCAATTCTATTTAATTAAAATATGTTTTAAATGTTAACAAATTCAGATAAATTGAAATCATGTAACTTTTCTCATCATAATGCAATAAAAGTTTAAAAAAAATAAAAAGGAAAATACAAGCAATGCTTGAGTCAAAAGGGTTTATCTAAGCACAAGTATACTTATATATGAATATACCTATAAATATAAAAATATTTTCAGCTAAATGAAAATGAAAATATATATTACAAAATTTGTGAGATGTAGCAAAAACAGTGCTTAGGATAATTGTATGGCAGTAAAGGAATACTTTTAAAAAGCAGTTGATGTTCTTCAGGTGGCTTAGAAAGAGAATTAAGGCCAAGGTAAGAAAGAACCCACTCTGTAAGAAGATACAATAGTTTACAAGAGACTCCCCAAGTCTAACTTGAGAAGATATACAAAGTCAAAAGAAATAAATCTGTCATCATTTCTACAGAATATATATACATATATATGTATATATTTGATTCACATGTATGTGTATATACATACATGTGCATATTTATATATGTGTATTTATACATAATTCATACAAACTCAAATGGGAACATAGATATAACAATGTAGTAGGATAAATGTAAGACACTAAAGCCAGTTCTTTTCCTCCATGTTAGCTAGGATAAGTACATCAAGAGAGGAGCATACATTGTAAAGTAGAAAAGTCAAATGTTCTCCCATTTGCTGAAAGAAGCAGAATTTAAAGTGTAGAAGTACTATTGACAATAGCAACAAACTAAAAATACTTGTGAATATATACCCAAATATATAAATCTATAACTATACACAGAAAACAATAACAAAAAAAAAGAGCATGGTCAAAGAATAGACACCCATCTTTTAAAAAACAGAACTGAGAAAGCAGAATTTTTTTTTTAAAAAATTTAAGTACCTGGGTAAGTCAACCTTTTTCTGAAAATATCAAATAGAAAATTACAGAGATGGTTTATGGGTTTTAAATGGTAAGCTATTCTTGTAGTGTGATTCTCACAGTGTCCTTTCTTATGTTTTTTTCTTTTAACTATCTCAGGACCTAGAGGAAGTATAAATACAATTTAAGAGATGAATCCCCATAGTTCTAAGAACATGTATCTTACATAGCTGGTTGGAATAGCACTGTATTAAATACTTCATTTTTTTCTTTACATGCCAGGATGATTCTAGCACTCTGAAAGGTTTAGACAAATGAGCTGTTTCTCAAAATGAATGCCTTTATCATTCTACTTATGTCAACACTAGATAAAGGAAGTTTTATTTCTTATCTTTAAGATTTAGGGTTAATGTTCAACTGGACAGAATCTAGAATCACCTAATAAAAAGGTCTCAAGGTCTGTGAATTTGATTGGCTATTCTTATTATAGTAAGTGAGGTGAAACTTGTCCATTTTTGTACCCCAAAACTGCATGGAATAAGGCCTCAAAGCATGATTTACATTTGACCTGTTTACATAATACAAATTAAAATATCACAGTCTTCATCCTAAAATGGAAGTCTTTATTTCATTTAAACCAGGCAGCTGGAAGATACTCTCTTAGGACTCGGAATCCTGGACCATATGTACAAAGTAGACACACGAGATGGGCCCAGCACGCACTCACCTCCATTTGTGGACCGAGGATGGATATGATCGGCTACTCCAAGCTCCAGCGGCCCTGACTTCCCTGCTGCAATGGTCTTGAACTACGCTGAAACAATGCCTTCCTCAGTGAAGTCGCCTCCATCAAGCAGCAGAGAAAAGAAACTGAAACAGTATCTTTCATTCATTAACCCATCTTAAGTCAAATGCAAACTTTTATTGTAGGGTTAAGACTGTGATATTTTGTTTTACAATATGGAGACAAGTTGGTTGAAAAAAAAAAAACGTGGTCTTGAGGCCTTAATCCCTGGCAGTTTCTGGATAAGTTGCTGGTCATTAGAAGCTGAACAAAATATTATCCACCTGGAGAATTGTGCTTGGGTTTTCTGGAAGAGCAGCCATTGCTCAAAACCACTGAAACATCTACCTCCTCCCAAATCCTTCCTTCCTTTCTTTTTCTTTTTTGTCAATTACTAAAACTCAGCAATTTGGATTCATCCAGTGATGTTCAGATACCTTCCTTTTTTGTTTTGTTTTGTTTTGTTTGTTTTTTGTTTTTTGTTTTTGTTTTCGAGACAGGGTTTCTCTGTGTTGCCTTGGTTGTCCTGAAACTCACTCTGTAGACGAGGCTGGCCTCGAACTCAGAAATCCGCCTGCCTCTGCCTCCCAAGTACTGGGACTAAAGGCGTGTGCCACCACCGCCTGGTGAGATCTGCCTTTTTCCACCCCTTTAGGGCTAGGGTTATGGACATTTACTTCCAAGTTGTCACATGGATTTTGTAGAACTCCATCCAGGTCCAAATGCTTGTATGTATGTGGCAGGCATTTTGCCAACTGTTCCATCTCCCCAGTTCCTCTGTGACTGATTTATTACTTAATTTAATATGATTTACCACTGTATTTTGTCTAATTTTTGTTGTTGTTTTTATTTTTTGAGACAGGATTTCTCTGTATAGCCCTGGCTGTCCTGGAACTCACTCTGTAGACCAGGCTGGCCTGCCTCTGCCTCCCAAGTGTTGGGATTAAAAGCATGCGCCACCACCACTCGGCCTTTGTCTAATTATTTTTTAAAGTTTTGTTCTCCACTCTAGAATATGGTGTGCCTGGAACAATGTTGCAGGTGAAAGTGAAATGAATGTGTGTCTGGCTGAGGCTGGAGCAAAGTGCTCTCTGTCACTTGGTTTATGGTGTTCCTCAGACCATTTGATTTTGTTGCTGCCTTATCTCTCAGTTACTGACAGGGACGCTGAAGTTTCCACTCTCACCATGCTTAGTTTATCCATCTCTGTATTTCTGTTGAGTTTTACTGATAATTTTAACACTCACTTGTCAGGCACTATGGACGAGGAATATATGTTTGAAGAACTATCCACTCTAGCTTTAAGAAAGACCCACAGTGTTGGGCAGTGGTGGTGCACGCCTTTAATCCCAGCACTTGGGAGGCAGAGGTAGGTGGATTTCTGAGTTTGAGGCCAGCCTGGTCTAAAGAGTGAGTTCCAGGACAGCCAGAGCTATACAGAGAAACCCTGTATTGAACCTTACTCCCCACCCCTCACACACAAAAGAAAGACCCACAGTAACCCTGATAATACTTTTTTTAAAATAAATCTATTTGTTAGAAATTAATGTAATTGTCCAACTTTATTCTGGTCCTCAACATAGCCTATGTTTTCTTGACTCTTTCTTTTAACCTATATGAATCCTAATTGTTTTAGATGAGTTTCATGCAGGGTATACACAATTGGCTTTTAATCTTCTCTCTGCTATGACTGTCTCTGTCTTTGACTCTCTGTATTTAGCCAATTCACACTTAAAGGGATTAATCAATACAACTGGCTCAATATTTTCCATATTTGTAGTTTTGTACCATTAATATTATTTTTGCTGCCTCATAGGCACTCTCTTCCCTTCCCGTTCTCTGATTCAAATTACTCATTTTCTATGATTCCATTTTTACCGCCTCTGTTAGCACATTATTATACCTTTAAGATTTTGTTAGTAATGACCCTAGACTTTCTTATTCATTTAAAGTAAAGTTTTACATGGAAGGCTGACAGATATGGGGAAAGCATGCTGATAATAACGATAGAGCATAGTGAGCTTTCACAGAGTGAACCTAATGTCAATTAGGAAGCCCAGCTTCCATTAGTCATACAGCAGCAGTGACTATCCTGACTTTACTCCAGTTTTGATACTGAAAAAAAAATTAATTCTTCCAGCTTAGTCTTGCTTGCTCTGGCATATCAATTAGTTTATCCATCTCTGTATTTCTGTTGAGTTTTACTGATAACTTTAGCACTCACTTGTCAGGCACTATGGACGAGGAATATATGTTTGAAGAGCTATCCACTCTAGCTTTAAGAAAGACCCACAGTGTTGGGCAGTGGTGGCGCATGCCTTTAATCCCAGCACTTGGGAGGCAGAGGCAGGCGGATTTCTGATAGTTGGCTGTTTTACTGAGTTTGGACATCTTTGGTGACATGTTTACAGATAGTTGATCCCAATATGACAAAAAAATTTAATGACTTAAAATGTGGATGTTACTTTCTGCACATAATATCAAGTTGCTTTAACCAAGAGTCAAATGATAAGGCCAATTCCATGACTGTTTTAGCTTCAAGGTCTTAGGCCAATACAGAGTTTGAGTCACATCTACAGAACTTTGCTGTTGCTCTAGCCATGAGTCTACCAACTGTAAAATTGATATTGAGTCATGGGTGCGCAATATTGTTCCCAGGAAAATTAATTATTCAGTGAAAATCTTAGTCCCTGGTGTGGGATACATGTCTATGATTACTGGTTTGGGAGGAACTAGAGGCACCTGAACTAATACAGATTATTACCATTGCATTTGGTTGCCTGCCCTAACTAGATGAGAAGATCCTGCTGTAGTGACTTTGGATATAGGATATAAACACACACACACACACAAACAAACAAACAAACAAAACAACAAGGAACTGACAAGAAAACGCATTCCTTTCTGGCTAACTTACACAGTATCATAAAACACTAGTAAGCTGACAGAGAAGAAAACAGCAATAATATTGGATCCTGGGTACTACAAGCCAATCCAGACCTACCTTGCACAATATGCTCACTGGTGCAACATTGGCATGATGACCATAGGGGTAACCTGAAGTGGACATTTCTGCTTTCTTTGGAGACTCAGTTGGGTCATCATGTGATGTTTTTCTGGAAACTGTCTTATGAAAGCATGTGTCTGCTGAAGCAGACATGTGGAAGGAGCTTTGCTGAGAACAGCCATGTATTTTTCTGGCAGCTGCCTGGAAAAAGGGTTTGATATGTTTTTCTAGAGCAGATGGTTGAGAGTACATGTGATGTTTGGAAAGGTTATAAATATTAACTCAACAGTGAACGATGCTGTGTGGCATTGGTTCCCCTTGCCACTCTTTGCTGGTCATTGTTGGGCTTTGCTGATACTAGTCTTTGCTGACATGGTTGTACCATTGGCTCACCTTGCCTTCTTCATGGATCATTGTTGTGACTTCCTAGAGAGAAACACACCAGAGAACTTCTGGTGATGTTCTGGTGGCTTCTTGCCACTTCTATAGACTGGGCTGATTGGCATTGGCAGAGCCTGGTGGTTTCTTCTGGATCGAACTGCTGTTGCTGATTCATGAGATGTTTGCGAGTGGATCAAGCTACCACTGCTGATTTGTGTTAACTGAACTGGTACTAACCTGACAAGGAAGAACAGAATAGCCCCAAAGTATTATTTCTATACAGGACCACACCCTCTTTTATCCTATTAATCTTTTCTTTCTTTCTACTATGTCTGGTAGCTGGTGGGCTAGAAGGGAGGTTAAATTCTTTAAATACCCTTATTAAACTAGGTTTAGAAAGATATAAGTCTACAGTAACCAACTCCTTTCTATTGGATATGAAGTCTGGTTCATAGGAGTGGTTTCATGACTGGTACTGTGACCTAATCAAAAGCCCATCTCTGGAGATGATAGGTCCTAGGTAGAAACCTATTTTTTTTTTTTTTTACTAAATGATCAGATAGTCAAAGTGCATTCTAAATATTTATGTTTAGGTCCTATAGATTTTTACTGCTCTGATTGTTGGTCAGATAAGCTTTATTTTGAAGTGGGTAGTAGTCAATGCAGAGACTTATAAATGGAAAAGCCAAGTATAAATAATTCTGAGCACTGAGCTGCCCATGAGTCACACATAGATGTTCAGTTATGTCCATCAACCAAGGCTCAGAGAACTTTGTGGAGGAAGGCTCAGAAAAATGTAAAAGCCAGCTAATAAGGAACAGAGCTATGAAATGTTGATATTGGGCACGAGATGGCTATTGAATGCTATGTCTCATAGTAGCTGTAGTTACTTGCATAAAACCAGTATAAGAACAAGCCAATCAAAATTCCAGCATGGATCAGCAAGGAACCCTGTGGTAACACCCCTAAATGAGGAATGATATTGGCAATTAATTGCTGAGAAGGAGGGGAGTCACTTTACTTCAAGAATGTGGTAGTTTGTAAGTTGCTCATGCCTTAGTGGATGGGTGCACACCTGTGTACATATGGGAAGTACTAATTAGTCTTGGAGCTATTAATAACAAGGACAATGACGATGATGACAATTATGACAACAAAGACAAAATAAAACAAGGACATAAAGCATGTAGGGAGTTGGGTTGGGAGCATTAGAGGATATTGGAGGCAGTACTAGTGGATGGATATGATCAATATGCATTATAAAAGTATCTATGAAACTCTCAAAGAACATTTAAATAGTTGATATTGACACTGCTCACAGAATTTTTTAGAACTTATTAGAACAGATGGTTGACTGACTGATTAGTTCTCAGATGACTTTTGTTTGTGTGTATGTGTGTGTGTGTCTGTGTGTATGAGAGGGGGGGATGGAGGGAGGGAAGGAGAAAGAGAGAGAGACAGAGAGAGAGAGAGAGAAAGAGAGAGAGAGAGGGATGGAGGGAGGAATGGAGGGAGGGAAGGAGAAAGAGAGAGAGAGAGAGAAAGAGAGAGAGAGAGAGAGAGAGAGAGAGAGAGAGAGAGAGAGAGAGAGAGAACGCATATGTGTGTTTCTTGGATCACACTGTTTGATTCCAGATACACAATTAAAATTGTGCCTTGACTAGCCTCAAGTTATTTTCTAGCAGAAAGGCCTCTTACTGTCATCAGGCAGCCACAGCACTAAAATGAGAGTTTCATATTGATTTTATTCTTAAAATATATAAATCAATATTATGCCTCTACCTTGACTGGGCCTCAGCAAAGAGCTCTCACCAACATCACCACTACAGGCTTTTTAAAAACTAACTGAATGGTATCTATAAATGATAGTTTTTATGTTTTTATTGTTTGTTTTTGTTTTAGAAAAGGATTGCCACATGAGCATTTCAAAACATTTTAGAAGATGAGGCATAAAATCATTTAAATTTATTTGAGGGTAAACTCATCAATCTGATGAACTGACTTAGTCAGAACTCATTGGTCAAGGAAATCTTATTATTTTAAAGATGTATTTATTTTTATGTTATGTGAAAGTATTTACATGAATGTATATATGTATGCTCCATGCCCTCAAACCCCTATATATGTGTATGTTTTCATGTGCTTAAGAGTGCATGGATTCAAACACATGCATAGGAGCTGTGAATTCATTTCCTCTGCAAAAGCTGTGTTATTAACTGCTGAGTCATTGCTCAAACATCCTCTCCCCTCCCCCATTCAACGGATTCTTGAGTTTTCAAGGATCATCACTAATATAAAAATCATGTGTATTTATTCTTCTAAAAGAAGAGTTCTCTAAAACAAAACTTTCGTCATAGCCCATAGACTATTCTATCTTAATCTATTTGGGAGTTTCTATCAAGGCCATACTGAATTAAAATAAAGGTCTTACTGAATTAAAATTCAGTAGTGGAAACTACTTTCACAGTTTTTTGTTTTGTTTTGTTTTTCAAGACAGGGTTTCTCTGAGTAGCTTTGGCTATTCTGGTACTCACTCTGTAGACCAGGCTGGCCTTGAACTCAGAAATCCGCCTGCCTCTGCCTCTCAAGTGCTGGGATTAAAGGCGTGCGCCACCACCGCCTGGCCACAGTTTTGATTAGCTCCTAGATTTGTTGTTCTGATTGGGCTTCTTATTACATTATTCTTCATGACGTAATTTGTACATGCTATACAAAGGTATATAAGTTGTCCCTGATGATTAGTTTAGTTAGATAAGATTAAGGCATTCTTGTAGTGGTTCTCTGCTGTCAGGTGAGCAGGATGAGGAAGGGTACAATTTAACAGAATTACATAAGAAATAATTTTTTTCATAGAAGAAATTTATTTATTTTAAATACTATTCATCATTTTCAAAATTAAACATAAGACACAAGGCCTTAAAACTTTAGAGTCTACATGTTTTGTTGGCTTTTTGTTTCTTTGCTTGCTTTTGTATTTTAAGAAGAAAGTTAATTAAAAACTTTCTCAAGGACTGGGAGATAAGAAGACTAAGGGAAGGGGAATCTCCAGTACCTCTGCCTGTGCTAGCCTGCTCTTCAGCTCACTGACATGATCCCAGGGCATAGCAGAGTGATTCCCTTAGTTCATTTTATGCCTATGTTAGCTTTGTTGCTGATCTTTTAGAGATTTCAAGTGTCTGGTTTCAGATGTCTTCCTTGTAAAAACTATTTCTAGATTCTATGGTGTTAGCCAAGAAATCTCTGTACCATTCTTGTCATTTTTATTCCACAAGTTTTAGGACAAATGTCCTACGTTGATTAATCATACATTATAAATAACGCATAAGGGCTGGAGGATGGCAGTAAGGCATGACATGCTTCATTCAGTGACAATCAGAATGGGAATGGAAAACCTGGACAAACGCAATAGGGAAATGAGCAGATGTATGCTATTCACAAACCCAAAAGAAAAATATTCTTAGGATAATCTAAAAATTATACAATAATACTGTCCACTGAAGATGAGTATGTGGATTAGTTTACATATATATATGTGGATTAATGACACACACACACACATATATATATATATACATATATATATATATGAGGATTAATTTACTTATATATGTATATGATAAGCCATATGGCTAGTAAAAAATAAAGCAATATTTGGGGCCAGGAAGAAAATTTAATTTTTTCCTCTGTTACAGGACAGGAATACCAGACTGTTAGCTTTGGACTTTATCATAGTTAAAGCAGCAATATGAAATGTCAGGGGGATAAATGCTATGTGAATCCATATTTGGCTGCAGGAACTGGCTGTACCAGAAATTTGTTCACAGAGATATGTGGAAGGTAAGAATTATAGACAAATTCAGCAGACCAACTAGATAATCAAATCTACTTTTTTTTCTAGTTTGTGCATCTAAATAGTCAAATAGGAGTCAAATTCCGACCAGTGTATCATAATGAATTACAGTCTCACTAATCATACGTACCAAAAGCTTGAAGACCAAACAGTAATTTTTTCCCCTATTTTTGATAAGGGATAGAATACGGACATTGAAAACATGTCCTATAATTAACAGAATGGTTTTGTGAGTTTTATTAATGACAGTCTTCAGTATGAGAATATTACTTGAGACTGCAACACAGACTAGCTTTAAACCCATGGTAATTCTTCTCTTGGCTACGATTACAGGGATGAGCCCCATTATCATCTGGCTTAGCATTATTTTTTCACTGAAGGAGATCTATAACATATTAAACAAGAGATCTTTTTACAATTTCTTGAGAGAACAGTCAACAGAGAAGAAATTAAATAATGGGACCAGAATCTTATAAACTATCGTATTTTTTTTCCAGTCAGTATGAGTAAGACATTTGGTTTCTGCTTTAAGGCAGTTTGACTTTGAAGCTAACAAGGTCCGTGGTCCTCAGCCACCAGCTGAGTTGGAAGGTTCCCCTTTCTCCTGTCCCTTTCTTTGGAAAGATTATCAATAGACTTAAACAGTTAAATGGGCAACTATACTCACAACCTATGTGTTTCAAGGCAACAGGTTCATCCCCTATAATGTCTAGTCTAACAACTCAGATTTTCTTCCCAACACAGCACAGCAGTCTCTCCCCAATCCTTCCCATGTCAGCTCTGCTCAGAGTCTTATCTTTAAGATTCCCATTTTAGTCTGTCTGCAGGTCCTAATCTAATTTGGGAGAAGCCTAACACAAAGCATCTAAATCTTTCCTTTTTCTGTTTCAAATGATCTTAAGACCATGTAAATTTTGGAACTCATTAACAATCTAGATCTAGTGAAAGATCCGTCCAAATTGCCTCACTACTTTTCTTGGGCATTTCCCACTACCAGTGTTCTCCCTTTTGAAGCCAACTTCTGCTACTCCGTGAATGGCTATTTCAGTCGTGATTGATTGTTGCACCCCAAATCCACATCGCATGATAGAGGCTTTCCCTTTTGTAGAGAGAATGTGGGTAGAGGTGATGTCATTCATTCCTATGGCTTTAAATTTCCCATATTTATATCTCTCCAGCCCAGACTTTTCACTGTAGTTCAAGCTTCTAAATTCAAATGCCTACATGAAGAACTCTCCTGGTATTTCAAATTTAACTCCTCTGAAATTAAATTCTTTCTTCCTGCCTCTCCACCCCAACCTGCTTCTGCTCCTCCTTCAGCCTCCAACTCCCAATCTGTTCCTGCTTCAAACTCCCCTCTGTAAGCCAATGCCTCCATTAGTTCACTACTCAAGCCTGGAATCAAACAGCCTTTTACAACCCAAGCCCTTTCTGTGTCTGCACATAAAACCAGCGTGTTAGTTCACCTGCTCTGCTATATCAGAATACCAAGTTAAAGATCTTCTGAGCAGTAGGTTAGTTTCTTATGGCTCTGGGGTTATAAGCTGAAGAACATGATGCTGGCAGATTTACTATCTAGCTGTATGTTCAATCTTCACATGAAAGATGCCATAGGACACCAAGTTCCTTTCCTGTGCTTCTTATTTCTGTCAATGTGACACAAACTAGAGTCACTTGTGAGAAGTGGTGCTTAACTGAAGAATCCTCTCCATGAGATTGGCCTGTGGAAGATTTTTTGATTAATGATATACATGGAAGAACACAGACCCACTGTGGAAAGTGCCTCCCTTGAGCCATGGCCCTGGGTTGTATTAAGAAAGGAATGTTAGCAAACCAGTAAGCAAGTTTCTTCATTGAGCACTTGCCTGGAATTTCTGCCTTCACTTTATTCAAGGATGGTCTGTGGCTAGGACACATAAACCTAATAAAACCTTTCTTTTCCAAGTTGCTTTTGGTCTGTGTTTTTATCACAACCAAGGAAAAGCAAATTAAGAGAGTTCTCAGGAGTGAATTTTCTCCCAAATCTTCAAGTATTATCACCTTGAACTAGAATTTTTACAGATGAATTGTAGGGAGGGGGCACAAACATTCCTTCTATTGTTATTATATGACCTGTTCTACATCTAAAATATCTCAATCATCCCTTCTGCTTCCCTCCCTCTACCTTCTGGTTAACATATTAATCCACCATCATATTTCATGTGAGCGGCTTCATCGTTTATAAGCTTCCTCTCTGTCCCTCCTGATTTCATGTACATCCCCTTTCAATCACTTCTTCAAGGAGCCAGGGAGATTCATGAAACCCCACATCATGTGACTGTTGTGCTTTAGACATCTTTTTGGTTTCCTAGTCATGAAAATCTAACTCCCAAGTGTAACAAGCACTACCCTGCAAGAACTGGCTGCCAAAGATGACTTCAGTGTCACATTCTGCTTCTCTCTTTCCTGGTCAATGAATGCCTAAGCTAGGACCTTGTGTACTGTATGGCGCTTCTGCTGCCTACTAGCAGCAATAACGACTGAACACCTGGACTTCTTCTCTCGACAGTTTACTCAGGAATATTCTTTTGTGTTACAGCTCTCCTAGGTACCCAGGTGTTACAGCTCTTTAAGGTACCTAGGTATTACAGCTCTCCTAGGTTCTTAAGTGTCAGCTCTTCTTGATGGCACAGCTCTTCTTGATGTTGCTGCTGCTTCTTCTGCTTCTGCTTCTTCTGCTGCTTCTTCTTCCTAGGTGCTGCAGGTCTGCTTGCTTCCATGGAATGGCTCCGACTGTCTGGAGACAGCCCCTTATATACCGGAGCCTGAGCCACCAAGTCCTCCAGGATTGGTTCCCTGTCAAACCCTCATTAGCATACACCTGCTCAGGAGGGACACATGCGCAGTATACACCCACTTGGGAGGGGCGCATGCGCAGTAGAATAGTCTATTGCAGCTGCGGCCGCCATCTTAGATACGATCGTCTAAGTGGCCGCTTAAGATCCAAGCAGCTGACAATCGTATCTGAGTGGCTGCCTACAGGGAGGCACAGGGCATGCTCACCTAGGGCAGGGGGAAAGAATTAAGGCTGCTTGGAGCCCTGCTCATCCCCGCTTCAGCCCTGTAAAAAGCAGCCTGTGTCTCTGACAGACATCCGCCATCTTGGATACGATCGTCTAAGCGGCCACCGCTGACGATAGTATCCAAGCAGCTGCCTACAGTGTACATGTTAAAAACTCTTTTATTTTGATATCTGTGTGCTTTATGATCTCTCTTCTAAGGTTGCTGTCTATCATTGTATCTCTCGAGCTGCTACCCACTCAAAAGATACTCACTACACTTGACAACTTTGCCTGCCCATCATTGCTATCTCCTGTACATCTGTTGTTTCTCCCCCTGTTGCTAATCTTAAGATCCAATATATTTTCCCAGTGTACTATCTGTTTTCCTTAGAAGTATTCAAGTTCTGTGAGAGAAAGACCACACATGCATATCCATCTTATTTTTTTTTAACCCTGGAGCAAATAAACTGGTGCTTATGATTATTTGTTATACAAGTGTAACTCAGATGTATTCATTCAATAAAGCTTTCTTATTCTTTGAGCTCTGATCTTATATTGTTGTCTTGGCTATAACTTGCTGATGAGCCTAGTATTTCTAGCCTAATATTTTTGGTTAATACCTTAAGTGTAAGACTTTCTATGCTATATAAACTGATCCTGGGACTGAAGGAAATTTAACTTCTGTGACAAAACCATATTGATTATGGCATATTATGGCTAAAAAATTTGGACATTATGAATTAAAAAATATTTTCTATTACAACCATTATCTTTTTCATAATCTACTTTCCCCTTCAGTCTTCTAGGGCCTAGGTTAGGTGAGCTTGAGGGTTGGTGTTGCCATATGAACTGTAAAATTACTTTTTTTGGTGAGCTGAGGTCTATTAAGGAGCAATTCTGATGGGCATCACTTGTTAAATTCAAAGCAGCTAGTTCACATGGATCCTATAGGTGAAGAAGACACTCACCATAGTTACATAGCAGAGCTGAACAGACTTAGCCCTCAAGAACTCAAAAGGGGAACAGTGAGTCCTGAGTTACTGACTGAGGAAGGGTTTAACTCTCTCTCTCTCTCTCTCTCTCTTTCTCTCTCTCTCTCTATCTCCTCTCTCTCTCTCCCTCCCCTGAGGTTTAACATATATTTTTCGAGATTTCACCAGAGGTAAGATTGTCCGAAGGTTTTTTTTTTTTTTTTTTTGGTGAAGGGAGGTCTGGTTTCTAAGCTAATAATGTAAACAAATCCACAGCAGGTCACATCCCTGTTTTCATTGCCAACAATAGGACCTAGATTATGGAAGACTGGACCTTTTTGAACAATCTTTCCGTAGTTTTTCTTTCTTTCTTCTTTCCCCAAAGAAGTATAGAGTATGTATAACCTATTTTAGTATTGAGAGGCCTTTCACTTCTATAGCTAATTTAGTTAGTGCAAATGAGGGTTGATGCCATATTTGTGTACTGTCTGTTACTTATGTTGAGGTGCTTCAGTGTCTATACACTAGGGTGTTAGGTATACTCATGGATACAATGCATATGTATGTGGTAGGTCCTGACACCTACTAAATGAGGTCTAAAGTCATTCAAACCACTCAGCAAAAGTCATTAGATTGGGATAGCACATGACTGCTTCTTTCTCCCCTCTCCCTTTCCTTCTCTCCCCTTCTTATTCTATTCCTTTTCTGACAGAGAGCCCATGGGTAGCTGACTGTCTGGGCAAACGCATGCTAGCAAGAACATTCACTCCCCTGCTCTCTGAGCTCTAGGAACTGGCCTGAGAACCTCTTCCAGCACCGGCAGCCATTTCTTAGGCACCTGTCTTGTGACTTATCCCTCAGGTTAGCGTTATTCAGAAAACAAGAGAATACGACTTTTCAAAGGTCATGCAATAAAACTCCTTGAACACAGAGAAACATATTCATGTAAATGTGTAGTCACAACACCAGATACAGTGGGATTTTTATGACTCAACAAAATATGTTCAAATTCTAAGTTGCTGTCACCCTCTGCTGGGTCAAAAATACATAAATTGTATTGGTGCTATACAAAGTACAATAATTAAGGAAAGTGGCAAACATCAAGATAGCCTATGAGTTATATCTTTTATTCATAATTTTTGAAGCAGAAATGTATACATGTTTTGTGCACAAAAATAAAGTGAATATCTTAGTATAGAAGAACTTTCGTGTCATTATTAGAGAGTTTGGGTAAGGAAACAATATTTAAATTTGAAATTCAAGGAAGAGTGCTTTCTGGTCCCAAAGAGTACCTAAAGGAGACTTTCAGAATAAAGACTATATATATATATATATATATATATATATA
>NW_022196895.1:19345327-19360438 GCF_008632895.1 Mastomys coucha | reverse complement strand
TATATATATATATATATATATATATGTATATATGCCAACTTATACCCATGACAAAGTCAACTCCATACAACTAGATTCCTCTTGAGTAAATGAGTATCCCAGTACCAAATACCCTTCCAGAAACTTCTAGTAACAAATGAACTATATACAACAAAATCTGCATTTCTCCACTTGGAATGATGCCCTATCTTGGGTGCCAGAAACAAAACTTTCAGAACTGCTCTTCTGAAACACACCACACACAGAAGGGTAATTCAAAATATTCCTCGGCTTGTTCATTCTGTATATTGGTGTATTTATGACACTCAGCATTTTAAAAAGTGTGAGAGAGCTAAAGACAAATAGTAGAAATTAATAAATTGAAAATGACATCCTCTTAGAGATAGTAGATTTATTTGGGACTTCTCTTTGACAGCAGTGTCTCTGAGTTCTATTGAACCCCTATTTATGGGGGAAAATTCAAGCACGCAGGACAATCCATTTATTGTACCATTCTTTAATGCAAACGGGAGAAATCAAAAGAATAAAAGCAGTAAGGGTGGCCTCAAGAGAAGCAGAGCCCTTGTAGGAATCTTGCAAGTTAATGAGAATTCACCCGGGACTCAAGAGCGATGGAGAGGGAGAGAAAGGAGGAGACAGAGGGGCGGGGGTAAACCTCTTCCTCTGCAGCTGGCCCTGTCCCTCATTTGTTGCTCCAATAAGCAGTAATTAGGTCCTGAGCTAATGGTGTCAGCTGATCTGCTGTTTTTAGGCTAGACCCAGAGGAAATCTCCATGGAAACCCTGCTGGACTCGTCCCCCCACCTGGATGCCTCCAGCTCCTTTCCGCCACCTGGCTGCCGCCCGGCCCGTTGCTATCTCCTCCTGCCTCTAACCTGCAGCCTGCAGCATGCGCACTGCCCCCGGGATCCCTAAATGGGACAATTCTGCCCGTGACGTCAGCGCCCAGCCGTCTCCACAGAAACTTTTGTCCCATTGGCCAATCAGAGAGCTTGGAAGGGGCCTAGGGGTGGGGGGTGGGAGGAGAGGGGAGTGGGAGGGGTGGGGTGAGGGGAGAGGCGAGAGGTTCAGTGTGTGGAGCTGCTCTCGCAGCGCCCGGGCTGTCAGTCCGGGCTGGGGCCGCCGCGAGACCTTCCCGGAGACGCGCACCCCCGCGCCCCGCACACCCTCGCTCGACCACACACACGCACACGCTCAGCCTGGCCGCGCGGGAGCCACTGAACAGCCAGAGAGCTCCGGGACCGGCTGCGGGCAGAGAGGACCGAGCCGCGTTCCCACTGGGGCTTTCGCCGGGGAGACCGCAGCGAGCCTCCCGGGTGGGCTCAGACCCCTGAGGAACGCGGCGAGGGTCGGGCCATCCGGCTGGCTGAACCGATCCCTGCGACCCGCGCTGGCCTCGGCGGGGAGTGCAGTAAAGAGGAGCGGCTGCAGCGAGTAGGGACTGGAACTCCCCTGGTTCCAGCGCCACCGCGACACTCGGGTGGAAATCCTAATGGAGGGATCGCTGACTTCCTTTGCTTGGGAAAATCGTCAGGAGCAACTCCGATTTGGCTCCTCTGAGCATCGGAGGGGGGTCCATGACGTGTCAGGGGGAAAATAGACATCCGAAACCTCCCGCGTGAACTGCAAACTGTAACCTAGGGAGGGGAAAGGACTGATTTCTGCATTTTAATTTCACGCAAAAAGATTCAAGTGTCTGTGCGGTAAACTTATTTCCATGTCGTGTACCCACTTCAGCAGAACCCAGAGGGTCCTGTTTTGGGGACAACATCATCCCGAAGAGCCCCAGCCAGCGGCCTGTCTTCCTGCTCCCACATTCCCCGGACTGCATTCCTGTTTGGGGTACTCCATCTAACCTCTAAGGGCTATGGTCAGGTATCTATGAATACTGGGCGAATTTCTGAAACCCAACTCTTACAACCTACCTGCGTGGCTGGAATTTAACCTAATACATCCGAAGAAATGACATCTTGAGTCGTTTTTAGGATACCTTCTTTTAAATTCACGTAAAACAGGATCTGATAGGCTTATCAACATGACAGGTAAGAACTTTCTGGCTCTCTAGTCTTGTCGCAGACGAGGCCCAGGTTGAGCAGGAGAGAGAGAGCGCGAGCGCGAGTCCAGGGACCTGTGTGCCCACTGAGGCTCTTCAGCAGAAGGCTGCTTTTGCTAGAGGCGCAGCCCTGGCTCCTGGACCATCCGCTGGGGAAGCTTCTGGGGTACGCGCCAGGAGACTGCCTTGGGCTCCACCTGCCTTGCCCTGGACACAGCCCTGGGGGCGAGGCATTGAGAAACCACCTCAAGTCAATATTGAGATTTTTAATAAACTAAGGAATGGGATTTTAATTATTCAGAAACCCAGCTCCTCCGGGCCACAGAGGCTGTTGGGATGGTGCTGATCACACAGTATTAAAGGGACCGACCGCTAAGGGCACTAGAAAAAGAGTCCGAGACATCCTTTGCAATTAGGAACGAGCCAGACTTGGTAGCACGGGGCATTGATTGCTGGTGCCCATCCGGACCCTCCTCCTCTCTCCCTGATCCTCCCCCCACCCCACTGGAGGCAGGCTCCCGCGGCTCGGCCGGGACCTCGCGTCCTTGCATCGTGGTCTGGGCTGCATATTTCATGAGCCCAGGGTGAACAGGTGCGAAGTGCGCTGGGAGCATCCGGCCCACGGCAGCGCGGGGGAACATGGAGAGCGAGCGTGACATGTACCGCCAGTTCCAGGACTGGTGCCTTAGGACTTACGGGGACTCGGGCAAGACCAAGACGGTGACCCGTAAGAAATACGAGCGGATTGTCCAGCTTCTCAACGGCTCAGAGTCAAGCTCCACTGACAATGCCAAATTTAAATTCTGGGTCAAATCGAAGGGTTTCCAGCTGGGCCAGCCGGATGAGGTCCGCGGGGGAGGCGGCGGCGCCAAGCAAGTGCTCTTCGTGCGGGTCAAGACCACGGTGAGCCGGTTTCTCTGTTATTATTTGTCTGTTGGAGCAGCCCGGAAGGGAGGGCGGAGAGAGGGGAAGGCAAAGAGATGCTGGAGACACTGTTGGCTCCTAGCCCCCCCCCCGCCCCCGCCCCCAACCCTCCTCAACCCCCTCCCCAAGTCCTCCCCAGATGCAGTGGCCGGGCGTGATTTCCCTTCTAGAAAGTCTTTGTGGCCCTATATTTTAAAGCGATAGCGAACCTGCGGAGCTGGCGGCCCTCCCTGTCTCGGGGCTGCGCTGCGGGACGGTGGCTGGAGCTTGTCTTCACTGCGTCGGGCGGCGCCTGCCTTTCCCCCGGCCAGGCCATTGTCCCACGTCCTTCGCTGGGAGCCTGGCGCGTGTCCTACCTCCACCAGGGCGCATAAAGGCCAGGCTGGAAGCCCAGCCACACACACGCTCTGATAACAGGCGAGGCTGACGGATAGGTTACTGTGTCTCCTCGTTGGCACAAAGCCCGAGTGTGGCGGTTGAGGTGGATGTAGGGCTTTCCCCAGGACATTACCGAGTTTTGTTGTGAGAACGCTGGCGGGGAGACACAGGACAAGTCCACGCGCCTTGGTCGCCCCCTGAGATCCTAGCCGCGGCTGTTTGGTTGGCAGATACCGTCCTAGACATTCCTCCTCCCCGCCCCCCATCCCCTTCTACACTTGTACCACTGAAGCTTCCTCAGCTAGGCGATGCACAACAAAGAGAGATGGTTTGGGGCGCGATCAAATGGTGTATTTATTCGTCTTTCGGGGTTGGTTCTTGTCTCTTACTCACAAAGCTGTATGTAGTGAGCGAGGAACTGGCAGCGAGAGACCGGTATATCCCATTCTAAAACGCAGATGCCTGTGGGGCTGGGAGGCTGTCGCAGCATCCGCTTCCTTTGCGAGAGGAAGGGAACAGGGGGATACAAGTAAGATCTCAGGTCAGATGTATAACACCTAGCTGCCTCATAAGGGGTATTCCCCTAGAGTGAGCGGTGTGGAGGAGCTAACTGGCAGGCACCCTTTGTATTTTTGTCTCGCTTTGGGATTCGTTGAGCTTTGCTCCTTCCCCCTAATTCCTCCCCCCCACCCACTTTTCCTGGCGACTGTTTCTCCCAGTGCACAGCCCCCTGAGGATGTTAGAAAGAAGGTTTCTGGAGGAGAAGGCTATGCTCTTTCTAAGGTGCATGATATTGGAGATATATGCATGAAAGGCTCTTCCAAGCTCCGTCTGAAGGACTCTCTCAGGTTTGGAAAGCAGCTTTGGGTCTCCCACGATTAACTGGGAATGGTTGCTGGCAGGATGGCTGTTTTTTGGGGGGTGGATTTTATATGGAAAATGTGCAAACAAAGGTGAACTGGGAACTCAGAAAAGTTTCTTTTCTTTTTTTTTTTCTTGACGTGCAGTTTTTGAAAGGTTTTCAGGAGGTAGATACAAACGATGCTTTTGCTTTCTCCTGTAGCCCAGAGTGCTGCTAAAGACAATGGTGAGGTGTTCGCTTGTCTTGCTGGATGAAAGATTAGGTTGGCATCCGTTAGAGTATGGTTTATTTACATGTGCACGAGCCAGAAGTGTGTTGCAAAAAAGGAATTGCTTTGTTTCATTTAAATAGAGTCTAACATCAAGAACTAGACAGGAAATTAATTTGTCGTGAAGCAAAGTGAATTAGAATTCTGAGTGAGTAAAACGTTGATATATTTTAAAGTACTGCTTAACTATGGTCAGATATATAATTATTGTATATTATATGTCATTGCTAGCTAGAAAGTTTTTCAGTTTTTTTTTTTGTTGTTATTCTTTTTGTGTTAAATGTAGATGCTCTGTTTTGGTTCAATAGTTCATGTTTGTATTGATTTGATTACAGCCATTATATGTGTTAGAATATTTGTCCCTTTGAAGACTAAAATAGCATAAAATAGCATAAATTCTGTAAAGGTTGTAGAGGCATCAAGACAATCGTGGGTGTGAGTTATTCAAACCAGCATTCACATGCTGTGACACCCATATTTTCATGTCAAAAAATAAAAAAATAAACACGGGGATGTTAGAGAATTGCTGCTAAGAGGTCTAATAGAGAGTGACAGCTGCAGGAGGAATAATAATGTAGCACGTGTTCCTTTTTTTGGTAAAGATTCCATATATTAATGGGAGACAATGTGATCTGCCAGGTGATATTGTGAAATGATTTCCGTGTAGTATTTAAAGCACCCGGTATTCCATTCAGCCTATTTTGAAATGCTGAATAGGATTTTAATTCATGAGCTCTTCTACTGTTCTTTATGAAAAATTTTCTGTGCTCCTGACACAGAATTCTAGGCTCCACCTTCTCTGAGAGGCAGCCAATCACAGTTTCAACCAGATAAAAATAAATAAAATATCCCCTTTATCCTTTTTCCCAATGTTTGAATGCATTACCCCCCCCAAAAAAAACACATGCATTTGTGTTCATCATGGCATAAATAGACAATCACCAAAAAGACAAAGATGTTTTCTTCTCTTTAAAAGCATATATTGCATACATTGGGTGAAATGCGGAACTGCCTTTGAATGATGTTTTCAACTAGATGAAGAGTTATTCTGAGCTCCTTGGGGTCTGAGGGATGCTGGCTAGTTTCTCGGTCAGTGAGATATGCTTTGCTCCTGATGTTGCATTAACCCACTGCTGCTGTTAATTAGACATCATTACTATGGCAAAAAGGGAGAGAGAAAGAGGAGAGGACTGGCCTGAGCTAATTAACTACCTTCATTTAATGAAAGAGAGACAGAAAGCAACTGGGAGGGTACACAAGCACAGAATAGACACATTACATAGACTTAATTGCAGCGAGACTGTCTGCCAATCTCGCGGAGGAGCTGGTTCTTTCTGCCTCTTATTTTCTGCAAAGAACAGACGCAGCTTTGCAGATACTCCTCCCCCGACGCTCAACTTTAAAACCTAGAATGCAAACACTGATTTAAAATAAAAATCGTCAACAACTGGAAGGGATAAGTAAGCCCTTTAATATTTGCCCTGGCCAGGTCTGAAGCTGTGAGGACTTTCTGTCCCTGATGTTTAGATAACTCAGTGGCCTAAATGACACTATTTGGTCACCAAGCAACACCATCCGGCAACTCAGCCATTTTAGGTCAGGATGGGGGCCTGGATGTGTACTTGTAAGCAGTTGACTTAGAATCCCATCTGTTTATATTTTGTTTGATTCCACATAATCACGCTTAGTACATTGTTTTTACTAAAGGTTTAAGAAATTCTGAAGAATGAAAGAACGGATGCCTTAAAGCTCAGAAAAAAAAAAAAAGCAACAACCCAGCAAATATCTGACAGTGATTGTAACAAACTCAGATAATTTCAAATAAGTAGGAGTATGGCTGTTTTCTTTACTGCTTTGATAGTTCATTAGGAGCTTTTGACCCTGCATGACATTTTGTTTTCTGACAATTAACTGAAACATAGTTATAGTCTGAACTACTACAATACATTATACCACTTGGTAGTATGAATGGTAAGTTAAAAAATAATGAGAATTTATTCAATCTTTCTTTCTGCATCATGACTAACGCATTGTCTTATACTTTTAGAAACCTTATTACATTAAACAGAACATTAATGAGAAATTTGGTAATCTCATGTTTGCAATTCTTTTAGTGAGTGCAATTCCTTTAAAGTAGTGAATACAGAAACTGAATAACCAAACCGTAGAATATTTTGACCTATATTTGCAAGGAAATACAGGTGTAAATTTTGCCTAGCTATATACTGTCATCTACATTTACTTTACTGTGGAGCCTAAAATGCATTTTCTTCCACAAATGAATATGCAGTATCTTTAGTGATATGATTTTAAAATGATGATTTATTCAGTCCTGCAATCTGTAGCCTTAGAGTTCATATTGTTCTTGCTGTGCATACTAGTAATTGATGACTCTAAAGTGATTACAATGAATATTCATGGACAAGTTCATAAATAGCATTTTGTTAGTTCTCTGACTATGGTCTGGGTCATAAACCCTTTATTCTAATAAAAATGAGAGAAATGATGACTTCTGAGGAATATATATCCACTTCCTCCTCTTCTAACATCATGCTTTTGGAAACATCTCATACATTAGACCTTGATCTGAAATTTGCTACAGATATAAGAGAGGAGAAACTACATCCTCAGTGCTTTGAGCCTATAAAAGAAGCATACATAACTCATCATGATGGTCGTGTTTTTGCTACTCTATTCTTAGAACAGGTTGCCACTGACAGATAGCACTTAGCATATAGTATATACAACATATGCTTGTAGGGTTAAACAGGGCTCATAAATAATGCTGGCAATGTTGCTTGTAGGGTGTCCACTAGAAGTTCCTTGTGGCATTTCCATGAGGAACATCTATGGTATGTTTCTCGTTCAGTACCTGTGTAAGCTCTTAGAGGTGCTGGGAACCTTCGGTGTAGGTCACCTCCCTCAAATGAGTGTCAACTGCCAGGATACTTAGATATAAACATCCATGAATATAAGGACTAAGTAGGTGAAGACCACCCCAGTCGAGGACCCTGAGAAATTAACTCCTGACTTCCATCTGTTCTTCACTATTTTAATAGTAAATACAATGAAAGGGATGGTGGTCAATACTCAGTGCTTGCCTGTTTGCTCCTGCAGACATCTGTGATTTTATTTTGTAGACACTGTACAAGACAGGAAGAGGTGAGGTAGCAGCTACTGAGTTATGCAATAAAACTTTCAAGACCTTCAATCCTGTGTCAGGGTCATATATCTATCTTCCTCACAGCTATTGTATTTTCTAAGGCTTCTATTTTTTATTGTCTAAATAAGAAGGTCCAAGATGAATATAGTACGGTTTAGGCTATATCCTTTTTCAAAATCTTTGTATGACAATATATGAATAATGGAAACAGCAGGCAGGAAACAGAGCATTGTGGGCAGAATATAAATCTTTGAGCATCATTCAATCCTTTGCTGTGCTATTAGGAAATCTGCCAGCCAGGTAAAGTCTCTTATTTGTAAAACGTCAATGATATTAATCGCTTGTTTTTGCATAGTAATAACATAATATAGAATATAGTTTGTATAACAAATAGGAATATTGATTATATCTGATATATTGGTCTATATGTTAGAAGCTTGTGTCTTAAGTAGCATATTCTTGGCACAAAATTATAATAAGTATTAACAAAATAAAGAACTCCAAGGTGTAATTATAAATTAGGCATAGGTTATGAATTCAAAACCATACCAAAATATAGAGTTAAAATATACAAAGTCTGTGTGTTTGCGACTCTCTCTCTTTCTCTCTGCATGTTAATTGTTCAGATATTTACTATTATCTTTTTTGTAAACAATGACTTTAATTTGTAAATCCTATGCATTATTGTGATTTAAGAAATTTCAATGAATAGATGGAAGGAAAAGACTTAACAAATGTCTCATCTGGACAACTACCACCATCAACCAATTACTTTGCTGCCTTTCAAAGTGCATATAGCCAAGGTGGATTGGATATATTGATTGTTATATAAGAATAGACAAATAATATCTCCAAAATGGTATTGCAATGATATGCTTTTCAAGTAAAATATATATATTACCAAAATGTAACAAACACATGACACTGAATGAATTTCTAATAGACAAAAATTACGAGGAAAAAAAATTAAGGAACCTAAGTGGTTGAATTCCATTGTTCTTTTAGGTGAAAATTTCAATTGAATACATTATTATTAACTTTCTCCAATTATGAAGGACGGGCATTTTTCTCAGGCCTCCTTGTCCCTTAGCTTCCAGTTCATATTGTATTTACTATGTCAGAGTTATTTTGCATTACATATCAAATATTATTATATAGTGTCGATGAGTTTATGCTGTCAAGGTTTTGGCTCTTACAATATTTTCCTCTGTTCATGTCTAATCTATCTGGTTTTCCTTACTACTAATTTCTCAGGTTTGACTATCTCTTAAACCTAAGTTCCACTCTTTCCATAAGGAACAGCTTGCATGGCATGTCCTTCAAGGCTTGTGTTCCTTGGAGAAACTTTCTTGGCCTCTGCACCTAGATAACAACTTAGTAATAGATGCTTCCAGGTTTCTCCATCAGAACTTCACACATCCCTCTTGTATCTTACGAGGAAAATCTTTTTGACAGTTTCATATGTTATATCATTCTTTGTCCTTGGAATGAGATCATGTCTCTAAGATGCAGCTGAACTCCTTATCTCCCTGTAGTTTCACAGGTGATCACACTCAGGCATTGTCTGAATTTCCTCAAAATCTGGCTTATATCTTCTACTGGGTTCTTCCAACAAAATATTTCAAGGAATCTTAACTGAAAGTACATAAAAATTACGTCTTTTTTTCCTATCCCACCCCATCCTAGGTTCTATAAACTGGAATTTCTCCTTGAATTGTCATATTTCCCCGTTTATGGCAACACAATTCACTTATTCAAACCAAAAAGTCTGCATGACATGCTGCATTTGCTTCCTTTCTCCTACAGTCAGTTCTCGACAAGCTTGTTTCTGCCTCTGACTTCGTAGCTCCAGCAGCTGTAAGGTTCTCATCAGCTACATATGCACCATATATATTTGTTGCTTGGCAATTTGATCAATTCTTTAAAACCTGTTTGAAGATATTCTTACCACCTGAAGTAACGTGGGATTTTGTTTGTGTTCATTATGAGACAGTTTCCTAGTTAGCTGTTGTGTGACCAGGAATTCCTTCTTAAACTCATACGAGAGGATTTTTTTTTTTCATCTCTATACTTATATGTCTGTCCATGTGCCCCTCCACCCAACTGTGTATTTACTAAAATATATGAAACTTAAAGTCTTAATAATTTAAGCTGTATAGTTCATTACTGTTAGGTATATTAAGATTTGTATATCTGTTTGAAACATTCCTTTAGAACATTTTATATAGTCTTTACCCTGTTCTTTCATTCCCTGCCCACCCAACTCCTGGATTTGTCTTTTTGTAACTGATTCATTTTGCTTAACACAATGTATTCAGTATTCATCTATGATGAAATATTTAAATATTTCCTTTTGTGTTTGAATAATATTCTATTGAAGATGTATACCAGGTTTTGTTTATGTATTACGCTAATGACTATGGAGATTGCTTTCATTTCTTGGCTATTGAGAATACCACTGCCATAAAATTGGAATACGCAAATATTAAAGTAACAAATGATGATGATGTATATGTAACATATATCAAGATATGTGACTATAGGATCATCTGTACGTTATGTTTTATTATTTTTTTAGGGGGCACAACTATTTTCAATGGTATCTGAGCACTCTTTCCCCAAGATCTCTTCAGTGTTGGGGCTAGAGAGATGGCTCAGCATTAGGAAACATGCCAAGGACCCCAAATTCAGTTCCTAGCCCCTGCCCCCACCATGGGCATCTTAAAAAGCATCTATAACACCCGTTCCAAGGGGTCCAGTGCCCAGTTTGACCTGAAGGGGCACTGCATTTACAAGCACTCTCCAACTTACACATAATTTGCACATAATTAAAAAAGTAGCATCTTCAAAAGCTTTCAGAGATCATATATCTTGTCTCAGCATACAAAAATATTGAATGTTAATGTGATTGATGATAATATATTAATACTTTATGCTTATCAAGTTCTTATTTTAGGTAAATATTAGACAGTACATGTATCACCTTTAATCTTCACAATGATCATATGCTGCTGCAACTTCTCATTCTATTCATCTATGAAAATAGGGTCTAAATTAAGGTGGATTTATCAGAATTACTCAGCTTTTGGTAACAAAATATTTAAGTGGAATCCACAGTCCTTGAATTAAGATGTGTTTCTAAATGTTTAAGAAAGGCACTTCAATAATAGTTCCCCAACATTACATTGCAGATTAGTGTCTCGTACTGATATTTAGCACACTGTAAAACTTGCTAAAAGACAAATATATAGAGATGAGCTTTAAATTTGTCTGTCTGTCCATCCATCCAAGTTTCGGAATTCTCTTCCTTACATTGATAGTTTACCTTTCAGGCTCCCTTGGGCACACATGTGCCTGTTTCTGCATATACTTGTCATGCTGATTCTCAGTCCATAATTGCCTCATGTAGAACACTGTGACTCACACTTTACACTTTAACTAACATATTACCTCCTGTTGTATAAGGTGTCTCTGTACTTAAAGGTTACAACACTAATCATAACCCTGAAGATTCATGGCATACACCCAACAGTTGTGCACACTTGATGTTTATACCATTGGAGAAATAACCTCAAGGTATTTTTAAGGGATGCTACATAATCTAGAATAACTAAAACGTAGGAGACAGGAGACAGTAGAGATGATTTAAGAAAGTCAGATGGGGTGAGATTATGAGGAGCTTCAAGTGCTAAATTAGTTTAGATTTTATTCTGCAAGAAGTGACAGCTGCCCGAAATGTTATAGCAGGAATGTTATAGTAAGGGTTTAAGTAGATTTGTGGGCATAAAATGGATGCTCTTCATGGTTTACAGATATTGAAAAATATAAATTAAATGAATAAAACATTAAAGTCACACAGTTCAACATATTGTTTGAAATAACATACAGGTAATAAAATCATTAGGTTTCAAATCAATACAGTTCACTAGATTGTTGTTGAGTAATTGAGTCAGGCTATACACATATCAAATTTTTATTAATTCTAATAAAAAATTTAAGATAGGTCATATTTTTATTAATTCTAATAAAGTATTTAAAATAGTAATCGATTAAACTTAGAAAAAACAGATGATGTCAAGTCACTTTGTAATACATAGCACTTTTGACTTGAAATATATTTGTTAGTTATAAATATTATTACATACAAAAAAGCTTCAGTTTCTTTTAAAAACACTGAATTTGTGTTTTCAGGGAACAATTCTCATATAATCCCAAGCTTTTTCATTGATTTTATTCCTGTTACTCTATCTTTGCCGTGGAAGGTCCTATAGCTCTCCAGTGTTTGTGAATTGTATCAGGAAAATTTTAAGACAATTCCTTACTCTTGAGTAAGCATATCTATTTGAGTGTGGGTAAGGCAGAACCTCCACAAGCTCATAGTCAAGGTCAGCTTTAAGACAGGGATGCTTAACTGCCTCTGGCCTAATAATTTCATTCTTTTCATGAATAGGACTACTAGGAAAAGTCATGACAGAATCCCATGCCTTCTCTTGGTGTCTCTTCTTTCTGTTGCTTTGTCTTGTCCAACTTTAGATTTGTTTTATCTTATATATTATTTTGTTTGTTTGGTTTTTTTTTTTGATGAATGAATGAATAAAGAGATGAATACCTAGCCACTAGGCTAGAAGTTAACAGTTGAACTATTATTTACATCTGTGTGATGAGAGAAATCAGTTTTCTCTAATGGAGTGACACTGGGTGTTATCAATCCCTACAGAATTGGCTGCATGGTCAAGAGGATTTGATCAACATATACTTGACTCCACAGTTTTTTGTTTGCTTTAATTTGGTTAAAGTTTGGTGTTTTGCTTTTTATTTTTCTTTGGGCATCGTTTTTGTTGTTTTTGTTGTTGTTGTTGTTTTGGTTTTTTGTTTTCTTGGTTTGGAAGAGACTTGTATTGTTTTTTTGTTGTTGATTTTGAGAAAGAACTTGAAGTAGGCTGGGCAGTTAGAGGGAGAGGATCTGAAAGGGCTTGGGGGACTGGAAGACTATGAGCAAAATATATTTACATTAAAATTGTTTAATAAAAGTGTATTGAAAATGTTAAAAAAATAAACAGGTTAAAAAGGAAAAAAGAAGCCTGAAATATATTCAATACCAGGGAAACCCTCTCTGCAGAGATAGAGGGGAACCCAGGTTGCTCATTCTTAGGTTACTTCCATGTCTTGGCCATTATGAATGGTCCTGCAGTAAACATAAGTGTGCATGCGTCCCTTTGTCATTCTGGTTTCATTGCCCTTGCCTATGTTGAAGGGGTGCCATTTTTAATATTTTGGAGACCCTTTATATCATTTGTTGTATTGATAGATATACATCCTCACCATCTGCTGGTTACTTGTATGTTTCCCTTTAAGAAATATCTGTCCAGTTATTTGAAACAATTTTTTATTTGAAATGTTTATTTGATTTCTATTGAGATTTTTTGGATTCCTTGCATATTTTAGACATTAATCTTGTGCCAGATATTTAGTTTTCAAACATTCTCTTATATTCTGTAGTTTGTCTTTGTATGATGTTGCTGCCTTTGTTGTAAAAAAGCATTTTAGTTTGATGTAACATTACAGTGTTCTATTTTTACTATCATTACTAATGCTTTTGAGGTCATATCTAAAGATGTTATTGCTCAGACAAATTTTCTGGAGTTAGCCCCCGCCACAAGCACACACACACACACACACACACACACACACACACACACACACGCATGCGTGCACACACACAGTTCTTTTAGTACTTTAAAAGTTCTAGGTCTTACATTTAAACCTTTAGTTCATTTTGATTCCATTTTTATGTAAGTCAAAACATCCATTCATAAACACAGTGGAATGTTACTTAGTCATGAATAGGCATTTGTGACAAGCCTAAACCGTGGGGGTCATGACTAAGAAAAGGAGATAGGCAAAGGAAGACAGATGCTGCATGATGATACCCATGTGCGAGATTAGCAAGAAAAACAACCAGTTAACCATTCCATCAAACAAACATACAAAAATGTTGGCTTGACGGAAATGGGAGAATGGTGGTCTAGCAGAGGTTTGAACTAATCATGGGTAGGTAACAGTGAGGAGATGCTCTAATCATGGGTAGGTAACAGTGAGGAGATGCTCTAATCATGGGTAGGTTAAAGTGAGGAGATGCTCTAATCATGGGTAGGTTAAAAAGTGCGGAGGTGCTATTTGGGGATACATAACCACAAATGAACAGGGAAGATGATTTCAAGATCTATTTATTCTACAAGGCTGCAATAGTTCTGAAGGCATGATAGATTCTTGAAAAATTAAAAAGGAATGGATGTTCAGTGCTCTTCCAGCACACAGGGCGACTGTGGTCCAATGCACCTGTCAGGTTACTTAATTTCACCATTCTACAGTGCATGCATAGTTCCTATATTATTCATGTATATTTATGTATCATATCCTATATAGTAAATAGATATATTTTCATCTGCCAAGATGACACAATTAAAAGGTATAAAGAATAGAGGGCACCTTAATATGTTGAGAGCAATGTAGCCAACAGCTGACAGAATTCTAGGGACTAAAGCCCCACAATTGCAAAGGAATGGATTTTGCTAGCCACAAAAAGCGGCTTGGATGAGAGTCTTATCCTAGGGGAGCTTTCTGAGGAGAGATCAATTCATCATCATGATAAAACAAGCCAAAAAAGTCACTTAAAACATACTGGCTTTCTGCCCCACAGATATTAGATAATGTATAGGACATCTTGAACCATTCGTTGGATAATGTCTCATCCAGTAAAACATAGCTGCTACATAAACTTTCATGTAAAATCTCCCAAGGTATTCATGCAATTTGAACAGGTTAACATAGGCTATGATTACTCACCTCTGTGACAGCAGATGGAAATTGTTTAAATGCTTGTTTTCTCTACTACTTAATCGTATCTATTTTGTGGGTTTTGGTGATGGTAGTCTACCACAAGATGATTTATAATAAAACAAATAAATTATAATAAATAATTTGAAAGATTTAATGCTAATCAACAACATTAAGACATGTATAACATATATTTTTACACATACATACACATAGGTATGTGAAAGTATATAGTATCCACATATATTTGATATACATACATATATATAGTATTCATGTATCTTTATAATAACTAGACTAACTTTCTAAATACGTTCTTATTTAAAAATATCTTTCATATTATTAGACCTGGCCCAATAAAATGGAACATGGCACACTGTTTCCCACAGGAATAGGAAGACAGAAATTCATGTGTAAAGATAAATTATTATTGACATAATAGTTTATATCAAAGATTTCTCAAAAATGTTTCAGAAAAGTATAAACTTTTTTGATTAGGGAGATCTATTTTGTAACTTACTTCACAAAACATTGTTTAATATAAAGTAAATGCCTTTTAAAATTTCCTACCCACTGCTTGGTGAATAGAATGGTGAAGATACCATATATATATATATATATATATAT
>NW_022196895.1:19278152-19345317 GCF_008632895.1 Mastomys coucha | reverse complement strand
TATATATATATATGTATATATATATATACACATACACACATATACATACACCACACATATATACTTATATATGTATATGCATTTATATGGAGATATCACATACATATGATATATCATATATATATATTTTTTTTAAGCTATTAGAGGGTCATAGATGATAGGTTTTCTTCTCACTGTTGAGTTTATTTGGTATTTTCCCCATCCTCACCATCTGCAGTTTGCTTAAGTGTTCCACTCTTTCTAGTTTTAATCAAGTGTTCATTTAATGTCATTATCTCCACGGTTATAGATTTTTCAAGGGTTTTGGAGCCATTAGAAAACTGGGAGGCATCGAAAGATTCAGAATTTAAGTTCAGGAAGACAGAATCTTAATGTGAATAACAGGGAGACTCCTGCCTTACAGCCGAAAATCTAATCTTTCTGTTTCTGGCTATTTTTCTTTCATTTAGTTATGTTTTCAGCAATAAATGCAGTTCTATTGAATATTAAATCACATTGTTGGGTATAAGGCAGTAGTTATGGAAATTATTTGAAGCATTTTGTGTTAAGAGTCTTGGTTTTTCTTTTTCCATTTTGCAAGGGGTCAGTGGGGAGTGAGGCTGTCCCAAGCTGGGGGGGAGACACATGGGGCCTCTCTGTTGGTTTTCACTGCCAGATGGATGGAGGATCTTAAGGCTTTAATCCAGGGACATGGGGCAAAGCTGAATGGCCCATATGGGGATCTAGTGTCTTGCTTGGTCATACCCTGGCATGCTCTACCCAATTGGCCTAATTAGATGGGATTTTTAAATATACTATCAGAGGTTTGTTTGAATATCAGATATGGGTCACTGTTCTCCTGGGACTCTGTTTATTTGACTTGCTGAGGTCAGGGCAGGAGACTTTGTTATGTTTGTTTCAACTCATTATTTCTTTATAAAAGCTATCTTTACAAAACAATGAGTTTATTTGTTGGTCTCCTTAATTTGGAATATGTTAATTTATAATTAGCAGCAACTTGAACTAAGGTAGGGTAATGTTTAGTTTGAACTCTAAGGAAGAGTTTCTTATATGAATTTATAATTACAATAGCAAAGGAAACATGTTCATAACTATAAAAATCTATCTTATACCATCTTTATCCACAAACAAGCAATTGAGATGTGTATTCCATTATAAATCTCTGTATATCTTATAAAGCAGATGTTAGAAATAACTGCCTTTTGCTCATATGCAGTATTTTTGTTGACAATGCATGATGTGTAGTGATTAATATGTCCTAGAATTTTCAGATAAGAGTAGTAAGATCACATTCTAAAGTCTAAACTTTAAAATCATGAAACTCAATCAAGAGCAACAGCCAACATCGTTTTAAAGTAGGAAAAGAGCAAACCGAAGCTGTTCCCTACTGCAAACAAGGGTAGCATGTTGAACAGAACTTCATTGCTGCGGGAAACTTCTTTGACATCCATGGAAAAAATGACTTCTCAGGTATGGCTAAGCATACTCAGAAAATGGAAATAAAGGATACTCAGAAAAGGGAATGCAAAGAAGAGGAAGAGAGAAAATGATTACTGGCATTTGACCAGCCATAAAAGTAGGAATGAAAGGTAAACTCGGTGATGAGAATGCCTACATGGTGACAGGGTGACAGATCCCCATGGAGGCAGATTGTAGTGTTTCCTGAAGGCTTATCTCTACTGTGGAGGAAGAAGTTTTCCTCCTGAGGTGCCTGGTGGTATCATTCAATCAGTGCCTATAATCTGATCTTCTCTAAGTCCATTCTTTAAAAGACCCTATTACTTTGGTCCCTACTTTATTGTCCAGGGAGAAAGCATGTCGTGGTTGGACTTCTGTCTGCCTGAGAAAGGTCTGCTCTATTTCTCAGTATAAATAAATAATCAGTTTTCTAAAGATTTCAGCATTTTGTGAGTTTGGGTTAAGGCTGAAATCTGTACATTTGATTAATGCATATCAATCTCCGAAATCCCACTGCAAGGCAGATAAGAGGGGCAAGAACAATGGCAGTTAGAGAGGGAACAAATGGAGTTCACACTGTACTCGACTTTCTTGGAATTGTGCCATGTCTCAGGCAGTTTCTCTTGACTGTCTCTTGCTCGGCTGACAGTCTTATAGATTATTCTCTAAAGCGTTGTGCCTAGGACTTTTTTTTTTTTTAGTTGTAATGATGTGATGATTTAATGTAACTTTTGATTCAGCTCTTCTCATTTTAAAGCATTGTCACTATAGCATTTTCCATATGCAAGCACATCACCTCACTGATTCTATGGCTTCACAAATAATCAAGTACCTAACACTTTCCCATTTCCAGATATTGTGTTATTTTATTCATTTCCTGTCTGAGGCCTTCCTTCTCAAAGAATTATGGTGATTAGTTACTTTAAAATATATGTGAGTAAGAACCAAACATTTAACACCAAGGCCATTGGAGAAACACTTGCTTATGGATTAAAAGTGAGATTTGGAACCTGGAAGACTTCTTTTAGCTCAGGACATCTAGTTTTTAAGTGCTTATCCTTCAACCATGGATATTATTAAGCCAAGGGCACCTGAATCTTGGTTTGTGTACAATGACCATGTCAGTTTTTTAGGGTGGCCAGATAGCTTAAGATCATCCTATTCCAATGATGACACTAAGACTCCTGAAAACACTATGAAGCATTGCTTCCTAGTAAGAGTGTGAAGAAAACATTGGTAGGAGGCCTACAAGGAAAGTCAATCACACATGTGCATGCCAAGGGTGGCTTCTCTCTTTTTAAATGTTTTTATATTATTATTATTATTATTAATTATTCTATTTATTGACATTTCAAATGTTGTTCCTTACTCTGCCCACCCCCCCGGCAGAGTTCTCCCCTATCCCCCCCTTCCCTTTGCCTCTGAGAAGGTGCCCCGTCCCAGGCATCCTCCTTCCCTGGGGCATCAAGTCTCTCAAGGATTAGGCACATCCTCTCCCACTGAGGCCAGACAAGGCAGTCCTCTGCTATATATGTGCCAGGACCCTCAGACCAGCCTATAATGCTTGTTGGTTAGTTGCTTAGTCTTTGGGAGAGGGCTCCACCAGCATATGAGTGAGGCAGATTCAGATACTTATAGCCAAGCATTGGACTGAGGTCTTGGATGCTATGGAATAGTTAGGGGAAGGGTTGAAGGTGTTGAGGGGTGGCAATTCCATAGGAAGACCAACAGGGCCAACTAACCTGGACCCCTGGGAGCTCCCGAGGGCTGTTTCTTGCCTTTTTATTTCTAAAAGTTAAAGCACAGAGTAGACTTAATGAGAGAGAGAGAGAGAGAGAGAGAGAGAGAGAGAGAGAGAGAGAGAGCACCTGCTCTGTCTAGAGAACAGCGAAAGGGGACTACTGCTATGAGGGAAGGGTTGGGAGTCTCCTCTCTCCTCCTCCCTGTGTCCTTCCTTCCTGTTGTCTTTCTCTTCTATCTTCAATTATAGCCTGTCAGGATGGCAAGTATGGGTTCTGGAAGCTCATGACTGCTGTGGTAGTGCCAGAACCAACAGAAAGAAGAAAAAGCCAAGTGGAAAATTGGTTTCGTTAGCCAAAGGAACTGGAGAAAGGGACAAAAGGTTAGTGTAAGAGTCTCATTACTGGGCTGGAGAGACAGCTAATCTGATAAGTGCAATTGTGGCTTAAGCATGAGACTTTGAGTTCAGCTCTCAGCCCCCACATAAAACTCATGGTGCAGTTGCACTTAAGCTGTACCTGCAGCAGTGTGAGAGCAGAGACAGACTGTCTCTGTGATTTTCCGTCCTCTAGCCTTGCTTCAGACTCAGTGAGAGACCTGGTCTCAAGGGAAAACAATGAAAAGGCATTTTCTGGCCTCTGTTTGTGAACTTTTGTACACATGTGTGTGCACATGCACACATACACACACACACACACACTACTTATTACAACTCGCTAATTATTTTCCTTTTTTTTTTTTTTAACTCGCACTGTTTTCCTGACAATGGCTGTAATACCTTCTGTTTGTGCAGATTTAAGACTCTAAGAGGACCCAAGGTTTTTAGGTCAAGGAAACAGAAAACAGGTGTATGTGCTGGAGAAGAACTGCACAGTGTGAGATAAATCCACAGAGAATACCCCCTAACTCTAAGGTAAATGGAATTGAAATTCATGCTATGAATCTGCAGAGCATACTCAAAGCGAGCAAAGTTTTTAAAATGATGGAAACCATTGCATAAGATCCAGACTATCCCTTCAAACACATAAGCAGAATAGATGCAAGCAAACTCAGTGAACTATAAAGAGTAAACTGAAGTTGAAACCACTGTTAAGGCCAGAGTGAGACACTGAAGGGATACTGTATGTGATATCAAGATGTATTACCCTTTCAACACTAGGGCAATTATGCTAGGACTTAGAGTCTGACAAGCTAGCATTCAAAATGTTTAGAAGATAACCTGAGATTGTTATGTCACCTGAAAATTAATGAAAATGAGGCAAATTCTAAAGTGAAAAATATTACCCAATACCAATTCTGATTTGGAATAGATGTTAGTATTATAAAGGATTCCAAAAGCTGCTATTCTCATATTTTATGTAGGAGATATAAACTCTCCTGTGATGAATGCAAAGATAGATGATCTCAGCAGACAGAGACAAAGCAGAGTCAAATACAAATACTCAGACTGAGTGAATTCTAAGTGATTAGAATTTACTGGATGAATTCTAAGTGATTAGAATTCACTGGAGAATTCAATTATAAAATCAAGATGGCAGAGAGCAGCAAAATTCATGCTGAGAGTCAGGGATATCAGCCAATTTTTGCATTACTGTGACCACACACTCAGCAGAGAAACTTGAATGGAAGTCTTATTACAACTCATGGCCGCTGAGAAAGGTTCTGTCTATTGTCCTGTGGCTTCACAGGAGAGCTATTCAGCTCATGGCTTACTATATAAAGTACACTGTCATCCCAAGGACTTCTCTGCCATTATCCAGAGTGATCCATTGCTTCCAGTGTAGTCAACTGATGAAGTTTCTAGAACTTCTTAAAGCATTGCTACTATCTGAGGACCAAACATCGAAACCGTGAAACTATGGCAAACATATGTATTTATTTTCAACTTTGAGACAAAGTGTGATTACCCAGGCCAGTCACTATGAAGTAGAGGAGGGACTTGAACTGCTGAACCTCCTGCCTCCATTTCCCAAGGGCTGGATTACAGACATGAGCCATCATGGTGAGATTATATTTAAATCAGATTTGATTAGAAAAACTAAATGTATGTGAGTTCAAGAACCTTTTGTATTATCTGAAGGAGTGTATGCTTGTGGTAGTTAGAATCATGGAAAAAGAAAGAAATTAAGAGAAAAGAGAAAACAGTATTTGCAAGTTTCTCAGATTGGCTAGAAAATTTAAGTTGTTCAGTGAAAATCAAGATAAACTCAAAGAAAACTATTTCCAAACACAGAAAAAAAGAAAGCATTGCAAGAAAACTACCTCAGAAGCTGCCATGGCAAATGACACATTATCAATTGATAAACAGTACCATACATTACTGCAGAATCTGCATCAGAGCCATGCAGCCCACAAGACAATGATTCCTGAAGAGCACAGGAAGAAGAATTACAAAGCTGGTATAAGTTTTAATGCATAAGTTTTAATGTATAAGTTTTAAGTTTTAGATATATTTGTTCATGGATGTAAGAGAGTGCAGCTTAGCATTCTACTAGATGTTTTTTCACATTTCTTGTTGTCATTGTATGCCACTATTCAGGCAGAAGATAATATTTAGAGATACTCTTACATGAAGAAAAACAATGAATTATTACAAGTAGGATAATGAGTACTAAATAATTTTCAAGATGATAGAAATGGATTCCAGGAAGGTATTTAGAAGTTCATTATTGTAGCAAGAACAAGAATAGATATTTCGTTTTTCATCCTACAATGCCTTTCAAATATGCATGATTGCTGAAGAACAAAATTGTAGCATTGTGTGCTGGGCTTTTACATATGCATATACATGTGTGCTTATTCTTTGGCCATGAAAAGTTTTGACTATAAACCAGTAGAGAAAGAAACAGGGAAATTCTCCAAGTATTAAAGTATTGGAAACTATAGTTTTAAATAATCTATGGATAAAGGAGATTTAAGGACAATTTGTGGCAGTAAATACTTGTTGTACAAAAAGGAGAAGAGGAGCTATCTTAAGTCAATAGCCTGAGTGCTTGCCTGAAAGGGGAGAAAAAGCAAAGCAGACAAAAACCCCAATAAAATCATAAAAATAAACCAAATTTTACTTAATCTTTAGCATTTGTTAAAGGGATAAGGAGAGAAGCAAGGGGGAGAAGAGTAAGGGAAGGGTGGGGGACAGAGACAGAGAAACAGATTAGACACACAGAAGAGAGAGGCAGACCTCATTTGCATACACATGCCCAAATAGGTTTTGTTTTGTTTTGTTTTTAAATAGCAGTCAAGAATCAACTCTCTCCAGCTTGGGTATTGAACTCAGGTGGAAAGTCTTGGCTGGGGGTACCTCCATCCTTCTGACTCCAATTCCAGTTAATTCTTGATAACTTTATTATACTTGAGATACCCACTGTAAAATGCTATGTGATTTTTTTTCTTTTTTTGGTCGCAGAGTGTAGGGTGTGTGGTCTTGAATTCCACAAAATCTATATTTCTGCACTATATTTCCATGCTGTGTTCTACCCTGCATCTTACTCTTGTAACTTACTTACCAGGTAAATAAAGGGAAGATGCATGTTTAGTGGCTGCCTTAGATGGTTTGGGATCATTTTCATGTCATCAAGTGAACACATTTACACTCATGGGATGCTGGGAGGCCATATCATGACAATATTTATTAGCATTCAATTATTTTTAAGTCTCATAAGCCATGTTGGCATAGGAAAATAGTTGAAATCCATGACATATTCTGCTTTATTGGAAATGTTGGGGCACCATTAAATCCTATGAGTTCACCTTCCTAGAATTTTTAGAGTTAGAGAATGGGGAGCTGTCAAGAGAGAATTTCTTCTTGACAAACAAAAACATGTCATTTCTGTTGCCTTTTTAAAACAAGAATCACTTTAATGATGTATACTTGTGTATGTGTGGAAGTGTGGGTGGGCACTGTGTATGCGTGTGATTTCTTCAGAGTCCAGAAGCATGAGATCTTCTGAAACTGTATAGACATTTTTTGAGATGCCCAGAGTAGGTACTTGGAACCTAATACAAGTCCCATGTAAAAGTAGTGTGTGTTCTAAACCATGGAGCCACCTCTCCGGCCTGCTGTCTTCATATTTATATCTGCTCAATCTGAGATCACCACAGTCTCACTAGAAAGGTGGGAACTCTCTTTTCTTCATGTGTCATGTAGGCTTGGGGCTTATGGTGGAAGCTGTATATGATGATGTCTTTAGGCTTTATATTTCTGATGCTCACATCTTAGACACACCTTTTACTACATGTAAACTTTTGAAGCTTATAGTGAAAGTTTTGAACATCTTTTAATGGGAATGCCCTATCTCAAACCAGAAAAAAGACCCAGGGCACACTCAAGTGCCAATGAATGCAACTGGTTACCACCACTTCAGTTTCTGCAGATCCATGTCAAGTAGGAACTGTAAACATGTCAGCTGTGCATGGCTGAGGGGACTAAAATGTCACAGCATGCTCTGCACACACCAACGTCCAGTAATGAAGAAGCTGAGGATTCTCCCTTCTGTACTCACTATCACCGTTTATGTCTCATGACAATTGGTAAACAAATTCCAAAGTACCGTCTACCTAAAGATGATAGAATGGCATTAGAATTTATCCAACCACCTTTAACAGGCAATCACCTCTTCAGACAATATACTTGAGGGGATGGTTAAGCCCAGTGTACCAGTAGAGTGCAAACCACCAAAGACAGGACAATAACATTGCAGTGTGGTATTGATATTGTAATGTTTATAAGGATATCCATTACTTTACTTTCTTGAGACAGGGTCTCATGTAGCCAAGGATGTTGCTGAATTTCTATTTCCCCTGTCTCTACTTTGTCATTACTAGGATTATAAATATGCCCCACTGTGCCTAAAATATTTACTTTTTTGTACCTATTGTCAAAGATAGGTCTTGATCAAAATTTATTTCAAGATACATTTTTCTGACAACAGAGTGTTTGTTACCCTCACTGTGAAATAAAACATATTAAAAACAATAGAAGTACAGAGATGCAGGAGGATGGTGACAGAACTGTTAGGACCTCGCTGTGTCACATTGTCTTGGAGAATGTTGGACAGAGCACAGGAGCCAGTGTTGGGCTGACACTATTTGTAAAAGATCCACATCTCCTTTTCAGAGTCTCACCTTTACACTCGCATCTTATGAGGTCAAAGGTGAAACAGGGTATTATATCTTTCTCTACAGGCACACACTTTGTATCTGTTGACAATTCTCTTGGAGAAAAAATGTGAAAATAGCTTCAGATGATATAGACAATCCTATAGGAAACTTAAACAGATCCTGTGTCATATAAGTACATGTAGTATATTAATTTCAAAATATAATTTAACATTTTAAAAAATTCAATACTAGGGCAAACTTAGGTAGTGTAAGGCTGATATGGCGGTGCCTGGCTGCAGAGGAAGCTAGACTCCTATATTTCTGTGTATCATCTTTAACAACTAGCTTCTATCCTTACAGTTACCTGGGGCTTGAAGCTGCTTTAGTTATGATAAACATATTGTTCCATTCTGTTTCCTAGATAGGGGTGTGTGTGTGTGTGTGTGTGTGTGTGTGTGTGTGTTCTTATGCTAAATCCTATACAATCTCATTCCAAGGGGTCTCTTATATCTACCACTAATGATTTCCAATACTACTAGAGCTCCTCAGTTTACCTTTTATAGCCATATCTAATTTCCCTTCATTGTCTCCTAGCCCCATCCATAACCCTATAATCCTCTGGGATTGGCACTTTTTTTTTTTTTCAGCATAATTCCCTGAAGTCTCATTTAAGCTGTTAGATGTATCAATTGCTTGTTTCCTCTTGTTGCTGGTATAATTCTGGGGTATGGATGGATCATCTCTTGTTTTTAATATTTCTTTGTTGAGTGATATCTGTTGTGATTTTGATTTTGTCTTTTTCCATGCAAAGCTGCCACAAATATTGTTCAGGTTTTGTGTGAACATAAGTTTTCACTTCTCTTGGGTAAATTCCCAAGAGTGCAGTCGCCCTGTTACAGGTGATTTCAAGCTTAGTTTACTCAGTTGCTAAATGGTTTTCAGTGTCTGTCCCAGTTTAGTTGGCTGCCAGCAGTGTATAGATGGTGCTATTTGCCTGTCCTATCTGGTTTATAATATGATGTTAATGTTTTCATCAATGACAGCATAATGAAAGGCATAACTTCTTTTTATGAGCCATTATTTCATTTGTGTCTGAGGATAGATACCATTGTACACTTATGCCCTTGTAGGTATCATTTTAATACCTTATCAATTTTTATTTTAGAGAATCTGTGACTAATTTTTTCCATCCAGAATCAATACCTGTTTCCTAAGAAGGCTTTGTTCCAATTCCTTTGGGAAGATGTCACTTGTGTATCCTTTCTGGCTGTTTCAAAAGTGTCTGCCAAAGGCCCTGAGTTAAATGCTTGATTCACACTGTATGGTAAAATTGATAGGCGCTAGGAACTTTAAGACATGGGAACCACTGTATGGTAAGATTGATAGGTGCTAGGAACTTTAAGACACGGGAACCACTCTAAGTTCTTGTAGTTGAAGGCTCAGTGGGACCCCAGTCTCTTTCTTTTATCTCCTGTGTTTTCTGGCCATGCATCTGACAGGATATTCTAACTTAAGTTCAAAACAACAGTAGCAACCATCCATGGGCTAGAACCTCTACAGTTCTGAGCCAGAATAAGTATCTTTATTTATAAGTTGTTTATCTTGAATATTTGTTAGAGTGACAAATTACAACCATTTCTGTAATCAAGATTAGAATAATCTTGATTTAATGGGAATACATATTTGGAAGGGTGGGTATATTTACAAAATGGAAGCGGTAAGCACAAGTATTTTCAATGCTCATGTTATACGTGCAATGAAAGATTAGATTTGATCCTTAACTTTGAAAGAAGATATTAGGCTGACCAAATATGTTATAGTAAATTATGCAGACTTGTAATTTATTAGGAAATAATACCATTCTGATGAACTAAGCATCATTGGCAAAAAGTTATCCCTTAAAAAAAAAAGGCCCCTCAACAATGACACTGACTTGAACCATCCTAATATGCTAGGATCCTGCTTTAGCTACTGCTGAGATCACCATGAAGGAGGCTCATGCAGGAGGCTCGTGGTCCTGGGATTTGAAGGGATAGTCTGTCCCAGCAGGAGAGGCATGGGAATCAGGAACACCTGTCTGTTCTGGTTCACATCTGGGTGGAACAGGAATCAGAGGAAGTGTGGTAGGATATTTGATCATTCTGTGGACCCCAAGGTTTTGTTATGTGCTGAAAAACCTGTTTCTAGTTGTGGTCTGGCTCAGCCCTTAGAGTACACCTTTAATCCCTCTGGCTGGAAGACAAACATGCGCTTAGTCCATTTTAATCCCAAACAATGAAGGTAAGTTTGTACAAGGAAGCAACCATGTTTGAAAGCGATGTTGAATTGAGTGGTAGACAAAGTGACGAATAAGAGAAAGATTTGAAAGAATGTATGCCCAACTCTCAGGAGAAAAGAGAGGAAAGAGAGAGACAACATAGAGGAGGCAGCACAGATGGAGAAAGGCTAAGAAGGCAGTTTTAACTGGGAAAGTTTTACAGAGACGGGTTGAAGAGAACAATCTAGACGCAGGTGAAAACGGAACAAGCCAGAGAATGAGATGGACCCAGAAGATTAGAACATACTGCCAAAGTTAATATAAAGTCAGCCAGAGCAATGCACTCACCGGTAGAAGCCAGATTGAATCAGTCAGTTTGGAGAGGAGTGTGAGCTAGAACAGCTGAGTTAAGCCAGCCAGCCAGAGCTCAGTAAGAGCAAGAAAGGGTGAGCTTAGCTTAGTCAACAGTACGTCTCAGAGGCTGAAAACATTTAGGCTTAGATTAGATTGTACAGAGTCTAGAAGTTTCCAGGACTAGGCCTAGGTTAGCAGAGGGAGGCAGTAAGCCTTAGGGAAGTCAATTGCATCAGATAAATAAAAGTTACTTTCGCCGGGCAGTGGTGGTGCACACCTTTAATCCCAGCACTTGGGAGGCAGAGACAGGAAGATTTCTGAGTTTGAGGCCAGCCTGGTCTACAGAGTGAGTTCCAGGACAGCCAGGGCTACACAGAGAAACCCTGTCTCGAAAAACCAAAATAAGTAAATAAATAAATAAATAAATAAGTAAATAAGTAAATAAAAAATAAAATAAAATAAAAGTTACTTTCATACAGAAGAGCAATACAGTCAGTCTCCTTCCCCTTTTTGATTCATTCTAAATCCCTAGCCCATGGGATCAGTACCACTCATTCTCAAGCGGGGGTCCCCCCTCTTTGCTTAAACCTTCCTGGGGAAACTCCTCCGGGCATTCATAAGAATGTGAGTTCTCAGAGATTAGAAGTTCAATCAAGCAAAGAAAAATAACCAATACAGGTCCCCAGGTTACTGTATGGTTTCTAACCCAGATAAAGTGTTTTAAAATATTTAATACAATCCAGCAAAAATAGATTTCAACTGATTTTATTTAGGTCAAGACAGGGAGAAATCATCTCGGTTGCTCTTTAATCTCTACTTGCTTTTCTGGTTCAGAATATGTACACTTTAGTAGGACTGATTGTTTTAGCTAATAACTTAATGTTCAGAAAGTAGAATAAATACATTTTTGTTTCTTCATTTAGTTCTACATAAAATATAGATAACACAATTTTTATATGGAACTAGCATAGATTTAGATGAAAACAGGGGTTAGTTACTTGAATATTAGTACTGGAATATTGGTTTTCTTGGGGCTCTAACATAATAATTTCATAGTATTACTGGTCTATTCACAGAAGGAAATGAAAAAAATTTCAAGTGTTTTATAATGTAATTCTTGCCTAGAGCAAAGTTTGAAAATCCCACATGCATCTTACATAACTATTAACTATGAAATATACTGGTTATGGGCCAGTGTGATTTGCCTGGACAAAAAGAGAGAACTGTGAAATAAACTATTAGAAAAAGAAACGTCATTTTATATGTGCTTGAGAAAGAATGTTAAGGGAGAATATCAAGGTATGATGATTTATTCAGTATACAGCTAACTCTGGACAGTTATTAGCTGGTATGCTCATGAGAGACCAAAATATTCTGTCAGTAGAGAAAAACTGAAGGGTTCATAGGTCAAAAACCAAAGGTATATTGCCAATATGGATGAAGATTCTGATGGCAGAGAGATATGCAATCAGAAAAGGAGAATTAAACATGAGACCCAAACATTTTTGAACTTCAATATAAGGAAATAAAAATACTATAGTTTTATTGTCATCTCTTGTATCTACAATTTAGTGAAATAACAATTCTCCCTAAGAAAGACAGAGACAAGGAGCAGGAAGGACATGATCTTATTGTGAAAAACAGCTTCTCGGATGAAGAATTCAGCAAAATGACGACTTCACCTCCCCTCTGCTTATCTTTCCTCAGAGAGTAAGAACTGACAGTCCCTTTCCCTATGACACAAATTGGCTAGGTTTGTGTCTGAGGATGGTATTTTGATTATGGGAGAAAAGCCAAAAAATTGTGGAGGAGGTCATGTGGCTCACAGTCCAGCTGATGACCATGCAAGTAAACAGTGTGACTAATACTGAAGGTTTTGCTCTGCTTCCCCCCTGTGGTGACAGTGACACCTTCTGTTCCTGTCATCTCTTGTGTTGCTGCTGTGAGGAGGCTCTGAAGAGGGTGTCAGGGCTGAAACCTAGAAAATGCTGCTCTTGTTTATATCTGGGGATGTGAATATGCTGGAGAGAGTCACCTGTCATTGACGGCAACAATGGGCTTTTCCAGCAAAGTTGTTCTTGCTTCTTCAATGTATGGTTTGACATTGGTGGGGTCATGGGGATCAAAACTGAGATGTTTATTTAAAATACAGAGATTTTTTTTTAAAGCCAGATACTCCTAAAAATGAAAAAGAAATCATCAAAATCATCAAAGTGTGTTGTCTTCCAAGGTGGCCTCCTTGACAGTGCCCTGGGAGCACGGTGCCGGGGAGTTATGGTCTCGTGGTCTGGAGAGTTGGAATTAACACTAAGATTTTGACACTATTGACCCCTTCTAAGAGCCATGCGGGATGAGTTGACCCTAAGCCTCTCACCTGATTCCTGGGAATCACTGTCACTCCATGACAGCATAATTCTAATGATCTCATCTGAGTGTTGGTGGATATGGTAAACAACATATTCACAAAATTCAATAATTTCTGCGGTAAAAGGTAAACTAGAAAAATGTTAATTTTAGTGATAGACAAAGTGATTCAAAATGAGAAAGCTGTTAGGTCAAGAGAATAAATGATAAAAAACATTTCAGTGGATTGCATAATATGCACTGTTAAATATAAGTTTTAGAAATACCAATAATCTTTTAACAAGATGATTCTACAATCTTGGATAATATAGGGTATATAAAATGATGTCTTTACCATGTCTCTGCTAGCAGAATACCAGAGAACTGAAAAGAAAGAAAGCAGTGTTTAAAGTACTTGAAGCAAAAGCATACTATTTCAGAACGTTTAAGTATGCAGTGACTTGCTTTTCAAGAGAAGTAACAGAAAGGGCACAATATCAGAGGCTTGACAAGAAAATAGACCACACAGTGAGACATTTGCTCATGAAAGATGGGAGCCTAGGCTATCAATACAGTTAAGTCTCAGCAGTTAAGAGAACTCTCTGCTCTTGGAGAGTATATGGCTTCAATTCCTAATACCTGTATTACCCACAATCATCGTTAACTCCATCAAAGGGCTCTGAAACTCCTTGTGACCATCTCAGGTACCCAGAACACAGGTAGTGCATATACATACATACAGCTGAAAACATTAAAAATTTTAAAGATCTAAAAATAAAATGCAATGGCACATGCTTGTTTCATGTTTGTTATAGGATTTCAGGAGATAACTATATTGGCATATACATTACAAAGTGAGGCAGATGGAAAAGGATAGAGCCTCTAAGGTTCATAAAAAGCATGTTGAGCTTTGATTGGATGTATAGTATGAAAGGCAGGCATGGTGCCTCAAACCTGTAATCACAGATATTTAAGAAGCTGAGGCAGAAGGATCACAAGTTCAAGGCCAGTGTAGAAAATGTTATAAAAAAACACTTAAAGGGCGGTGATGATGTTTATTGACAGATGCAATGCCCTGGGTACTGCACACATGTGCAAAAAAGAATAAAAGAACACAAACATAAACAGACATGTGGAAATGGAAGACGCGGATTAGAAAATGAGCAGAACTTCTGAGATTTATGGGATAACGTTAAAACTTTCATAGTTGAATTAAAAACCACAGCAAAGATATGCAAACAGAAAACATAGATTCTGGAAAAATGATGACACACTTCAACTATTCAATGAAATGACAAATATACATAAGAATGTGCAAGCCCAGAACCTGACCAAAGAAATGAGGTTTAAAACAGAGCAAGGCTTACCAACCATAGCATCAAGCATCTGCTGAAATCTAAGATTAAACATGAAATCCTCAAAGCATGAGAGGAAAAGCCACATTGGGCATATAGAAAAATGAACCAGGATAACTGAGGACATTGCCTCAGAAAGAGGCCAGAAGTCAGTGAGAAGAAAGAAGCATGACACTCGTGTCCTGCAAATTGTTATTAATCTTTCTCTCTCTCTCTCTCTCTCTCTCTCTCTCTCTCTCTCTCTCTCTCTCTCTCTCTCTCTTTCTCTCTCTCCTCTCTCCTTTCTCTCTCCCCTCATTCTACTATGTAGCTCTGGCTGGCCTTGAACTCATAGAGAGCTGCTTGACTCTGTCTCTGAAATGCTGGTATTAAAAGTATGAATCACCACATCTGGCCTTCTATTTATTTATTTTGCTTTTTAGCTCTTAAACTTATATATTTTTACTACTACAGTAGTATACTTCATTGATTTCCACTTTTAATTATATTAAAAAAAGTATTTTGAGGGATCAATTTGCCTACATGGCAAAATATCTAACATGAAATATCTTTGTTATAATTTATTTTTTACTTTTCGAAAACTTCAATTTTATTACTAAATCATTCATTTTTTTCTTTTTAGCTTAAACTTAGTCAAATTTTGTCAGGAAGCTATGAATGAAAGTCTTGGAAGGTTATTTAACCTGTTTTATAGTATAAAACATATGTGTAAATTTTATGAATAGTTCATATGTTCTCAAGAACTATGGAAATACTTCGTGAAGTTGAGGCTAAATATATGCTCATTAAATTGCTTGTTTAATGTTAGATTATTGTATTTCTACAGCAAAAGGTAGCTAAATTTGGCAAGACATAATTAAATTAAAGAGTTGTATTGATTTCCTGTCACTATGGTATGTTTGTCAACTATTTTCTATGATTCTGTGATAATTTTTTATATAAAAACATTGGTGGCATGAAAGCTTATCATCATGTTACAGTTCATATGCCAATTGTTTTTTGCTATAGTGATGTAATTAGCAATGGACTAATCTATGGGATAACTACTACTCTACTAGTTACTGTGTTTTAACTGTGATATTTGGTAGGTCACTTGCAATATTCTTAGTTAGACTTAAAATTTTCATATGTCATCCTAATGTTCAATTTTAATATCTTTGTATAAATAAGCACTGTATCATAACATTGATATTGGATATATAAACCCAACCCAGTGCTGTGGAATTTATAGTTATTTAATGATTATTTATAAAGCATTTAAGAGATTCATAAATTATATTATCATTTATTCTCTTATACTGTGTTGTAATGTATTTCTAATCTATATCTGAAGAAACCTTATAATACGCTCTTGTCATCCTTATCAAGAGATAACCACTCAAAATTATGGGGCGTAAGGATCTATCAATGTTTGTATGACCCTGATTCCCTATGGAAGCTTGCTGTTAATAAGTCTGAATTCCTGCCAAAACAAATATGTTGAAATGTATTTGGAGACTATCTATATAAATTGATCTAACGTAGATATAAATACATCACACTCTACTACTAGAATTGTAATTTAAACGATCTTCTAGTATGAAGTATGATGGAAAAGCAATGAGGCTCAGTTTAAAGTACTTTAACATTAGATTTTTTTATTAGATGTTTTCTTTATTTACATGTCATACAATATCTCCTTTCTCATGTTCCCCTCCAAAAAATAAAATAAAAATAAAACAAACAAACAAACAAACAAAAGCCTGTTCCTTCTCCTCTCCCCCTGCTCAAAAGCAGAGGATGGCCAAGTCGGTCATCAATGGGAGGAGAGGCCCTTGTCCCTGTGAAGGTTCTATGCCCCAGTGTAGGGGAATTCCAGGGACATTAAATATTTTTTATATTGATTTATTTCAAAATTCAGGTTCATGATGGCTATTCTTGTTTGCCAACATGACTATATCTGGAGTCAACTAAAACATAAGTGGCTGGGTATGCCTGTGAGTGATTTTTCTATTGTATAATTAAATAATTTGAAGTAGGAAGACTTAAATTTAATTCAGATCTTTGGAGGTGAGAAGATACATTTTTTAATAAGATTTTTGAGGTGAGAAGACCAACCTTTAATCTGGGCCACACCTTTTGCTGAAAGTCTATAAAAGGATACAGAAGAAGGAAGCTGGCTCTCTCTTTGCTTGCTTGTTCTTGCTTTCCTTGGCAAGTTCATTCTTTCACGGGCATTGAAGCCTATTTCTTCAGGATTACAGCTATGAGCTATTTACTTCTAACTATATAAAGCCCATGGAAAAAAATAAAAACAGTATTAATTAGGACCAAAGGATGAAATTGAAGAACTGAATAGGAAGCCACAAGAACTTTTAGGCTACTGAAAATATTTTGTGTTATATTGTAACAGTAGCTTAGTATAATTACACATTAGTTACACTCCAGGATGGCTAAACAGTAGATTTGGGGATTTTTTTCTTTGCTTTTGATTTAAGAAGCACAATACCAACATTTTTGCAGTGAGCTAAGAGAAATAAGGCCTCTGAGTTAGATACATTTACAGAAGACAGCCATTAGTTCTGGCTGGGGAAAGTCCTATGCAAGGTGTAAAAATGATGTTTGGCTAGTATTTTCTTGGAGGAAGAGTAAAAAATATGGGCTGCAGAGATGGCAATGGCCAAGTCTTTTGCATTTGTGTTACTTGCAATTTGTTTGCCAAGTGGTTGCTTTGGACTAGAAATCAAAGGATATATGACATGGTGGCAGTAATGAAGGTTTAAGATGGATTCCTGTAGTGTCATAGCTACCATGTGGTTTGGACATCATTCTGCAGATAAAGGAGGAGGTTTGGAAGTGAATAGTATTGGTTATGGATGCTTGTTCAGTCACCTAATTTCCAGACCTAATATGTTTCTTTTGTTTTTACACCATAACAAGATCCTCAATAGATAAAATGGAAGCATGGATAAAATGTGGGAACAGGATCAAGGATGATGGGTGAGTGGCAATGTACTCACATGATGAAACCTGGGAAATCCGACTCTGGAGACCAGCTTCAGGGTACAAATCTGAGTTTACTGCCCAGCTTATAAGCTTATATACAATGTTTGAGCCAACCTCAAGCCCTTACATCCTTGGCTAATTGTATCTAGCCATACTTCGAGGACTTCTGTGAAGATGGGGGAAGCATCCACTGCCCTAGCCTCATTTCTTTTTTGTTGTCTCATGGGTGTGTTGGCAGCCATCTTAGATCTAATGCTTTGTACATCAGACCAGGACTTCCCAAGGAGTTGCAGAATTCTGGGGGCACTTCCCTTTCTATTCCTCATTTTTCCTTCACAAGGTTGATTTCCACATCCCCTAAGAATTTAGACTTTATACTACTGAAAATAAGTGTGTGTGTATGTGTGTGTGTTGTGTGTTTGTGTGTGTGTGTTGTGTGTTTGTGTGTGTGTGTGTGTGCTTGCCAATGTGCATGCACTGAAACCAGACAAGGATGTCTTCTGTCTTGTTCTATGACTCTCTACCTAATTCAAGTGTAATTGGATATCTCACTGAACCTAGAACTGAAAGCCAGCAAACCTTCTTGATCTTCCAGTCTCTGCCTCCCCACACCCATACAGGGTTGGTTTACAGGCATTTGTGCATCTGTGCTGGTCATTTGGTATGTGTGCTGGAGATTTGAAGTGTCATCCTCAAATATATGCAGCAAGTGTTTTGAGCCATTGCCACATCTTTTGTTTGGTTTTATGTTGGAGAATGGAAAAGTATACTATGCTCTTTAGGTTGGTTTGGTGGTGGTTAGTAGAATGGAATATGGATAAATGGTATATAGTTGTTCATGTAGAACACTCATTGGTGGTAGTAAATTACAGGCAGGATTGTGCTAGAAATGAAAAGTAAATTGAAAGGAATTGTGTTTGAAGAGACAATCTGGTATCAGTGTGTCATACTGGTCTTTAAAGAATATGTGCAAAGTGTAAGGAGTCAAATTTGGGGTTACTATTACTTAATAATAATATTTGTTTAATTATTTTACTAAACAGCTTTGGTTAATGCTAGAACTTAAATTAAGCCCATGCTACATTTGTAAATAAACAATACTTTAAAGGTCACTAGTATGCTTTTGAGAATAATAGAGCTTTGCTCTCAACAATGGCATAAGGGCAAGATGAAGACAAAGACACTGAGGTTGGGCCTCCTGTTAGTAGGTTAATGGTAGAAGTTCAACAGCAGGAAGTGTGAGGCCTTGGACTGTGAGAAGAAGCCTGGTAAGGTCCAGCTAAAGGCTTGAAGCCTTGGAGACCCTGAAGGGATGGTAGGAGTTTTGCCTGTTCTCCGCATCCTGTCATATAGCTGCACCCTCCCCTCCCCACCCACCATAAATTTGTGGCCATCAGTCACTTAAGGGCAACACCTCAAGCCCTTCCAAATGTAGATAAGGCATGCTGTAACATCTCAGACCAAGATAATAGGAAAGGAGGTGTGACCACAGTCAAGTAGGCTCTAAACGAAATTCTTCATGCTAATGAGGAACCTAGAGGTCTGGAGGGCTTTGCCAAAGCTTCCCTTCCCAGACATTTCCTCCTTGTAGAAGGTATTTAATCTCAGGCCCACTCTTAGAAGTAGAGTACGGTTTTATGCATCCATTTTTCACCATGGCAATAATAAACTGTTTGGAACCATGGACTGCCTCTTTTCATCGAGATAGGCTGTGGGGTGCCATGGAGAAGGCCTTTGCCTACAGGGCCTCTCTGCATCCCCAGACACAACTGCCACCAAGTTTGCAGGAGTCAAGCCAAGGATCTCCCCCTCTCTTTCCCCTACTCCCGACCCAGGACTAGATGAAATGACCAACTCCATTCTCTGCTCTTCTGAGACTCCCAGCGGCACCTGGATGTCCAAGAGCCTAAGAACTCCATGTCGCAGGCCTGGGTACCCCTGAACCAGCTCCTGCTGTCCCATGCCTCAGACAGAGCTTTCCCATCCGAGAAGGTGCTTCCCCACAGCCCAGTACCCACCCCAGCAGCTGCATTGGTATGAGATAATCACAGCCCTGGTGGAGTGTACATTGGCTAACACAACCCTACAAAGAAGTTCTAGTGGCACACTCCTGAAATCCCAGAACTTTGGATGTGAAGGCGGAGAGAGGATTAGGAGTTCAAGGCCAGTCTGGGATACAAATAGTGTGTCTGTGTTCAGACTTTGCTCTGTGAGATCCTGTCTCATAAACAACAGACACTACCAAAATGTCAGGAAAGATTTAATCTAGTGCATAGCAATACATTTATCTTGTAAATATTGCCAATTGTTTTTATAGCATTCCTTGAAAACTTTTCTATAGGGGAGTCTTAGTAAATGGCTAAAAATCCAGACCTCCTGAACTGGATGAGTAACGAATATGTCACAAAGTTACCTTCTTGCTGAGGTAATTAGGAGACAGATGAAAAGGAATATTTCTTAATTTTTATAAACATTTTATTGAAGAAAATTCAGAGAATATACTTTTATCATGTTTTCCCTCCTCCAATTTCTTCAAGATTCTCTGCACTCCTCTACCTGTACAAATTTATGTTTTTAGTTTTGTATCTTTAAAACAATTAAAATCCAAATAAGAGTAAAGAACTAAGAAACACACACACACACATACACACACATACACACACTGACAAAAACACAAAAATGGAAATAAACAAGAAAAAAAACCCAGTAAGAATAAATGCTCAAACACAGCAAAATAAAACAAAATCTACACAAATACTAGTGAGTTTGTTTTGTATTGGCCAGCTACCACTGGTCCTGGGGGCCTGCTCTTAAGTATTGTAAATATACTTAACAAGACTCCAATGGATAAAACTTATTTTTCCTTTGCCAGCAACTGATTGGAGATGGACTCTTGCTCAGACAGGGAGTTCCCTTCTCAGTCCTGGAACGTCATCTGGCTTGAATCTGTACTAGCCTTCTGCATGCTACCACAGTCTATGTTAGTTCATACACGCATGAGTCTTGTGTCTGGAAGATACTTATATTTTTAGATTCACCCTTTACATCTGACTTTTAGAATCTTTCCAACTCCTCTTCATCAAAGCTCCCTGAGCCCTGAAATGAGGGAACTGATGAAGGCATTATTCCATTCAGGACTGAGTGCTCCAAAGTTACTCACCCTATGCGTATTTTCCAGTTACAGGTCTTTGTGTTAGTTCCCATCTACTGCAAGAAGAAGCTTCTCTCGTAATGTCTCAGCAAGGCACTGATCTATGGGTATAGCAGAGTGCCATCAAGAGTCACTTTTACTTAGCAGAATAATACAATTGTTTACCCCAGGCCCATGACCTATCTAGCCTCTGGTTCTTGGCCATGTTAGCATTTCAGATATGGGTTCAATCTCATTGAGTGAGCCTTAAATTCAATAAAAATATAGTCGGTTACTTGCTCCCATAACATTTGTGCAGCTATTATATAAGTATATTTTGGGGATAGGCCACTGCTGTATTGTCAGGAGAATTGTAACTGGGAGCTACTATTATACAGGACTTACCTTTCCCTCTTATAGCACACAAAGTCCTTCCAGTACCACGAACACTGGTTAGTAGCAGTCGGTAATGTTTCTAGTTAGTTACCAAGTGACTTGCATTTGATGATATGTGTAAGTGTATTAAACAGTAGGACCTTAGCATCGGATAGTAAAGAGAACTGACAGCCTTGACAATAGCCTGTGATTTGGGGATTTTCCATGGGGACTGTTTAGCTAATGACTCAACAAGATATAATGCATTCCTGTCACTGAAGGTTTGACTTGGTGTCATAACGATGCTAGTTGGGGGTACTGTCTTTGCTCTTATTTAGTCTTTGCTATATCTTAACTCAACTTAGATTCATGTCATATATGTTTACATTTTAGGAAGCTTCTACAGTAGTAGGATTCCAGTGATTTTTCAAATGCCCTTTGGTGTTAGCAGTTCTCCATATTCCCTCCCTTGCATGCTCCCCCACTTCACCCCCCCATTTAATTCTGCTAAGGAAAAGGAATCTTAAAAATTATATTGAGGGACTAAGTTCTTTTATTATGTATGTAAATTTGCAGCAAGGCTAGCTGCCTGATAGCCAAAAGAGTGGGTAAAAATCTGCCTGTCCTCGGCTAACCACTTTTTGAGTGTTGCTCAAAGGGCACTTTGACCTACTTTATAACTTGACCAGGTATCAAATGACCCTCAGGCATTTTAGCTGTTCTGGAGATAAAAATAAAATATTAGCTTGTTTACATTTGGTAAATAGAAAAAAAATGAGTACAATGTCAACAAAGATAGCACAGCCTTTTAAAAATCTTATTTTCTGTGTGCACGAGCATTTTACCTATACAGATGGATGTGTACCGCGTCCATACCTGGTGCTCTCCGATGTCCGACGTGGTGTCAGTTCCCCTGCAACTGGAGTTATAGATGGCTGTGAGTTGCCATTCGGGTGCTGGGAATCATAGCAGGTTTTCTTCAGGAACAATTACAGGAACAATTCTTATAATTCCCAAGTCATGTCTCCTCCTTCATCAGCACCTTTTTAACAATGGCCTGTCACTTTTAGGACCCTGGTTTCTTAAGAATAGTGATAACTGTATTGATCAGTTTGTCTTGTCAGCTGTAGTAATTAATCCTTTGTTAACTTGACTGGATTTGTTATTACCATGTAAATGTACTTCAGGATTTATTTGAGGGTGTTTCCTGAAAGTATTTTCTTTCTTTCTTTCTCTCTTTCTTTCTTTCTTTCTTTCTTTCTTTCTTTCTTTCTTTCTTTCTTTCTTTCTTTTTCTTTCTTTCTTCTTCCTTCCTTCCTTCCTTCCTTCCTTCCTTCCTTTCTTTCTTCCTTTCTTTCTTTCTTCACTCACTTTACATCCCAATATCCTGTTCCACTCTTCGCCCACTACTTTCCTCCCATAGCTCCTCCCCCATCCCCCTTCCCCTTCTTCTATGAGAGGGTGGAGGTCCTCCCTAGGTATCCCCCCACCCTGGCACATCAAGTCTCTCCAGGACTAGGCTCATCCTCTCTCACTGAGACCAGACAAGGCAGCCCATTTAGGGCAGAGGATCCACAGACAGGCGACAGATTCAGGGCTAGCACCCACTCCAGTTGTTAGCGAACCTGCATGAAGACCAAGTTGCACATCTGCTACATATATGCGGGGGGTTTGGGGGGCTCCAGTTCCAGCCCATGCTGTCTCTTTGGTTGGTGGTTCAGTTTCTGGGAGCCCCCAAGGGTTAATTGACTCTGGTTAATTGACTCTGTTGGACTTCCTGTGGAGTCTCTATCCTCTTCAGGTTCCTCAATCCTTTCCATAATGCTTCCACAAGACTCCCTGATCTCCACCTAATGTTTGGCTGTGGATGTCTTTTGTTTCTTGAAAGTTTAACTGAGGATGGTAGGCTCAACTTGAATGTAGTTGACACTATACCATGCCCTAGGTCTGGAGCTGAATGAAAAGGAAAAGGTAAGCTGCGCCCTAGCATCCATTTCTCTAGGATTCCTGATTGTGATTGCACAGTGTGACAAGCCATGATATCTATGCTCCTACTGCCAGGACTTCCTCTCTACAATGTGGCCTCCAACTAGAAGGCAGCTTTCCTTCCTCCTTTCCATTGCTTCTGTCAGGTATTTGGCACTTTTCTCACAACTGTGAGAAAAGTAATGCCTTGTGCACTCAGTAGGCAGCGAGCAGGGAAAGATGGATGGTGTGCTCCTGCTGGCACCTGTCTGTGAAATTCCGTTATGAGGTTTGCTACTTCTGTGTTGTTACATCACACCCTGAGTTTACAGAAGTAAATAAGGAAAACAAAATGATCTGCTGAAGTATAAACATAATGTAGACTACAAGAAAGAGAGACAGGGTAGAGGGTGAAATGATACATTTTAACAGCCAATAGATTTACCAATGTAACATTCTTCCAAAGGGTCCTTCCTCACTATTGGGTTAAACCTGAAATATTATTTTAAATAACTAGAAAAAAATCATTTTATTTGCCTGAGTATCTACTTAATTTTTCTTGTATGTTAGCAATTATGAAAATATCTTATAGTGTCATGGGATTTCTTAAACATGTTGCAAAACTGAAAGTAGAGTCATGTCTTGGCAAAGCAGGCGGAACTATATTTCAGAGCAAGAGTAAAATAACACTTCTTCCTGTGAAAAAAAAAAAACAGATCATCTTGCATCAAAGGCCTGGAAGATTTCAAAACAAAGTGACATTTTTTTCAGCAATGAATATATCATTTTGCAAATATGTATGATTATTTCTCATAAAATCGTAAAGCCTGGTTTTATACTTAAAATAAAGAAAAATGTTTTCTTCTACAAAGGAGCTGTTGACTGTCATGCATTAGACACGGGGTGAAAATTATCATATCTACTCTCTGGCTAGAAAGAGGGTATTGGGATCTTCTGAAGCAGAGTGAGAGTGCCTCTCGGCCCTTGACTTTTCAGTGAAGTGGCAGCTAGGTGGTGGCTGGAACTCAGTCATCATGTTAGTAAGGTGCCTGCAATCTAAGCAAAGACAACAAATTTAACATGTTAAGGAAAGAGTGAACTTACTTGAAGCCTGGAAGAAAACTTTGTATAAAATGAATTTTCATGGAACACAATCAGAAATAGAAGAGTTGGGGTCTGGGAAGAGTGTATTTCCTCCTCATTGTAGGCTTCTGTAGGAAGCTTAGAATGTTTCCTTCTGCATGAAGTATATTCCTTCTCTGAAAATCACACTTCCAAAAATCAAGAAAATTTGCCAGTTATCTACAGTGTTCTTGCTTACCCAAGGTAACTTTCTGTAGTAGTATTTGTGTGTGTGTGTGTGTGTGTGTGTGTGTGTGTGTGCAGCTTCTCCTATTTAATTCATAAAGAGAACTTTACCTTGATTAATTGTAGTTATGTAATATCGTATTGAAGATACTCAGTGAAGATTTTTGGTGGAGACGATTCTCTCTGAATCAGATCTGAGCAGTCTGACATCTCTAATGTAGCCAAAAGATGAAAACAATAATGATAATTATCCGTGAAAGCCATATGAAACTCTCTGGCATGAAGTCCTGAATGTGATTTAATAACTTCCTTTATTTGGCTCAAAACCAGGAGGAAAGATCGGAGGATTCCTGGAAGGCAGTTTCTGTGGTTCTTCATCACATTTTCATATCTTGTGAGCAGAGGTGCTGACAGACTTTGCTCTTGTCTTTTCAAGGATAATGGTAGGGCTGTCCACCATGGCTCTGTCAGGACAAAACTAGCTTCTCCTTTTAGAGCAAACGTCTCATTTTTTTTTGACTGCTCAACTTTACAAAAGTTAACTCCAAGTAAAAAAAAAAAAAAAATTGAAGTTTTGCGCTGCCATAGATTTCAGTGCATGCCAGATGTCACTGGGCTCCTCTTGCTAACGGTGCTGCTCTCTGCAGTGGACCTCTGATAGGGAAGCTTATTTCTAAAAGACAATAATTCTGCTTCCCCAAGTAACCAATAGTCAATTTAGCTCTTTGTCTAGGGGCGAGATCCTATGAAAAATTTTCCTCTTTGACATTAACATGTCTGTTGATATTGCCATTGTTCCTATCTAGTTTATCAGCCATTGTTAGGAGAGACGGTTTCACATCACACTCCCTGGTATTCTGGTTCTCACAATCTTTCCTTCCCCTCTTCCATTATGTGGCTTGAGCCATAGCGGCAGAAGCTGCGATGTGGATGTGCCCACTGAGGCTAAGCTCTCCACACTTCCCTAATGCCTGCATTGTGTCCAGTCTGGTTTTCTGTGATGCTCTCCATTTGCTGTGAGGTCAAGCTTATGGACACTTATCTGTGGGAATGAGGACACAATGTAGTAAGAATTATGATGGTCTAGGAGGCAGAGAAGGAGGAGAAACAAATAACACCAAAGTTGTTTGACTCAGCCTCGAGTGATCATATTTATACTTATTTACAATTATATAAATATATTTATTTTATTATATAGATGTATATGTCTCTCTATATACATATATAATTAGCAACACAATATATATGTGTAATATATAATATATAATATATAAAAATATAATATATATATAAATATATGTTAGGAATATAATAATATAATTAGGAATTTAAAGAACATGGGCTGGCACAAGAACCACAGACTAACATAAACCCCAGTAGAAGACATGAGAAACTCCTTTCAGGATAGTCCAAATGACTCCCAAAACAACATAAAGCATTGATGTGTCCCTCAGTAGCCTATCAGAGGCTTAGGGCAATTAGGACACATGACTCAGATGATATAAGCTGGGCCTGATGTAAGCTCCTGTCTGGCTTTCACGGTTCTGGAAAATACTGTGTTAAGTCCTGAGGTAGAGAAACAACTAAACAGTCCTACCCAGCTGCAACACCTGTGAACCATGACAGTAACCAGCGTGGCATGATATTCGTAATCACATCAGTGACAGACAACAACTGCCTAATTGGAATTAAGTCCCACTCAGGAGGAAAATCATGCCTGGTACATGAGCTCTAGCCAGCTTCCTGGGGCTAGTGAGGTCATGGACCTTAGAAAGGAATCTACTGCTGCCATGTTGCTAGACCAGCACAGTCCCTTGCTTTTTAAAAACAGCTCTCACTCTGAAAGCAGGTTTGCTTCAGACCTTCTTATATAGCCCAGATCCATCTCAAACAGGGGATGCTCCTGCCTCAGACTCCTCAGTGCTGAGACTGCAGGGAGACACCACCATGCTCTACTCGGAGAAGAATTTCCTAGTTTAAAGCATTTATTGTGGCGTATAGACTAGGCTGGACTCCTCCTGGCTGAGCCTCCTGAGTGTTGGGATCACAGGTGTACATCCAGAAACCCAATTCACTGTAGGATTTTAATGACAAAATGAATTTCTTTGAATGCCTGAAACCAAGGAATCTCCTTCTCTTGGTCAAAGGACTGGTGGTGTCCATCATCACAATCACTCTGTAGTCAATCGTGAGGTTAATAGTCTCCCCTAACCTTACTGCTGCTACAGAGCCTTGAGGTCAGTTAGAGATGGGACCTTGGTCCTTCAGTTATTAGCTGGGCACACACATCTCTCTCTGTGCCTGCTGCCTCCTCCTACATTCATTAAACACACACACACACACACACACACACGTGGGCTACGATAATATGGATAGTTCATTCTAGTTTTTCCTTTTCTATTTTGTCTATTGCTTAACTATTATCTACTACCTCAGGTAATGACCAATACAAAATAGCATCTTGCATGTGTTTCTTGCAGTTTGTTTCTACAAATGGCACTAGAGGAGAAAGCTTTAACCATTGGATGAGTTCTGAGTCTGGGAAACAATAGGCAGCCTAGGTGTGTCTTCCAGGGGAGCAGCAGATGGGTCAAACTGCAAGACAGAACCTTGGGGCCGAGGCTTCAGAAACTTCCAGCCTCATTCTCTTTTATAGGGCTGCAGAGAAACACAGCTGCACATTTTTCAAGAGTATTGTAGAGTCACAGAGCAACAGTGGGAACCAGGGCAAGTTAAACCAACAATCCCCCCATTGTTATCCAGACTCAACTGTTTTCTTGAACTGCTGCCTGAGTCCTGTGGATTCTGAGACTCAGATTCAGGTCTTCAGGCTTAGTGGCATGCGCCTTCATCTACTGATCCTGTGCCTTGATCTCCTGACCCTCAACATCATCTCTTATAGTCAGCAAGATCAGTTCACATTTTCCATTGTCAAGTTCACTCCCACTGAAAGGGCCAGTGGCATGGCAGAACAGTGCTAAGGTTATGAGAGAACTTGCCAGCTGGTATCTACTCTCCCAATTTTTGTATGTTGTTATATTCTTTGATTTGGTTCTCAGAACTTAATAAAAAATTGACATTGAAGAAATAATAACAAACTAGTAGTGATCAATTATAATTAAAGTTGCAGTGTATATTACCATTCACCCTAAAAAGAAAATGAACATACTATTTACTGAAGGGATACTTTCCTTCGTAAAAATGACCACTTCATATAGCACAAGGCACCATCAAGGTTTGATATCCGTGTATCTTCACATTCTGTGAATATGGCATTCATTTGCTGTCTGGAAATTCATGCAGCATGGACATGGGCTGGAACACAGTGCTGTGAGTTGCTATATTCTTTACATATTCTTTCAACATTTATTTGGTGTAAACAGGGAGGAACTGATTTTTTAAACAAAATATGTCTTTGTTTTCATAACAAGTAATTAAGGTATGCTATTTTATTTATTTATGCAAAATAACAAATGAAAAATAAATATGCAATATTATCTGCAATGTATTAGCCATGTACAGTGGTTGTATACATATGCAATAAAATTCACATCCATATGGAGATGATTGTGGGGTCTCCTGAAACAACTAGAAACACAAATATAATTCAAGAATCTCACATCTCCGTGTGCAAGGTAATTGAAACTAGCATTGCTAAGAGAGGCACATGCAACCCCGTGTTGCATTCAGCACCATCCAACAAGGTATGGAGGAGGAGACTGAGTGGGTAAGGAAAGGGTGGCATGCTTGCATGATGGGACAAAAATATGTGTAACTGAATAGGAATTTCAGTCAATTTCATATTTCATACTCATCAGGAGGAGGATGCTAACAATGATACCATTATCAAAATGTTCATTTTTTTTTTTAATTAGGAAAAATCTGAGTGGTAACACAGATAAGTACAAATAAAGATTAACTACTGCTTTCAAAGTTTGTGTATTTACTTTTGGCATCAGGGTGTCCTACTGGGGTTTTCCTCCAAATGGCTTAAATTTGGAAATATGTAACTACTCCCTTGCTATTTAGTGATGGAAAGAATAACTAAGACAAGTCTTCATTCAGGATGGGGTGGTTAAGGTAGAATTTTCATTGGTGACCGACTCACACCTAACATTTCTGACTTTGTTAAGTGACTATATGCAAACATCTGTCAATTAGCATGTCTATACTTCAAGGAGGAGATAGATGCTCAGTTAGAGGAATGCTAGCATCTCCTTCATTCTCCATCTAACAGTCATCTGTCATCTGCTCTAGTTTCTCTAGTTGCTCTAGTTGCTCTAGTCCACAGCCCAGCCTTTGGTCAGCTGGGGATTTGGCTTAGAGGAGGACACAGAGAAGCTCTGCTGTTTTGTATTTTACATGTAAATTTTTGGTAACGGTGGAGGTTGGTGGTGTATTTATTCACTCAGGACCATACCTGGTCCATGTCAGTGAATTAAATGCAAATGAGTTCCCTACTTCAAGATGAAGCCTTCTCAGTGGTGTTATTTCTTCACCAAGTAAATCTAATGGTTCTATAGAGGAAACTTTTTTTCTTAACAACACCCATTGGGGTAAAAATAGACACATAAATGCAAGGGAAGTTATGGGAAATTTTGGGGTATTAAATTAAACTTACTGTCCAAGGGGTCGTCTGGTGAAGACTGAGACAAAATGAAGCAAAATGGGAAACACACTAATATATTAACCAAAGAATGATAATCAAAGTTAAGATAATATATTTTTGCACTCATCGAGAATCTGAAACCTTTTCTAGAAGATCAGGATGTAACGAATGACAAGAAGATCAGGATGAGATAATTATTATCTTTCTGTCAGAGAGCTTTATTTCTGTGCATGTTTGGTCTGTGTATCGGTATATGCTCCTTGGTGTAAATATACATGGAGGTTAGCTATCAACATAGGTGTTTTCCTCAATTTTTCTCCACCTTATGCATTTGAGATAGGATTGGATTACTGTAGCTGTTGAGCAGGGATTGACTGAATTACTGGATTTACTGGGCAGTAGAACCCCAGTCCTCTGGTCTCTACTCTCCAGGCCTGGATCCCAGGTCTACCATTATGTCTGGCATTTTCTACAAACAATGGGATCCAAACTGAGGTCACCATGTTTGAGCACTTAATCCACTGTTCTAGCTTCCCAGCCCTCATACATTTGTAATTGTAACTTTACTCCTACTGATTATACAATGTCTGCAGAGAAAACATATATGTCTTCGATGTATGCTCACAATACATAACTCTCCACCTATCTTGACATTTCTTAATAGACTATTTCTTATAGACTATTAAGTGCCTGAATTAGTAACATGGTCAGGTGTTTCATGCAAGATAAGTAGATATGCATACTTTTTAAAAATAATGATAAAGTTTAGTTGCTGTTGAGTTGATGGGTTTTGACATCATTTCCTGTTTGATAATTCATGGAATCCCCTATTACGTTTGAGACAAAACATCTTGGTGAATCTCTTAATATTTATTTAATAAAACATATAGAAATACAAATATTTGCCAGGTGGTGGTGGTGCATGCCTTTAATCCTAGCACTTGGGAGGCAGAGGCAGGTGGATTTCTGAGTTCCTGGCCAGCCTGGTCTACAGAGTGAGTTCCAGGACAACCAGGGCTACACAGAGAAACCCTGTCTCAAAAAATCAAAATAAAAAAAGAAAAGAAAGAAAGAAAGAAAAAAAAAAGTACAAATATTTATTTTGATATATATATGTTTGCTCACCAGACAGCATAAATGTCATTTATTTTGAAACAGAAAAAGTTTGTTTTACTCTGACAATTTCTTCAATTGTTTTACTTAGCTTATAGAAAGTCCTTAAGGACTACTTAAATTGTTAGAAAAATACACTATCTTACCTCCTTTACTCAACAGAGATACTTGAACAGTGTTTTGGATAGAATAATGTCTCCTTGAAGAAATCCCATCCACATTTTACTCTGTGAAAGTACAGACTTTAAAGATATGGGTCAGTTTGAGATCTGAGGTGAAATATTATGTTGGAATTTTAATATGGTTTCAATGAAAATAGCAAAACCAGTTTTCTCTGAGGGGGAGGCAGGAAGGTCAGAGTCATAGAAAGCACAACCAGTAGGGATGAGGTTGGAAAGATGCGGTGTGAAGATGGAGGAAGAGTCTTAGAGCTGAAGAGCAGGGACGAGGTTGGAAAGATGTGTTGTAAAGATGGAAGAAGAGCCTTAGAGCTGAAGAGCAGGGACTGAACACTTAGCGAGACAATCATGTGAGGAGTGCTGGGAAAATTCCAAGATGACCAACTTCCTCTCATTCTCCCCTTACAGGACCCCTTCTGGCTGAGCAAATGGCAGACTCTACTGCAGCAGGAAGGAGTTAACAATTAGCTATTTTTTACTTTTTATTCTTTTTTTTTTAAAGATTTATTTATTATTATATATAAGTACACTGTAGCTGACTTCAGATGCACCAGCAGAGAGAGGGTGTCAGATCTCATTACGGGTGGTTGTGAGCCACCATGTGGTTGCTGGGATTTGGATTCAGGACCTTTGGAAGAGCAGTCAGTGCTCTTACCCACTAAGCCATCTCCCCAGCCCCTACTTTTTATTCTTTCTAGTGGTACGTACCCTCTTATAAAATACCTTAGCTCCAACTTAAATATTGATTGGTACCCACTGACTTTGATAAACTATAGTGTGATTATGTTCTGAAACAGTGAACATAAAAATGGTCAGCTTTCCAAAAGCTAAGTTTCCAGATAATTTACAAAATTGTAACGCTACTTGTGGATATTGTATATGCAATAGTTTCATATGCTAGCAGTATTTTATTGCATAACTTATAGATTTACATTAAGTTTCTCTGGTTTTGTATTAGTTTTTAAGAATCAGTAAAATATTATAAAGGCCTATAGGAATGTATTCAGCACATTTTCATTCACTCATCTTTTTTTGGTAATAAAGTACAACTTATTCTCACATTATATCACTATATTATTGTTAGTCACAATTAATATATTAAACTAAGAAGTTTACAATCTTTTTTAAGAGCATAAATATTAAATTTTTAAAAAATATATCATTTACTAAAGTTGTCCAAATACCTGCCCACAGTAGAGTTCTTGAAAACTAAAGATGAAAAAGGTACCACTTTTGATTATTTACACACATCTTCTATTAATAAAAAATATGTAATAATCATTTAGCATTTGCTTCTAGATTAAAAAAAATTAGATATAATTCTCCCCCCAATCTTTCCAAGGCAATACATGCAGTGTAGATACATATGTCTTATTTGGTTTTGCTTGTGACAAAGTATGAGTAAGTAATCCTGATTGGGCTGCGTGTGAGCTCCTACTGTCCCAGGTCACTCTATGGTGGAATTACTCAGACACTTCCACATGTGAATTGTGTTCACCTGTTTCTGTACCAGGAACAAATAGTACTCAGAACCACAAACACCCAAGACCTGACTGAAAGCGTGCCTGTCTGTTCTAAAGTCCTGGACAAATAGCATACTCTTAAGAGCAGAATGCTCAGCAAAATTTCAGATGTCACAAGAAGTCCTCCCTCCTCCCCCAAGAAGCTGAGACCTTTCCATTTACCTTGCTGTTCTGTGAAACTTCTGTTTGTAATTCTCCCTGAGACCCTGAGGACCTAAGATGAAGCTTTTGATGTCAATAGACACACGTAGTATGTAGCTTAAACACAGAGTCATCTCGCAGGAGAAATGACAACACACATTTTCCCGTCACGGCCAATCCAACAAATTTGGCAACTGATGGCATGGGTAATATTACTGCAGAGAGAGAGAGAGAGAGAGAGAGAGAGAGAGAGAGAGAGAGAGAGAGAGGAGATTTCTGCCTGTGTGAAATAGGCAGTTTGGAAGAAAAAATGATTTAAGATGCATTGTTCTTGTTAATGTCTAAAATAAACTTTCAGAAGAACCTAGAAATAGATCACTTTGTAAAACTGGATACTATGGAACAAATACAGCAAGGGATATTTATGTAACACTTAGGTACAAAAATATTTTAGGGAATATAGTTAATTTAAAAATCTACTTCAAAGATACCAAATAAGTGCCCCCCCCACTTCTGTGTGTAACCACTTACAGGTCTTAAGCAAACTATTATACTTTTAATTAAACTTTACAAATGCTTTTATTTCTCTATGCTTTTGTCCAGATAATGATTAAGTTAGTTCTAAGTACTAGGAAAGAAGCAATCATTTAACACTACACTGATTCATCAAGTTTTTTTAATAAACAAAATATTTAGAAAACATCCACAGATGCTTACCTCTTACAGATTTATTAATTTCAAGTTTTTGAACATTGTACTAAAAATTGCAGAAGCTTTTATTATGAAGAATTCTGGTTATAACAAGAAATGAGAGGGCAGTTCTGGATTATCCACTTTAGAAAAACTTCTCAGATTTCAAGTAGAGAATTTTAAGTACTTATTTGAGATGTGTGTGTGTGTGTGTGTGTGTGTGTGTGTGTGTGTGTGTGTATGTGTGTGTGTGGTTCCTTTCAAATCCAGAAAATTGGGGAAGTTCGGTTAGAGATAGAATCTCGTAAGTAAGGTAAGCCTGGGACTCACCTTGTAATCTCAAATTCTTTGCATTCTTTTTCTTGGCTCAGCTTTTCAAATACTAGAGTTATGGATTGAGCCATTTTTCCTGACTCCTGGTATCATCTAATGTTTTGAAAGCAAGGACATGTTTCTTTATGGACTTAGCTACCTGAACAGGCTGCCGTAAAATATTTAAATCTTTGAGGCCCTGAGCAACATTAATTTCGAAAATGTGATGCACTCGAACCCTGAGCCAGCTCCTTCTGTACAAAAATTTAAATTGTCCTTTAGTGGTCCTTATACTAAGCACTTGATTTACCAGGCCAGGAATGATATGGAAGAGCCTAAATCTCAGGTCGCTAAAAGAGCAGGATTAACAGAGCTGCAGACTTGAGTGAGGGAAGGAGGTGGTGACAGCGCACAGTGGCCGCCAACAAAGTCTGCCCTGTCCAGGATGTGCAATTGCCCAGATTACCGGGAAAGGGGAGATCTCAGGGTGGCTTGGGGTTAACAAACACCCGGAGAGAGTGAAGGGAGTTGGACTCAGTTGCTTCTGCCAAAAGGAGACCTCAGAGGAAGAGAGACCCCCAACAGTTCTGTGCTATCACACAGGTGACTTTGGCCTTGCTGAACTAGGGCCAGCGGGGGTGGGGCACATTTCTGTAGCAACAGGGTCTGGTGGTGTGCGCCTTATGGGACACCAAAATCCTGCGTGTCAGGCTCTGTAGGAAAGGGGCATAAGGTAACAGAGAGAGACCTGATGAAGTTCAGCAGCAGCCTTTAGCGTCTCTGGAAGCTCCGAAGGCCCCAAAGACCCAGCCGGCTAAAAGGAGTCTCGGATCTCATCCAAGTCTGGGCACCCAGGACACTGTGTGCTAAAAACCTGTAGGAAGAGTCTAGGCGGTCCCTGCCATCCCCCAATCCCCCGCTGTTGCTATGGCAACCTCTCTGTTTGAGCCTGCAAGTCCCCAGGCTGCAGCACAGCTCCCCCTGGCGTAATGCCGGGTACCAAGCATGCCCTTGAGGCCCACAGAAGCTAGGCCCGGCCTATTGGTGCAGGCTTTGGTCCTCCCCGCCCCCTCCAATGTTGCCATGGAGACCGCCGGGGCAACCTCAACAGTACCGCCTGCAGCAGCCACACTCGCTTAAGAAGAAACAACCTGAGCCCTCCTTTGCCCCAGCGCCTCTTCCAGGAACTAAAAGCCCGCAGCTGCCACAGCTAGCCTCCCACAGGCAGGAAGTGAGAGGTCAGAAGTCCAGAGTGGGCCAGGTCCTCCTCCACACCTTTCTTTATTCGGCTTTCCATTCTGAATTTTATACCTTGGCATATTTTATGATATAAAGAGTTTAGAGGGAAAAATAAGATGATTCTCTTTATTCTGCCTGCTACATCTTTCCTGCAGCTTTCAATTCCACGAAACAATGGACCATGCTTAATCCTTAAGATAGTTTAACAGATCTCCTTCCCTGCCTCTCCCTCCCTCTCCCCCTTCCCTCCCTTCCTTTTTCTTTCTTCCCTTGCACATCTCCTTTCCCCACTTCCTGTTTCCATTACATCAAATGCATGATTAATTAATAATACTTATAAGATTGTCTTCATGTCATTGGGCATCAGTCAAAAGGTTTTTTGTTGCTGTTGTTGTTCTTGACAAGTATTTGATAGTGTTTTGTGCTGTTATATTTGAGGTTCCTGGAAGAAAAAGAGTGAGCTCTGTGGAAGCTCCTTTGCCATATTACTCCAATTCCACACTCCATGTAGTGCCATAATCTCACTTTTCTGGACTCCATTCCTTCTCTGTTTGGTATTGCTTTTGAGATTTGTAAATGCTGGGGGTAGAGGTAATGGTCCAAGGACTCTGTCTTTGGATTAAACACTCCAGACCAATCAGTCAGCTCAAGTGCAAACTCCGGCTCATGGATGCATCTCTGCTGATTTTGAGAGTGAACACACTCAGCCAAATGGAACTTAACAAGTGGAGACATCTGTGATTTTCAGTTGCCAGCCTTAGCCTGGAAGGCTATGAAGTGCCTTTGGTCAAAATCATGAGCTTTTCAGATTATTTTCCTATGTCACAAATCCGCCTGCAGTTTTCATTGTGTGAGAGTCCCTTGGTAGCTTTAAGCTCTGATAATCACAAGCTTCTTGCATAGCTCTGTAGCTTTGAGTAGACCAGGCTTTCTTCTTGTTTTATTTTATTTTTATTGGATATTTTCTTTATTTACATTTCAGATGTTATCCACTTTCCCAGTTTCCCTCCCTCCAGGAAACTCCCTAACACATCTTCCCTCCTCCTGCTTCTATGAGGGTGTTCCTCCAGCCACCCACTCCTACATCCCTGTCCTCAATTCCCCTACACTGGGGCATCTATTGAGCCTTCATAGGACCAAGGACCTCTACTTCCATTCGTGCATGACAAGGCCATCCTCTGCTACATATGCAGCTGAAGCCTTGTGTACTCCTTTGTTGATGGCTTAGTCCCTGGGAGAACCAACAGATTGGGAAAAGATTCTTTACCAATCCTACATCCAATAGAGGGCTAATATCCAATATGTAAAAAGACCTCAAGAAGTAGGACTCCAGAAAACCAAATAACCCTATTAAAAATGGGGTACAGAGTTAAACAAAGAATTTTCAACTGAGGAATATCAAATGACTGAGAAGCACCTAAAGAAATGTTCAATATCCTTAGTCATCAGGGAAATGCAAATCAAAACAACCCTGAAATTCTACCTCACACCAGTCAGAAAGGCTAAAATCAAAAGCTCAGGTGGCAGCAGGTGCTATTGAGGATGTGGAGAAAGACGAACACTCCTCCATTGCTGGTGGGAATGCAAGCTGGTACAACCCCTCTGGAAATCAGTTTGGTGGTTCCCCAGAAAATTGGACATAGTATTGCCTGAGGACCCAGTTATACCACTCCTGGGCATATATCAAGAGGATGCGCCAACATATAAGAAGGACACATGCTCCACTATGTTCATAGCAGCCATATTTATAATAGCCAGAAGCTGGAAAGAGCCCAGATGTCCCTCAACAGAGGAACAGGTACAGAAAATGTGGTACTTTCACACAATGGAGTACAATCAGTTATTAAAATGATTAATTCATGAAATTTTTAGGCAAATGGATAGAACTAGAACATATTATCCTGAGTGAGGTAACCCAATCACAAAAGAAAACACATGGTATACACTCACTGATAAGTGGACACTAGCCCAAAAGTGAGCTCCAAATAATCAAGATACAATTCACAAACCACATGAAACTCAATAAGAAGGAAGACCAAAGTGTGGGTGCTTTGGTCCTTCTTAGAAGGAGAACAAAATACTCACAGGAGCAAATATGGAGATAAAGTGTAGAGCAGAGCCTAAAGGAAAGGCCACCTAGAGACTGTCCCACCTAGGGATCCATCCCATATACAGTTACCAAACCCAGACACTATTGTGGATGTCAAGAAGTGCATGCTGAAAGGAGCCTGATATCTCTGTCTCCTGAGAGGCCCTGCCGGAGCCTTACAAGTACAGAGGCAGATGCTTGCAGCCAACCATTGGACTGAGTTCGTGGTCCCTAACAGAGGGACTAAAGGAGTTGAAGGGGTTTGCAACCGATAAAAAGAACAATAATATTAACCAACAAGACTAGCCTTTCAACGTACACTTTTGTAGAATCCTAGCAATGGAGGATGGCTTTTCTTTCTCAAAGCTAATAATTGGAACAATTTGTTTGGCTACAAGTTCTGTCACGAGGGCCTTACAGCTAGTGAAAGATTCTGATACATTCCAAACCCCAGATGAAACTATGAGTTGATTTACTTGAAGTGTGTGGCTCTTCTTCTTTCAAGTTGTCCCCAGGTTTTCCTGAAGAAAAACAAAGCAAATTCTCTCTTTAGTATCCCTCTTAATCCTAAGGATCAATATCCATTTTTTTGAAACAACCTTTTGTTTTCCTTGGGAAGCCCTTCACACTTTTGCTTACCCATTTAACTGAGACATTGCCCTTTTCTTCCCTTTCCTTCTTTCCTTCATAGTAGTTTTCTTTATTGCCTTAGAAGTGAGATGTGATTTGTAGTACCTCAGAAACATGAAGAAAAAAGGGAGGCTCAAGTGTGGAAAAGCCAATACATTATCTGTGTGATTGAGAAGCCTCCCTTTTTTCCCTCTGTCTACATATTTTATTAGCATATGTCAATTGCCCAGAATAAAGGATTTCATCATACCACTTTTATAATACATGCTAAACTTGGATCATATTTATTCCATTATCATCTCTTTCCTTCTCCCTCTCTAAATCATGTTCATTCTTAGAGTGTGGCTTCTAAGGTAATCCCTCTTTTTTGGGATGGATTCCACTTATGCAAGAAAACATGCAATGCTGCTCAAACTATGGCCTATATTACTTAACATGGAGGAATATTAATTTTTCAGCAGATGACAAAGTTTCACTGTTATTTATGATTAGGCAATATTCCATGTAACTATATAACACAATTTATATATGCAGTCTCCCACTGACCTAGACTCATCTCATGGTGAATGTTGACACCATATGCCTGGTTATGCAGGGATCTCTAATAAATGATGACTTTCATTTCCTTGGATATACAATAAATTCATTTCTCAGCAGAGTCATTATTTTCATTTATCAAGAAAGAAACTTCTGATTTTCACATACTTAATTTTGGATTATGATAATTTGAATTTATTTAGAAGATTTTGTTAGAATCTTTATCTTTATTTTTTTTTTTTTGTAGTTGCTTGGAAACATCTGGATAAATTAACTTTATTATTCAATTGTGTCCTTTTTACTTATTTTTCTTGCCTTATCTCATTGGCTACAATTTCAAGTTCTGGGACTAGAGAGGTAGCTCAGTAAATAAAATTGCATACTGAGTTTGGATCTCCCCATCCAAATCAGGCAGCTCACAACTATCAGTGACTCCAGCTCCAGGGGATCCCATAAACTTTTTATTGCCTTGAACACCTGCACTCATGTGCACATACCTCTCCCATCCTATATGTACACATAATTTAAAAAAATAATCGTATGTTATTAAATAAGACCTGTGAAAGTGAGAATTCTTGGCACAGAGAATGAGTTTCATCTGTTCCCTTCATTATGGTGTCGGCTAAGAGATCATTATAGATAGTTGTCATATACTGAGGCATTATCCTTCTGCACCCAGTTTCAAAGATGCTTAATTAAGAAGTGATTGAAATCTGTTAAGTATATCCTCTGCATTTACTGAGATTCAAAAGCATCATTCAATTCCCATGCACTTAGATAGTTTCTCTGGCTCTTCTTGCTACTGATTTCTAGTTTTATCCCACTGTGTTTTAGTGAGTTACAAAATTATTTCATTAAAAATTCAACATATTGTTTGTGTCCATAATATCCATTTTGGAGAATACAGAACAGTTCTCAAATCCTGAAATCCCTCCCATCCCACAGATCTTCCACAGCAGCAAAGTTAGCTACCTGTTTCTGTACCAGGTTTTAGTAATTGTGTCTCTCTCTTTTCACCCTTCTGTAAGTGTTTCCCATCTGTCATCTTGTCTGCACTCTTCTCTTTCCTGATACTGCATCTTTACTTTCTCCCGGTTTTATTTTTTTTTCACTACAACTATTTTTCTGGATTTTGTCCATCAGCCATTTTGTTCATTTTCCTGTGAAATCTATGCTGTCTTCTGAAGACTTTTATCATCTTTAGACTCCCTGTTTGAAAACTACTTCAACCTATCTATCTTTTCTGTACACAGCTCAAGATCAACCTGCCTGTCACTGAGCTCGGTCTACAGAGAAAAGGGATACTTCCGCTTTGTTTTGTATCTCACTTAAGGATCTCAGGAAGTTCTAGTTAACTAAGATAAGGTACATGAGAATACTTATCGATTCATTTGACCATATCAGATTTTCCTATTAATACTTTGTGTGTAACAGAAAATAAAGTATCTTGAAAATTCACTCTAGCCACAGAGAAGGTAATATGTACTTAAATTACAGATTTTCTAAAGCCTAATGTAGACATGATTTGGATAGCACGGTTAAAGAACAAGTTGGGCAGAGCTTTGGACATAATAACAGGTTTATTATTGGGACAATGAAAAAAATTCAAACATGTTAGTACCTCAAAGAAGAATCATCAACTAGAGGAAACAGTACGAATAAAGATCTCATGGAAGTATCTTAGTCCATTCATGCTGCTATGACAGAATTCCAAAGGCTGGGTGATTTTTAAAGAAAATAAAATGTTTCTCACTTTTTGAAAGTTGAAAGTCCAAGATCACTGCACTTTTCTTTTCATGTCTGTTAAGGCTTATTCTAGAGGGAGAGGACAGTGAGTTGTCGTGTGGTAAAAGACAAAAGAGAAGGCAGAGAGGGACCTTTGTCCTCTGAAAAGTCTCACAAGAAGAACATCTAATTCTATTTAAGGCAGAAGAGCCCCACTAACCTCATGCTTTCTCAATACCAATGGCTAAACATCTTACCTTTGAAGAGATTCTATTGAACTACTATATAGAGGGAAAGGTTAGCTGGATTTAAAGAATTGACCTAAAGAAATGAAAAGAGGAAATGAGCTGAGGTAAGAGGAGTGGATGAAGGGAAGGCTTTTGCAGGACTTCGTGGGACTCAGCAATTTTGGATTTCCTCCTATGTGCAATGGGAGAGTATTGCTAAGGAGGATAGCAGGAATTGGTCCAGTATTTTTAAAGATCATCTGGCTTTAGGGTGGAGATTGAATTAGAAAGGTGAGAATTTGGACATGGGGAAAGGAAATATGATAGTGCTTTTCCACGAATGTCAGAGAGAGGGACATGTGGGGCGGTGAGGGAACAGACAGGTGGTATTTTTAGTGATCTTCCTTCCTTGTCACCCACTGGTGTGTCTTCATCTCCTCTCTGTCCTTAGAGGACTCCATGCCATCTGGGGCTTTCCACATCCCAGATCTCTACCACAGAGCTCTGGTGGCTTTGATTCTGAAGCACCCAGGCCTCTCTCAATGAAATTTGCACAGTATATGCCACAGAGAAGATACAAGGCAATAATGAAGGAAGTGGGCTCCAGAATTAAGCACTCTGGACTCATATTCATGACAGGTGCCAATGTATGTTGGTAGATGTGCTTGAAGAAGGACAGAGTACTCCAAATCACACTTCAGCAAACATCTCAGTAAACTACATGGGAGAGGCTCCACTATCTATGTCAAACTTAGAACAAGGTGCAGCATCTAAGTAGGGCCATGGCTAGGGCATGGGGGAGGGGGTAGATTTTAGTGGGTGGTTTTATCTTCAAACTTCTCCTCCTGGGTAAATATTTGTCTTAAGAAAATATTTTCTGTTGCTTATTCATTTTTAATTTTATTTTCTTTGAAACTATTTTATTTTCTTACTACTTAAAGAAAAGAAAGTGGAGAAGCATTTTTCAATCATGAAGGGGAGATAGAACACCAAATAATACTAATAAATCAAGGAAATTCAGGCCATAGTGCTTTGTGATGCTCTTCTTGATTTGCTGATTTTATAGTAAGCCTACACTTCCTCATCAGTTTCCAGCTTGACATCTGACAGCATTATCTAGTCAAGTAATCTCTCATCATTTTGCATTCAATTATCAAGGCTTCTCTGTATTGACGGAATAGATCAATAAATCAATCCTTAATAAGTATCTCAACTTTTTCTTTTAAAATGGTGATTACTTTGTATCTAAATAGTCTCTCATTCATTTTCCCCCAAGGAATATCTACAAATTGATGCTGACATATATCATATTTAAATTGATAATGTGTATAATATATCTTACATATCTTCATTCAGATATATACTTCAATTCAGATCACATACTTTTAATTCAGAGTCTCCCTGTGTTACCCAGACTGGATTTATTCATAAAGTGAAAAGCTGGTACAGAATTAATTTTTAAAGAATTCATGTAAATAAGGAAAAGACAAGTTAAAAACTGAGCAACTGACAAGGAGAAATTTGGGAAGCCATGTCTATGCCAATGATGAATACAGATAATTATTAACCTTCACTCTAGCCTCAAGTCAGCAAAAACAAGAAAGTTAAAGTCAGCACCATCCATCCTGTTGGGGAAAGGCAGAATGACTGAATGACATCATCACTCCCATCAGAGATTGACAGGATGATTGACACCCCAGGGGTTGGTGGGAATGTTGAACAAGGAGGATGTACACTCACTGCTACAGGGACAGTAAATTGATATGGCCTCTTGAATGAGCTCTCCAGCATTATCTATAAAAGTTAAATACAGGCTGGAGAGCTGCCTTGGAAGGTAACATACTTGCTGCTCTTATAAAGGACTTGGGTCCAGTTCCCAGGACCTACATGACACCATATAACTGCCTACAACTCAAATTCCAGGGTATCTAACAATCTCTTCTGGCTTCTACAGGCTTCTGCGTGCATAAGTATGTGCAAATTCACACAAGCACATACACATTAAAATAATAAGAGCCAGGGGAGATGGAGTATATCGAGGACGAGACCCTCTATATCAACATAATTAAAGATCACAAAAACTCTAGAGACTGAAGCAGCATCCCCAGGGCCTTCATTGCTCTGCACCAGGTCCTCTGCATATGTATTATGGCTTTCAAATTAATATTTTTATGAAACTCATGAGTATGTGAGTATGTGAGTGAGTGAGTCTCTGTGCTTTTGCGATTCACCACGTTGTTGGGGTGTGGAATGCTACTCGGGCAGGTGACACTCAGATGCCAGACTGCATTTACCATATGCCCTTTGTCAGGTGCTGGGAAGCACGAATACACTGTTTAGTGTGAAAATGCAGTCTAAGATGTGGGAGGCCTAAGCTGGGGTTCCATGACTCCCAGCAGAGGAGTCAGGAATGGAGGGTTGGGAGTCCGGGGCCTGCCACGAGGAGACCACGGCTAGAGGTTCTCAGACTCCTGGACATCCAGACACTACTGGAAGTCTGAAAGTCTATGAGGAGGAGAGAACAGAGAAGGCCCGCGGGCTTAGAACCTTGACCCTCTGTTCTCGACTTCTCTGCACGGTTTCCAGTGGAGTGAGGGATCCCCAACTTCAGCCTCCCACATCTTAGGCTGCATTTTCCCACCCCATGAGCCCTGTATCAGTGGTGCTTTCCCTCCAGCCGAGGACCGGACAGTGGGGTATATAATAAATGCATTCTAGCTTCTCTGAGTTTCACCTGCCCAAGCGGCATTCCACACCCCAGCATCAGGATGAAACGCAAGATCACAGGTCTGTGAATCTTGTGCCTTCTCTTGGGCTCTTTTCCTTCTGTTTGTCCTGCCCAATTCTGATGTGTTATTGTTTTATCTTATTATACTACGTTATATTTCATTACTGTCTCTTAGGATCCTGTTTGCTTTGTGATGAGAGGCAGGGAGAGGATCTGGATGGGGGTGGGGAGAAACAGGAGTAGAGGGAGGGCAAACCATAACAAGTTATATTAATGTGAAGGGAAAAAAGTTTATTTTCAATTAAGGGGAAAAAAAACTTACTGAGAAGCTAAATATGTGTTCATACATTTTGAAGAAATCCTACTGCTTGGCTGGGTATTTGCACTGGCTAGTTTTACTGCAACTTTACACAAGCTACTGTTATGCTTGAGAGGAAAGAACCTTAAATGGGAAAATGCCTCCAGACATCCGGCTGTAAGCAGACACTCCTATAGGGCATTTTCCTAATTAGTGAACAATGGCGGAAAGCTCAGCTGATTGTGAGGGGGAATGCCTGTGGGCTGATGATCCTGAGTTCTTTAGGCAAGAAGGCAGGCTGAGCAAGCTGTGAGGAGCAAGCCAGTAAGCTGCACAGCCCACAGGCTCTGCTTTAGCCTCCAGCTCCCAGGCTCCCACCGCGACTTCCTTTGATGGAGTATAGATGATAGATGATAGATGATAGAAATGTAAGCCAACAAACCCTTTCCTCCCCAACTTGCTTGGTTGTTTCACTATAGCTACAGTAATCCTGGCTAGGACAGTATTCAAAAGCAAAGAATAAAAGGCAGAGAAACCTCTTGCAATTGTTTCTAATGGCAGACAGTAGGAGGGCTTTCTAAACTTACCTTGAAAACAAAGATTAATTTACCACAGATAACTTAATAAAACCAGTACAGGGTACAACACATGACACATACAGTTGGAATAATTCTCTGTTGAGCAGTGAGACACTAATTGTCTTTGGGTAGGCAAGCATGAGCTATGGCCAGGCACAGCCATCAGGAAGTTTGTGGAGACTAATATTCTGTTCTCCGGCCTGAGGGCATCTTACACGTGTGCTTACTGGGCAGAACTGACATCATGCTGTACATTTATAATTTTTGCACTTTCCTCTGTGTCTTATTCCACGTATTTTTTTTTTTAAGGAGATTTCCCACTAACTATTTCATTAGGCTGTTTCCTTTAGCTAGACATTTCATCCACCCCCATTGGACTTTTTTTTTTTCCTATTTACGTGTCATTGTATCTTTGTGTGTCCTGTTTTCTATCGGATTTTGATGGTGAATATGGAGAGACCTCCTGCTACGCACACTCCAGTCACATCCAAAATATCGGGGATAAAATCCTGATAAAGGATAAGAGGCAATAAGACTTCAAAAGGAGATCTGTGCCTCCTGGATTTCAGACTAGTCGCTGGTATCCCCTAACTCAGAAGTGTTCCAGATCAGTCTTTCCAATCATCAACACGGCCTCATAATTAGACATAAAGGTACCCCAAGAAATGATTTGTAAATGGTTAAGATTGGGCATTTTCTCCTGGCCGACACAATGTTTCCAACTATCCTAGTTCAATGTTTTACGTACTAGAGAGTAATTGAAGGGTTTCCCTCACTCTAAGACGTTAGCTAAAGGGGTTAGGTCGGGATTCCCCTCTGCCTGCCTCCAGCAAGAACCAGAGAATTAACATAAGAATACCTCAACAGGGAGGGCTCCACCCCTCTTCCTCCTGCTTCACACCTAGCTACCAGACTCTGCTGACCTTGGTGTGGGGGGTCGCTTGCCTACGTGACTTCAGTCTAGCACTAGGACTGGAAGAAGAAGGACTTGGATTCACTTGCAGGACTAGCACTAGAACTTAGATGGGCTAGGACTCAGATTCATGCATCCACATTCCCCTGGGCCCAAAGTGCTTGGGCCCGGGGGATACAGCACCAATTCAGAAGAGATAGCTGCTGCTTTAGACCCAGTATGTTTTAGATAGCCTCAGATGTACCTCAACTATTGAGCTGCCAGATTTACCATCTCTCTTTTGCAATGACTGTAAAAGTCTGATGTCATTTCTAAGAAATACATTTAGATCTTATACTTCATGTGTCGTCTCTGTCGTCATTTCTTCCCCTACGCCTTATCGACCTGACTAGTACCCCCGTTTCTCCCACGGGTTGAGGGAGGCCCAGATCGGCCGGCCCGAGGCAACCTCCAAATGGTCCTTTGTCATCATTGTTTTGGTCATTTTGAATAACAGCACATGATGGATTTCAGCAGGGCGTATGGCTCCAGTGGTCCATCTTCTCTGTGCGTTCATGTATTCAGGCATGCATGTGGACTTCTTAAGATGACCTTGGAGTTCGTTCTTCAGAGGCTTGCCACATTATTGTGTTGTTGTTGTTTTGAAAGAAAAACTCTAACTACCCTGGAATTTGCCATGTAGTGGGGACTCCATCTGCCTCTATGTTCCCAGTACTCAGAGTGGCCTGTGCTACCATGCCTAGTTTTGAAAACAGATCCTGGGACTCAAACTCGGGTCCTTGTACTTGCAAAGCAAACACTGAACTGGCTGAGCTCTTACCCAGCCCTGTGGAAAACCTGACTGCATTTTCCAGCTTTGCGTCTATCTGTGGTGGTGAGATGACATTCAGGCCTCCGGGAACAGAACTGCTCATTCCTTTAACTTCTCTTGATGTTTCCTCCAGGCCGGGAGAGAGCGGTGCCTTGGAAGAGCCTGGATAATACAGGTTCCAGCGCCAGAGATGCTACACTGCAAAGAAATTCAAATTCCAGTTTAATTAAGTTAAAATATTTTGAGTTTTTAAAATAACAATACACCTGTGTCCTAATGTACTAAGTCTTCCTAAGTACCAGGACTCCTGCCTGTCTTTGGGGAAGGTTAGGCTCCTGTCTCCTTCTGAGATGTCCTAGTTCACTGATTTAATCCAGGCTGTGATGCATTTGTTAGTCTACCTACTGCTATTTTGTGCATGTGGCATCCACAGGACATATCCATTTTCCTGAGCTTCAGCATTCTTAACATAAATTGGGTATAGACAGTTATTATGATGATACTTGGGAGGGTTTAGCATAGTCAACAAGCTAAAGTTTTTATAGTCACTGATGACATAAAACTGAGGAGCAGACGAACGCTAGGGCTGGAGAGGCAATCAGCAGTTGAGAGTCCGGCTGCCCTTTCAGAGGATCCAACTTTGCTCCTCAATACCCATGTCAGATGGTTCACAGGTACATCTAAATCCTACTCCATGAGATTTAACACTCTCTACAGGCCTACATGCACACTGTCCCCATGTGCAAATATCCACACACAGGCACCTACACAGATAATTAAAAATAAAATATATATTTTTTTAAAAGAATCACACATCTTGTTATATAACTCCTGGCCTTCAATAAACTTATTATTTCATAGCTTTTGAAGTGGTGTGTGAACATCATTAAAACCTGGAACAGTGATTCTGTTTCTGTGTTTGTGATCAGTACGTGCACACACTGACTATACAAACCATACACTAGTAAAATGGTTCCAATAAGGACAGACGGAAATGACTGAATTATTCCCTAGATGAAGGAACAAAACTAGTTGTTAATTGGAGCCATTTTCTCTCCACTGTACAATTTCATTTCCTTTAAAGCACTGGCAAAAATAATCTCTGCTGGCCAAGTGCATAGGGGTAGCACTTACCTATTACAGTGTGCGAGGAACGCCTCAAGATCTATAAGATAGTACAAAGAAATCACTTAGAATTTTAGCATTCTTCTTCAGAACCTTCTAGCAATTCTCAGTCTCCAGGACTTCCTTGAAGTTCTATGATAAGGTGATAACTGTTTTTCAAATTTGTTTGCCTGGGAATTCTCATTCTTCAATCGTGATTTTCTTGTTTACATAAGCATCCATCCATATATGTTCACTCTCAGAGTTGCAGAGTGATATTCCGTCTCCTTCTGACCAGATCGAGGTGGCTGCTGACAGCCTGCTAGTCTGTGAAGCCAGTCTGCCATCTCTTTCTAGCTGCATTTAAATCTGGTCGTTCTGTGGCTATATGCAGTTCTCCTGCTGCTGATTCATGGCTTAGATTCTTAAAATGATTTTGTTCTGTTCAAAGATTTATTGTGTTTATTAACTCTGAAATCCATATCTCCCAAATTTTCTTCCTTTTTTTTTTTTTCAAAAACAGAAACTTAGCCAAGAGCAAAGCAAAGCAAAGCAAAGCAAAGCAGTACATATCATTTCACCCTGCTTCTTTGCAAGAGGATAGCCCTGACTTGCTTCTAGTCCCTCTGTCTCTGCAGGAAGAACTCAGTCTGCGAACACACTGCTTTAATGTGCAGGTGCTTTTCATGTTTAGTGTCCCATTACTCACAAAACTCTGGGCACTGCCTGATGTCCAGAGCTACGTCAACGATTAAACATGCTGATACTCAACTTTCCAGTTACTTTCTGGTGGAAATTTTCTATGTTAAAAGAATATTTTTAAAAGTAAATGTTTGAATCCCTGGAAAACGTTGTTTTTAGTGTATTTTTGTTATTGTCTTTGAGGTGCAATGTGACCATATTTCCGAGGTTAGGCTCAACCTCAGCTTATCTGCTTCTGTTTCCTAAGTTCTAGGATAACAGGCACATGCTGCCACACATGAATGTTAAAAAAAATCAAGAAAACACTTTTAAACACATACACACACACACACACACACACACACACACACACACACACACACACGCATAAAGTGGAGATGAATATGTTCCTGATATGTCTTAGTCTTCTATAAATTTTCAATACTGTTGATTGAACAGGTTCAGTTCATGTAATTGTGCAAGCTGTTTTTTGGGTGCACTTGCATAGGTTTTTCTCGCCGCCATTGAGGACAGCCCCAGTTTTCCTTCCCATGGATCTCTGCCCCCTATTCTCCACCTCACTTCTACTGATGATCTTTTACATAGCAACCTTAAGTAAACTGCGTCATTCTAAACATCCTCCAGCCCAGTGTGCTCACCCAGGCCAACACTATTAAGATTCCTAACCCCCAGGAAGTCACTGATAAACCATTATCACCAAAAGGTCATACTTTACCCGACTCTATTTCGTCACAAGTGTAGAATGGCATGTAGCCACTGTTGTATTAGCATCTGGTGCAATGTGACTGTTCTAAAGACCTCTCTCTTACTTGTCCATCCCTCTTCACACAAGCCCAGCCCATACCAGTTCCTCCTTATCTGTATAGTTATGCATTTTCCATGGGTACACGGATCCTTTGTAGAATCATGCCCTTCATTTAGACACAGATGCTTTACACCTCTTTGTGTCTTTTCTTGGGTAGATGGCTCACTTCTTTTTGGTAGTAGATAATATTCTAGTCCCTGGATGTGATATAATCATATCTACTGACACATCTTCTCTATTTCAAAGTGCTGATAATTGTGAATAAAGCTGATGTCAAGTATCCATGTGTTGGTTTTATTTATTTATTACACATGGATGTAAAATTTTAATTCCTTGGTATAAACGTCAAATAGTGTGACTGCTGAATTATACCTTAAGAGTGTGTTTGTTATTCTTAAAAGAAACTGTTAATTTGTCTTCTAAACTTGATACATGTTTTTCATTCCCCTGAGCAATGGTTGAAAGTCAAGTTGCTTGCTTTAGGGAGCTTTGGGTGGCCTCTTAGCCCTTTCAATGGTCAGGCAGTAGGATGCGGGTTGGCCTGCTCTTCCCAAGTAATATATGATGTACAAGTTCCCTCTAGACACTTATTTGCCTACTCTAATCTTAATCAATAAAGATGCTGATTTTTCTTCCTGCTGGGGTTCATGATCTCTTTGTATATTGTGACTAACTGCCTTTTACCATATTATTGCTCATTCACTCCCTACATGCATACATAACAGTTTATGCTTCATTTTCTTAAAAAATTAATTTTTTTTGGGTTTGGAGTACTTCTATAACATTGCTTTTGTCTACTTTTTGAGGTTATAAATCAATTATAACATTTCAACTTTCCCTTTCTTCTCTCCAAACCCTCCCATGTACCCCCCACTCTCCATCAAATTTATGGCTTTGAATTATACTCACTGTTATCACACACATGCATATACCTATATTTCTAAATATAACCTGTTTAGTCTATGTAATATTACTTGTATGTATGTTTTCAGGGCTGACCATTTGGCGCCGAACAGCTAGTTAGTGTACCCTGCCTGGGGAATGCCACTTCTTTCACTACCAGCTTGCCTCAGTTCCCCCCGTTTCTTTGTTTGGTTTGAGGCCTCACAGCTTTTCTCCATCAAGTTTGGAATGTTCTTTTGTATAATAATTTTACAGCTCATATTTGGGCAGCAGTGCTGGTGAGAGATTAGAGCTGTAACTTCTGATAATACTGGGAGACACAGTCTCACAGTAACTCCCTGATCTTCTGGCTCTTATAATCCTTCTTCCATCGTTTCTGAAACATTCCCTGAACCTTAGTTTTAGGAGTTCATTGTATATTAATCCATTGGGACTGGAATCCACAACTCTTTGATTAGCTGTGGTTTTCTGTAATGGTCTCCATCTGTTAAAAAAAATAAGTTTCCTTGATGATCAGTATAGACTATACGTATCTTTGGGAATAAGGACAAATGTGTATACATTGTTCTTAGGGATAATATTGCGGCGTAAATTAGTGGTTGTAGATTCTCCTTCAATAACTATGATTTCACTAGCACTGAGTGCCAAGCATGGCCTTCCTCTTGTTGAGCAAGTCTTTTAAGTCCAATAAGGAGCTGTTGGTTACATCAAGGTAAGCACATCACTTTTGAACTCTTGGAGCTATCATTCCATTCTGGTCATTGATGTGGTTCAAAGGACTCAGTTGTATAGGACTGCCTCCTATGGAAGCTTGCATAATGACTTCTGGCACTAGGAAAGTCCTCAGTGAGGTATAATTCTTGTCAGTTTTAGCTCAGGGGCCTCTGTTTTTGAAATACATGATATCTTCAGCATTAGGGACTTACCTTCCACCTATAGGGGCTAACAAAGAGCAACATCAATATTATGCATGTTTTCGGTGTCTTTTGAACATTCTTGTCCAATAGCACTTCTCAGGTCTCATATTGGATCTTTGTTAAATAGTCTTTAGCTTTTGGGGGGAATGCACAATAAGCCCAGGTAAGAAAAGCTCATTAAACTATATATGTATATTTATATGAGGCATTTCATATATTATAGCTCTTTACTTGGTAAATATCAGTATCTTTCTATGTGGCTTTTTCAGATGTCCTGTGTCTTACCTACCTTCCTCTTCTTGTGTTTGTTTCCCTCTCCTTTCACTAAAGAACACCCTCTCCCATTCTCCATTTCCCCTATCAGACCACCTGTGTCTTACAATTCCTTTTACACTCCACCCAGCCCTGTGTCTACCTTATCCACTGCCCTAAAGATCTTCCCTTCTTCCATTTTTCTGAGCAGATGTCTTGCACCCTGCTATTCCCTCTCTAATTCTCCTGAACCTCCTACCCTGTAAATGGCTGCATTTCCCTTTCCTGGTTTCTGTAGCTATGTCACCCAATGTATGAACATCTGAAAAGCTGGAGCTATGAGCCCCCCATGACACAGAACAAGCAACATTTGATTTTATAGATCTGGATTATCTCACTGAATCTGATCATTTTTAGTTCTATCCACTTACCTGCAAAACTCATGATTTCATTTTTTACAGTGGAATATAATAATTTATTGAATATTCATAGTTTATATGGAATAGTTTTGTAGAATATTTAGGTTGTTTTTGTTGTTTCAGCTATTGTGCATAGAGCAGCAATGAACTTAGCTGAGTTGGTATTTTTGGAATAAGATGAAGAGCCTTGTGGCATATGCCAAAGTGTGGTATACCTGGCTCTTACAGTATATTTACTTTTAGGTTTTTTCGGAGTTCTTCACACTAATTTCTATACTAGCTATACCTGATTGAAAAACCACCAATAATGAATGAGGGTTCCCTTTTCCAAAAATCCCCTCATCTCTGAACTCCTTCCAACACTTGTTATTGGTTGTTCTGCTGATCTTTGCCATTTTGACACAGGTAAGATAAAGTCTCAAAGCTGTTTTGATTTCCATTTTCCCAATTTCCAGGGAAATAAAGCTTGTACCATTGGTTTTTCTTTTTGTTTTTTTTTTTTTTTTTTTTTTTTTTTTTTCTTCAAGGATTCTGCCTTTGGTGCTGTATCCATGCCCACAATCATTTGTGGTTTCTCATTTGATGTTTTACTTTTACCTAGGATGCATTTTTCACTTAATTTTTGGAGAGTGCATACACACACACATTAATGGGCTGTCTACTCCATACTATTAAATCTTTTGGCTCTATTTATTTTTCCAACATCAGACTGTCTTGATTGCATTATAGTGAGTCTTAAAGTCAGCTAGTACAAGAATTCTAGATGTATTTTCTTTCTTTTATATTATATTGGCTATTTTTGGTACCCCTGTCTGCTTCCTTCCTTATATCTTCAACATTCTATGTCTTTATATAACCACTTCTGGTATTTTAAGAAGTCATATTATCTACACTAATGTAAGAGTTAACATTTGGTTGAGTACTTCTTAAATTCTAGGCAAAATGCAAATTAATATTCAGGTAAAATCCACTGCATAATTGCTATAATTATTTTTGTATTTCAGATAAGGAAGCTTATATTCAGTTAAAAAATATTAGGAAATACCCTGTAGTTACTGAGGCAGTGAGTAATGACACATGGTGTTATGCTTCAGAGAGGTATAATGATGTCTCGTTACCTACAGATGAGCCAACTTCTGATAATGAAGTTACACAACTTAGCTAGGTAATAAAGAAAAAAAGAATGCATATCAATTGGACCTTTACTAACCATGCCATGCACACACTAAGACCATCCTAAGTATTAGATGTCCTCTTATTTCTTTTAAAAATAGTCTTTCAACGGTCTCATACATGTATGCAATGTATTTTGGTCTTATCTATTCCCCAATATCTTACCTTACAAGTCACCATAGTACCCACAATAACATCTCCCTCTGAATTTCATGTCCTTATACTCTCTTTCTCTCTTTTCTCCTCCTTTTGTCTCTTCCTTTCCCTTCTCTTCTCTTACCTCCTCCTTCTCCCCCCACCCCATTCTTCTCTTCTCTACCTCTTCATCCTCACTGCCATCTGACTGAGTACAAATAGTGGTTACCATATTCACAATAGTGTGAGGTTAGGGCAGTTTACTAAGAAAGATGTCTCTTTTGCTCAACACCTACCAACTGACAAAACTACAGATAGTAGTGAGGTCTGGGATCCTCTGTAGGGCAACTGTAGATGTCGTGAGTTCTTGTTATGTCCAGAAGACAAAATTTTATAGCCCTTCTTCCCATCTTCTAGCTCTTAAACTCTTCCTACCCATTCTTTCCTTATGGAAAGAGGCGTGGATGTGGCGAGGTTGATACAGATGCTGCATCTGTGTCTGAGTACTCACAGTTGCTGATTCTCAGCACTTTGACCAGTTATGAGTCTCGGTATTAAAGGCTCTACTGCTGAAGAACATAAAAAAAAAATCATTGTCAAACTGATCAGGAAACCCCTTCTTGGCTACCTACACTTTCAGTACTACAAAGTGTAATCTTTTGGCAAAAGGTGTCAGTGGTCGTACCTGGCACTACACCCTGAATACTATAATACTAACCTGCCAGGCAAGTTGTGCTCCCTGCTAGGTAGTTGCACTATGGTTATGCAGGTAACCAACTGGATTTTAATTAGATTTGAGAATTTCTCCATAGGAAGTACATCATGTCTGCTACTGAAGACATCAAAAGGCCATGACTAAGGTCATAGGTCCTAACATGAAACTTACTATGTTATTTTCAAGTGTAATGATCATGTTGTTGAATTATCTCCTTCATATTTATGTTTATGCTTATATATTTGTGGTGTTCTATGAATTAACATTTTAAAACAGTCATTACCAAGTATCTTCTTTTAATGAGCTTATTGTGTGGAGAGACTTCTAATAAAGAGATAAGTTGAAATACAATAGGTTCTATTTAAGAACATTTTTGTGTATACGTGTTTTGGCTGCATGCATGTCTCTATATCATGCATGTGCCTGCTAACTATGGAGCTTAGAGGACTACATTATATCCCTTGGAACTGGAGTTAATCATGGCGATGAAGCAACATGTGATGCTGGGAATCCATTCCCAGTCCTCTTGAGAGAACAGTAAATATTCTTAAAGCCTGAGTAAGCTCTCTAGCCCCATATAATAGGACCTTTAAAAGAGTCCTAGACTAGAGTCTATATATATCATCTGTAAAATGAGCACATCACATTGTGAGGAAATCATGATGTAAAAAAATATTATTCAGAAATGAAGTAAAGGAGGAATAGTTTAGACATAAATTCAGGTGTTTATACAACTTACATGCTAAACATCTCCAGTGAAACTGTTAATAATTATGATTAACTTAGTAAAACAAAACCTTTCTTTTCCTTGCACTTAGGTTTAAAACAAGAATTTTTAGTATAAAGCCACATGTACTCTAAGTTGCTACTAGAACTTGTCTAAAAGAAAAATCCTTTTTATTCTGGTTTATGACTCATGAGACTGACCTCTTGACTCTCAAGATTTAAAAGGTATTTTTTATTCTTTTTCATGATGATAAATTTTTGACTATGGAACCATACACCTTTTATCCTATTTTTCAATCATTAATGTTTCTGTGAATATTGGTCAAAGATACTTTGTCTTTCCTGGTTCCTGGCTTCAAAAACATGAAAAGTAACTTTTCACACTTTCACCCCATGGCCATGTAAAATGTAAATACAAGACAGGACTATTCAACCAGCTGCTGAAGTATCTTGAGTGATGACCCAAAAGGACAGTTTGAATGATTTTATAAAGTGGGGACAGCAAAATGGCTTGGTGGGTACAGGCACTTTGCTGCCAAATATGAAAACTTGAAGTCCATCTTTAGATCCCACACGGTGAGAGGAAAGAACCGACTTCTAAAAGCTGTCCACTGACCTCCAAGGGTTTTACAACCTCTCTGAGTCACGTACATTTAAAAACATCTTTAAGGAGCACTAACTTTACATTAAATTGTAGGGAATTTTGGTCTTTGCTCTCTTGAAAATCATATAAGCTGCTTATAAGTTTGTAACATGGGGGAAAGGCACAGAAACATGCTATACTGGAAAAAAATCTATTTAATGCTCTAAGATGCAAGTCACTTACGCTTTAAGGAAGGGCAACAGTGTATATCAGAGAGTGTTGACAATCCCTGTGTAAGACTGTCTGGGGAGCGGAGCTCATGGTGAAGCTGCGTTTCCCAGTGTTCTCTGTGCTGGCAAGCCTGGACATCCTGGTAGCACAGCCTTTTGTTTGTGCTGAAGAGAGGATGAATACTCTGTGTAAATAATTGTAATTATCTTCTCAATGAAGAAACATAAACTTGGAATGCAGCACTGTTTTCAGGGGTAAATTGTCAATTTTGGAATGAAAAGGATTTTTTTTTTTTATATTTCAAATGAATAGCTGATGAAAAGTTAATAAATTTCATATAGAGCCACACCTTTTTTCTATAGAGAGCCTTTTTTTTCTCTCATAGATTCAAAACCTTCATTTCTCCTTATGTGGCTTTTATTTTTGTCTGCCTTTCTTTCCCTGAAACATCATCCAGTTAAAATTCTGCCTACTCTGTTTTCTCTATTGCCAGTAGCTTAGACTCATGAAAAGAGCTAAGAAAAAGTGCACTGTATACAAAATTATAGTTGGATTTATGAGTGCATGATTTCATATAAAGTTAGTGAATATCTGTAGTGATCAATACATAAAAGTCAGATGTTAAACCTTGAAAAATTTATAACAGATCACTTAGCTAGATGCTATATTGTTTGTTTTTGTAGTTATTCTGTGAACTGAAGCCTTGTATATATAATGGAGATATTTATGGGGAAAAAATTGCAGTGTAGGGCTTGTGATGTTCACTTTAAAATTAACTTTAAAATTAACTCTACTTGAATCAAGAGAGTCTGTATAAGTAGAGTCTCAGGTGACTGAGAAAATTAGCTATTTGCTGGTGGCCTTTGAGTTATTGGGTTTGGAATTCCTGGAAAGTGAGTGCTGAAGACATTATATTTATGCCTTTATCCTTTCTCTCATTCTATAGTCAGTATAGTTGCTCCTAAGTTGGAAACTTTCCTTCTGCTTTTGGATGTAGTATTTCAATACAATTCCTGTAAACAGCAGTAGTTTCTTTATGATTGTCATGATTTGTCTGTCAGGTCTGATATCTGTCTGATAACAGCTTAACTGAGGAAGAAGGTGTGGCAAATATTTTCACCCACTGACTTATGCACAGTCAATTTGGTGATATACTGGCCTTAGTTAAATATACTCAGGGAATTAATTGTATGTGAGAACACAGGATGAAGCTGACCACAGACTTATGTCATAGATGTCACTGATGTGCTTATTCAACTTCGTCATAGTTGCTTAGAGATCAAATGTTTCCAGGGATGTCAACAATATTTCATAGGATTTTAAAGCACCATGGTAGACGAATTACTTACTTAAATTATTTTTTTTTCATTGCACACCTTTATTTTCAAATTTTCCCATAAAACATTCAATGAATTCAGTAAATGCACCATTCACTCATCTTAATTGATGTAATATATTGGTATTATGAGTTAGCTTTTGATGAGTCTAGTGTTAATGGTTAATATTTTTTCATATAAATCAATAGTTTTAGAAGTGTGAACATTACCAGAAATTAAATTAACTAAACTAATTAAGTAATTTATACTAGAATAAAAAAAGAGTTTAAACTTGCCAATGGTATCTCTTTTATAGTGTAGTTATTTCTATGTCCTTGAAGGGTTTATTCTGGCATGTAATGTCAGTTTGGAAATACCAGATAATACTGCATGTCTGTTCATTTCCTCACAGTCTACGTTCAGTGATTAAATAGCAGTAGCTTGAAACAACTATGATGGGCATGTTTGACACAGAAACCAGAAAATACCGTTATCAGGGCTTAGTTTATTCTTTTATCCATCTGTATAGCAAAGAATTTGAATTCTCAGTTTAGTGATCAAAATTTATACATAGGCGATAAAATTTTTAACATGTAGTAAATCAAGCGCCATATCAATACACACAATTATTTAGAAAATAGTGGGTGATTGAGCTGAAATTTTACATGTCATATCACAAACCAATAAAAGCCATAGGCTATCTAAGCATAGAGGTCTATGAAAACATTCTGTGACAATTAGTCTCCTACATGGAATTTACTATAAAAATATATGTAATAATAATTATTATTTTCATATAAAGTTATAAACCATATATTTTTATGTGAATAAAGTTTATAACCTTATACAATTATGTACCTATTATATCAGATATTTGCCTAATGTTTACTAGACCATATCATACCTGCTTCTATTATATTATACTTTGAGCCACTTAGCAACACTACTCAATATTAATGTTTATGTAGATGATTTGATTGACTACAATTTGTGTTATCCCCTTCCATAATGTGGGGTGCCAAACATATGGCCTCATGTATACAAGGCAAGTTCTTTGCCTCTGATCTACATAATGACTCATCCCCTTCTCTTACTTTCTTCCAATACTTCTTTATAGCCCAAATTCTAATTACATATTACATTTTAACAGTGTTATCAAAAAACAATTCAGATGCCATATCATTTACCATTTTAAGTGTAAAATTTGATGTTTTCAATAAGTTCAGAGTTGTCCAACAAGTTCAGTTTGTACAATAATCTCTATCACCTAAATTTAGAATAATTTTATTCTTCCTAAAAGACCTTAACCATTATAAGTAGTAAGTCTTTAGTCTCCCTTTTCTAGACTAGAATTGATCAAATTTACATTTGCAGTTATTTCTGTATGCCAGTTCCTTCACATGAATTGAACCATACAATGCATGTTGTTTTGTGTTTTGTTTCTCTCACACAGTGTCTTGTGTTCATTGATGGGCTATTATATCCAAGACTTCATGCTTTGTGTGTCAGAACAGTGATAACTTGTATGGTTATGCCATATTCAGGCATTCCTCATTCCAAAGAAATTTAGACTTATACATTTAGATATTAAAATGTGCTACTATTATGAGAAAAGGAACCAACAAATATGTCTTTGACTTCATCTTCTGTTGGTCATCTGTTGAGCATGCAGATCATCCATAAGGTTTTTTCCCCCACTGAGGCTCCCTCAGAAAAAAACTAAATTTTAATTTGCAAGTCGTTATCAATTGGAGATAGCTTTGAGTTAGGGATCAGGGCATGTCAAGTTTCCTTTCAGTTCTAGGATTCCACCTGCTGCAGACCCATGCAGACTGTTCATGCTGCTACCCTAAGCCCATGGGTATCTAGTTCCATGTCCTTGGTTACCCAGCAACCTTGAGTATGGGTTCCATCTCATGGAGTGGCCCCTAAGTCAACTCGGATATGGAAAGGTTATGCCCTCAAGCTTTGTGCCACCATTACCCTAGCGTATCTTGCAGGCAGGAGCACACCACTGTAGACTGAAAGCGTGTTTGGCTTTCTTATTGTGTAGCATACAGAGTATCTTGGGGATTAAGAACACTAGTGGTTAGTTAGCCCACAGTGGTGAAGGCTCTAGGAGGCACCGATTTGACTTCTTTACATTCCGTGAGTTGTGTAGATGTCGTCTTAGCAATAAAGCCTTGCTGTCTGTAAAGAGCAACCTATGTCTTTGATGACAGTCTAGTTCTTGTGGGATTCCCATAGAAACTGCTTGTCCAACTACTCAATTATATATAGCCAATTTTGATATTAGAAGCTTCATTTTGTGACAGCACAATGCCATGTGAGGACTTTTGCTTTTATTTTTAATCTTTTTTTTTTATAGTCCAGTCCTTATACCCCTTCCCATTCTACCCTCTGACAGTTTCTCATCCCACTCCTCCTCCCCCTAATTTCCCAGAGGATATCCCTTCCCCGACCTCACCAGGCCTCACCACTCCCTGAGGCCTCAAGTCTCTCAAGGGTTAGGTGCATCTTCCCTCACTGAGGCCAGACCAGGTAGTCCTATATCAGCTGGTGTAGTTGCCTGGTTGGTGGCTCAGTGTCTGAAAGATCTCAGGAGTCCAGGTTTGTTGAGACTGCTGATCTTCTTATGGGGTAACACCTCCTCCTCAACTTCTTCCAGCATTTCCCTAATGCAACTATAGAGGTCCCCAGCTTCTGTCCATTGACTGGGAGTGAGTATCTGCTTCTGTCTCAGTCAGCTGATTGTTGGGACTCATGGAGGGCATATATGCTAAGCTCCTGTCTGTAAGTACACTATAGCATCAGTGAGAGTATCAGGTCTTGGATCCTCTCTTTGAGATGGATCCCAATTTGGGCCTGTCACTAGAGCTCCTTTCCCTCAGGCTCTTCTCCGTTTTGTCACTGCAATTCTTTTAGACAGGAACAATTCTGGGTCAGAGTTTTTAATTGTGGGATGGCAACCCATTCCACTTGATGCTCTGTCTTTCTACTGGAGGTGGATTCTACAAGTTCCCTCTCCCCACTGTTGGGCATTTCATCTAAGGTCCCTCCTTTTGAGTATTGAGATTCTCTCACCTCCCAGGTCTCTGGTACATTCTAGAGAGTCCCCTCACCTCCCACCTCCAGAGGTTGTCTGTTGCTATACGTCTCCAACCCAAATAAACCCAAGCAATGAAAACACATTAATATGAGTACATGCTGTGTGCCCAGATTGGGCAGATCTACCACTACACTACCATCTTCCCCATTTATGAGACCCCTTATAACTTGTGGTTTCTCCAGGCCACATGCTTCTGCTCCACTTTCTTTTTTTTTTGTTTTTTTTTTTTTTTTTGTATTTTTGAGACAGGGTTTCTCTGTGCTGCCCTGGCTGTCCTGGAACTCATTTTGTAGACCAGGCTGGCCTCGAACTCAGAAATCCGCCTGCCTCTGCCTCCCAAGTGCTGGGATTAAAGGCGTGAGCCACCACCACCCGGCCTCTGCTCCACTTTCTTTCCACCTCCTCCTCCATCATTCTCTCTCTCTCTCTTTCTCTCTCTCTCTCTTTTCCTCCCTCTCTTCCTCCCTCCATCCCCCCCTCTTTCTCTCCTTCTCACCCACAACCTTCAGCTCTATCTTCCCCTCCTTCTCTGCCCAATCACTGGCTCTAGCTTCTATTTATAAATTGAGGAGGGAAGGTTTACAGGAAATCACCTGAATCCTGACTCATTCATTGTTCAAACCCCCTCCCACGAGAAGGGAATTAGCATTAAATTATGAAATAGCACCAGAGCTATCCACAACAGCTGTATATTTCCCTTGGGCCTTCACTCCTGGTCCTCCCTGAATACCTACCTGATCATGTTCCCCTTTTTCCCTGCCCCTCCCCTCCCTTCTCCCACCCAGTTTCCTCTTATTTCTTAATTTTTTCTCTATGTCTCTGTCTCCTTGTTTCTGTCTATTTACGTCTCTCTCCCTCCCTCCATTGCTGTGTGCTTCTCTCTCTCTTAATTCTAGAGGCCATTTGTGTATGTATTATGGCTTCAAATTTTGTGTTAATGGAATTCCTGAGTGTGGAAATAAGTGGCTCTGTGCATCTGTATCTTGTTTCTTGTGCCTTTGGGGGACTCTTACTTCTGCTGTGTTTGTTGCTGTTCTATTCCAAAGTGTTTATTTTAGTCATATCTTATTGTTGTATATATTATATTATTATATTATGTCATGCACATTATTATTCTTTAGAAGCCTGTTTGTTTTCTAAGGACAGACAGAAAGGAGTAGATACAGAAGGGCGGAGAGGTAGGGAGGAACTGGGATGACCAGAGGAACAAACTGTGATCAGGATATATTGTATGAAAATAATCTATTTGGAATAAATGAAAAACAAAAGAAAAGACTTCATGATTAATAAAGAAATGTAGAGGAGAATAAGATGTTCAAAGTGGAGAAATGCACAATTTAAATATGTAAATGTGGAAAGAGATTTCTGTACTAAAAAAACTTAGCAATGACTATGTATCTAGAAGAAGAAAGTGCACATAACCAGGCTGAAAAAGTTGAGGTCCAAATGTTCAAAACCTTGGATTATTCAGGGAGTGTAACTGTTCATCAATTATTGACTGGATATAACTATCTCTTCACATATTGAAAACAAATGTAAGATAATAGTATTATATACAATATTTTCATTCAGCATCATTTTTGGAATATATTTATAATATACTAATATACTAATTATTTTATGTTGCTGTAATAAAATACCCTCAAAAGAACACAAGAAAGGAAGAAAGGAAAGAAGAAAGAAAGAAAAAGAGAGAAAGAAAGCACAGCACAGGGAAAGATGCTGCTATTGATGTCTGTGCGAATATTGTGTAGACCTGGTTTATCTGGTTCATCATCACCCTTGAATATAGATCTGTGTAGACAAGCTCATAATCTGACGAATCTGTTTAATAAATGTTGAGTTCCTGCTGAATTATCAGCAGAGTCCCTGTATAATTTAGCATTCCAGTCAGCATGTGTGAGGACTCTAAGGTCTCTAAATTCTTACTACAGATTTTCATTCTGGCAATACCAGTGCATGGGAAGTGTTGACTCACTCTTCTTCAGATGTATACTTCCCTATCTCTGACATATAACTTACTTACTTTATATTTATTTGGTATTTAAGCAGCATTTTAAGAAAAAATAGTCATTTCAACTTTGATTTTTTTTATTATTTACTGGAGGATTTCATACTATATATTTAAATTCTATTCCCTCACCCACACCTGGCTCTTCTCAGAGCCACGCTCTCATTCTTTCCCACGTGCTTTTTGCCCTCATGTTTATTGTTGTTGTAAAGCCCATCCAGTCCAAATTGTGCTGTCCATGTACTTGTGAGTGTACAGTCATCCACTGTATCAAGCTTAACCTACCAGGGAATTGCATCCTTAAAGAAAACTTAAGTCACCTCTCACAACAGCTCTTAGTTGCCAATAACCCCTTGGCTAAGGGAAGACTTGATGCCTGACTCCCCTCTCCATGATGGAACTTGCCCTGTCTCGGCCTTCCATCTCACCATGGGAGCACTAACATTATAGAAGTATACCACTACGCCTGGCTTTACTTAGTTTGGGGATTAAAATTCAGGTCCTCAAATGTCTGTATCCAGCACTTTAAGCCATGAATGATCTTCTCAGTCCTTACTGAATAGATTTTAATATCATCATAGAGATCCTTACTAAGAGAGACAGGTAAAAGAAAGCATAAAAAAGACAGGAGAGTGTTCTGAACACACCAAGCATGGAATGTTGGCAGCCAGTCAGAAGCAGAGATTGGTTCACCTTTAGAAGTTCCAGATGAAATGCAGCTTTGTTGACATCATGACTTTAGACTTCTGACCTCCAAGACTATGAAAGAATACACTTGTGGTTTGTTAAACAAATGGCTATAGAGAGTAAGGGAAATTTCTATCCCAGTAATGATTCTATTGTTTCTTTAATATCTATTTCCTGCTCTAGACAGTGAATATCAGCAAGTCCTCAATTATCTATTAGTCTATCTATCTATCTACCTATCTATCTATCTATCTATCTATCTATCTATCTATCTATCTATCTCTATCTATCTATCATGTTGATAATTATATTAACTAATACGGGGCTTGTAAATATTTTGGCTTTTCAGATACTTGATAAAATGTATAGTTCAAAATTTTAGGTTTAGCCATGAAACTAGGTAAGAGTCAAATAAATCTGAGAAAGAAATTACATTACCTGCATTTTTAATGATTATGGTATATGTTTGGTTGTTCAGGAAAGAGACAGGAGTAGACACTGTGCAAATTTTATGATGTATAGAAAAGCAGATAAAGTTTCATGGATGATTTTAGTAATGGACTGCATCAGAGTAGGAAAAATGGATATTCTCTGAGGATGGGAGTACAGGATAGTGTATTTAACAGACAATAGGACTGTGATCAGTTGTGCCTCCCAGACAGTGGCTTTAAGCTGTGTGTTAGCAGACAGGTCACCGTAGAGTTTCATGTAGCCCTTGCTTTGCATTGGTTTTGTGACACATGGCAGAAGTAAAAGCCCGTTATAGAAGGGGTGCCCCAAGATTTTATAGAAGGGTGCAATATATGAAAAAATATTAAAAGAGAGAAAAATAAAAGAGTATGAATTTGAGTGGTTAGGGAAAAGGGAGAATCTGGGGGAAGTTCAGGGAGGGGAAGAATATAATTAAGATATATCATAAATGTAACATAAAAATTAAAAAAGAAGCATGAGAAAGGGCTGAAGTCAAAATAGAAACTCTTTGAGTATGCTGCTCCAGACTCTGCTACATACAAAGATTATAAGCAAGTAAAATGCTAAATGCAAAAAAAATATAGATGTTGACTTGCTTTTTCATTTTGCAGTAGCTTAGTCTGTTAGGGTTTGCCAGTGGAGACTCATTGACTACTTAGAACTTTCACTTGGAGTAATCGCCCTCATATGCTATTTTTAATCTTTAAAACTTTTCTGATATTAAAATCATATAATTACAATTTTTCCTTCCCTCTCCTTCCCCCAAACCCTTCCATTATTTTTCTTATTCATGGTCTCTGTTTTTCATATGCACACACACACACACACACACACACACACACACACACGCTCGCGCGTGCAGACACGTGTGTGTGTGTGTGTGTGTGTGTGTGTGTGTGTGTGTGTGTGTGTGCGCATCTCCTCCTTAGACTATATTATGTTACTTGATTTTTTTTCCCAGAAATTACTATTTGTTATTGGATAATCACGTGTTGTGCTTTTCCTGGGAAAACTATTTTATGTTGTTTTCAAGCAACAATGGCAAGTACATATTGTACAACATTAAACATTTTCAGGATCCATGAAGAACACTATGTGTATGTGTTCATGCATATAGTTTTGCATGTGAGTGTGTATGTGCATGTGAATGTGGGTATGGATGGGCCATCACATACAATTAACTTTTTCATGGAATATTAGTTTTTCTACTATCTCAAGTCTACCACTTAGTATGACTTAGCACACATTGTAAATCTTTACTGTTGGTTGGACTTCCTTCTGCCAAGAATTAAAAAGCTCACTGTATGTCATGTTGTATTTCTTTCAAGGAGTTACCTGAATAGGAGATAACAAGGTGACCCTTGGCATTCCCACAGGACCTTTATGATATTGTAATGTGATCATTAAGATGACACCTGCTGCTAGCATTCACTGAGGGTTTACAATTGGACGGAGACTGGGTCATGTGCTTACATACCTGATTTCCTTAGTGCTCACAATAGTCTTGTGAAACAGCTTCTATTGTCTCCAATTTGCAGCTGTGAAAACTTGAACTCAGAGATGCAGAAGTAATTTGCTCAAAAAAATAACGCAGTTTTTATTTGGGAGATCCACTGTTCCTGCCAGGTATTTTTAGAGCAGTGGCTCTCATCCTTCCAAACTCTGTGACCCTTTAAGACAGTGCCTCATGGCATGGTAACCCTCAACAAATTGAGTAGGATCTAGAATGAAATGACTGCAGTAAAAATTACCGTGTGCTAACATGTAATTTATAATTCAAAAGTTATGCTGATGGCTAGGAAATCATTATAAGAATCCAAAAGGTGGAACTGATAAATAAATGATTTACTTGTTATTAACCATGATTTTGCTAACATTTTATAACTCAGTATGTGTAATACAGAGTTATGGGATTACTAGATATGGTGGTGTCTGCAGTGGGCATGAGAGATGGAAGCCAGCCTGAGCTACATAGAAAAATATTGTTTACAAAAAAGAAAAAAGCATGATTTCATTCAAGCATTTTTTTGATTTTTCTTGGAGATGATTTGGTTCATTTTGCTAAAATATTTTGGTTAATTTCATCTGTTAAGTGAAAATAATTTCATTAATGTTATGTGTTTCTGTTTGTTTCTTTTGTTCTCTTTTTTGTTGTGGATGTATCGTTTTATCTCCAGGATGGCGTAGGAGTTGATGAGAAGCTTTCTTTACGGCGAGTGGCTGTGGTTGAAGATTTCTTTGACATCATCTATTCCATGCATGTGGAGACAGGGCCGAATGGAGAGCAAATCCGGAAACATGCTGGGCAGAAGAGAACTTACAAAGCAGTAAGTGTGAGACAGAGAGAGAGAGAGAGAGAGAGAGAGAGAGAGAGAGAGAGAGAGAGAGAGAGAGAGAGAGAGAGAGAGAGAGAGAGAGAGAGAGGATAAGCATTTTGAGTCCTGTTACTATGTTTACATGTTGACATGAGTTCAGTTAGAAGTCCATTCAGTCCTTGATCACATTAGGGCAGAACAAATTCTTATGCCATAATTTATTATTGGCTGTTTTAGTCATAGGTTCACAAGTTTATTTCATCAGTTTAAACCTGTCTGTAGAATTCTTACATTATATTCTTTAAATATATATATATATATATAAAACATAATATTCCCAGTTAGAAACCTATAAAGAAGAAGGCATATTTGAAATGTGTGTTCAGTATATCATAATACATATACTATGGACTGGGAGATAAGAACTTCTTACAATTGAAATTATTCGATTTCTTCCATCTCAAGTCATACTAATGTATTTATATATTTTCTATTCCATCTTATAGCAACATTGATAAGAAAAACATACATTATTTTATGTTATTTTATGTCTTAATTTCCATGAACAGAATATTAAAATATGCTATTTTCATAGTATCATGCTCCTGAGCATTTAAAAATTGAAGTATATGATTTTATTATAAATTATGTGAAAAGTATATTTAATTAACTATTTGAGAGTGGGAAATATATTTTCAAAATGGAGTTATATTTTAGTTTTGAAGTTATTAATTTAATCTACAGTTTGATATACACATTTTAATCTATATTTTATTTAATTAAAACTTTATAAAACCATATTACTATAGATATTTTACCTGATCTAGCAAATTTGAAGAGTAATTACCTTTTGCCAATACAAGCAAAATGTACATTGTAAGAGCTTTCTCAACAGTGGGGATAATGTTCTTTTTATGAATTCTTATTGAACTTCACTTTTGGCTACCGTTATATGAACTGTTTTCAGCTATCTTGATACACAATATCAGTCTGGATCCATTTTTTTTTCAGATACAGAAAAATGTGTGAAATGCTCAAAGTTTCAAATACAGGTACATATGTTTGAAAATTAGCTCTGAGCATAAGAAAATAGCTTCTTTTCATAACTATTTTTTGCTATATTGCCAGGGTCATATTAAGTCTTTGTAGTTGCATAATAACCCTTAATACAATGTTATTTATCCCTCTTTCTATACGATTTTGTTTCTTGGCTGTTTCTAAATTGCATGGTTTGTGGGCAGTCCCCAGTGTAAGTTTTCCTTACATAATTCTGCCACAAAAACTTCCTTTTGACCTACGCACCCCAGGAGACATTCTTACCATGACTAACGAAAGTGACCAAGCCCTTGAGAGATTTTATGTAGACTAATATCACTGAACATGCTTATTTCTCCTGTCTGCTAAACCAGGATTGTTCCTCTGGATAGTAATACAAAAATTATATATTGATCTACTAATATCACTAACTGTGGACTCTTGGGGGTAATGAACTACCTATGTGAACTTGACAGGATATTATGAAGCAGGAACATACAAATTCAATTATATTAAATGAAACTAAAAACCCAAAATGAAATTTAAAAATGAGGGTAAGGTACCTTCATTGTTGGTAGTAGCAGTCACTCACCTTAGCCACCAAAAGCAATTTGAAATAACTTAGCTTTTAAAATGAATTTATCAAAAGACCTTAAATTCAAGTGGAAGCATGATCCAAGCTTTTGCCTCATGTTAAGTGACTATGAATAATCTATGTCCATTGCTCATACTAAACATTTACAATGAATTGGTAACTATTTCTAACAAGCACAATTTGGTATCAATATTTCATGAAGCATTTTCTGCATTGTGTGGTTGGGGAAAAATTTTTGAAACCAAAACAGCACTGAAATACCTGATTCCTCTCAAGAATGCCTCATTAGATGAGTCTCTGACTCCTCGGGTTTAATTTTTATTTCCATATTAAAGCTTTATTTCCAGGTCCTAATATCAGGAAAGTTCTTAACTTAAGCTCTTCCTAGTGATCCCTCTCAAATGAATTTTAATTAGGAAAATTTCCATTTCATATAGCTGTAATTCAATACAGGAAAAAAATTCTACAGAGCCAGTGAAACTGTACATAGGACTATACAATGAGTGGACTGTAATGATAAAATTAATATAAATGTGCAATTAGTGGAGCATAAAACAGAAGTGTAATTGGAAAGGAATAACATAGTTTTGTGAGAATCAGAGGCTGTTGGGCCAGAACTTAGTTCTCAGCAGTGCCACTGGTACATGAGCTTGACACCTGTTGCAATGATAAGGGATCCAATCAGGCTTCAGTCTTTTCTTACTTCTAACCCATTAGTACATAGAGCATGTGTAGTTATGTTTATTGACTCTTCTCTCCCCTTTCTACATGGCCAAGAAACCATTCTTGTACAACTAATCATATAAGCATACCGTGTTTTAACAATATTACCAATAGATTTAGTGGTCATTTTATTTACTTTGCCTTTTTGCAAATATTCCTTCTATTTTTTCCACTCTGCAGGAAATGGTGGTCTTTTAATATTGAATTAACTATTGAATGCTATTTGGTTTTCTATCTGCAGTAAATCATTCCTTGAAATATCTAGGCACTAAACCAATTGCAGTTTCTTTCAATCTAATTTGGCTAAAGAAAATTTGGAAGGTAAATAGTCAAACTCAGGAGCTCTGAAAATCCACAAAAATGACACATTTTTGGAATATCTAAGGCCTTTATAATTATTTAAACAGCTATTCATTATATTATAGGATGTTCTTATATTTGAAAAACTTTATATATCAGTAGTTACATAGCATTGGATGCATATCCTGTAATGTATTTGACTATTGTCAATTTATAATTATCTACATAAACATAATAGCCATTTAAGTAGTACTTATGCTTGAGCTTGATACACAGGTTTGTATGGATTTTTGAATGCAGAAATACATTTTAGTGATATGGAATAGTTCTTCAAAATTAATGATACAGTAATAGTATACATATGTAATTTAGAATACTCTCCTCTTCACCCGTCCTTAGTTGTACTTAATTTTGACCTAGATGATTCCACAGTGACACATCACTGTCCCTAGGTGCTTTTTGCCACTCCCACCACTCCCACTCATCACAAGCTAGCACATAGTAGTATATACTAATTAGTAGCATGATCTAGCATGATACACACACACACACACATAAACACAGAAACACACACATGTCAGTAATGACATTTATTTACTTCATGGTAGAGAACACATGCTACAGTAAAAGGAAAAAGAAATACTGGAATCCAGACAGACATAGTTCTAAAACTCAGGGTTAGCATTTATTTGCTACCTGTGGTGCTATAGGCAATTAATTACAATTTCTCCCTGCCTTTGAGAAGAGGTAGTGATGTGTATGGTGTGGTAATGGCTGCACATGTAGAAATGGCTTGACACATGATGACTTTGTGCTGAGTGCTATTTTTTTCTCTACCCAATCAGTCCTTGAGATCCTACTAGAAGGGTCTGTCCAAGACAGGTTGGCCCTACTGCCAACACAAGGAGGTTATGGGACTTTCAGTTCCCTGATTTGCTAGTTCTGAAGTTTGTCTTAAGATAACAAATCTTAATATTTCAAAAATTAGTTTTTGATTATTAAGTATTCCTAGAAACTCAACTTAATCTTCTGAAAAATATTAAAAGTGGCTTTTTACTTTTGATGTACTTTCTTAGTGTATGTTAGTTATACCTGATAGTGAAATTCATAACGTTTTCAATTCATAATATATTTCAATCATATTTTTTCACCTATTATCCTCTCTTGCTCTTCCTTCTTTCCCATGAGTCCCACTTTTACTTTCAAATCTTTTTTTTTTTTTTTTT
>NW_022196895.1:19262118-19278142 GCF_008632895.1 Mastomys coucha | reverse complement strand
TTACCGAATGAGTTTCTTTAGGCTTGTTAAAGAGCTTGCAAGGGAATTTGTTCACAGCAGCACATATACCTCAAAAGTAGCTACACTTCTAGAAAAACAAAGTTTTCCCCTCAGTCATAAAACCTGCTCTTAAAAGACTTGCTTTCAATGGGAATGGAAGATCTCATTTTAGAGAACATACCTAGAGTCGCCCCCATAGACTCCCAGGACCCTCCCCTGTCCCAGGTCTCTCGCTAGTCCTAGAGATGCCCCCACCTTTCTCTCTCCCAGCCCTCTCCTGTTCAGCCTTCCCACATCTGATTCCCATCCTGGTTCCCCTCTTTACCTCATCACTTACCCATTTCCCTCCATCCCTCCTCCTCTGATATCTATTTTATATCTTCTTGAAGTATCCTCCCTTGGGCTTTTCTTATTATTTAGTTTCTTTGGGCTTGCGGATTGAAGAAGTCTCATCATCTTGTACTTTATGGCTAATATAAACTTGTAAGTGAGCACATAACATGTGTCTCTCTGGGTCTGGGATGGTACATATCACATATTTAAAAATCCATTCTTTAGTTGAAGGACATCTAGGTTGTTTCCAGTTTCTAGCTATTACAAATAAATCTACTATGAACATAGTTAAGCAAGGGTCCTTATGGTAGATTGGGGAATCTTTTGGATATATGCCCAGGAGTTGTATAGCTGAGTCTGGGAGTAGAACTACTTCCAATTTTCTGAGAGACCTCCAAATTGATTTCTAAAGTGGCTTACTAGTTTGCTATCCCACCAGCAATGGAGTATTCCACGTGTTCCTCATCCTAGCCAGTATCTGCTGTCACTTGATGTTTTGATCTGAGCCATTCTAACTAGTATGAGATGGAATTGCAGAGTCATTTTGATTTGTATTTTCCTGATGACTAATGAAGCTGAATATTTCTTTAAGTGCTTCTTAGTCATTAAAAATTACTCTGCTGAGAATTCTGTGTTTAGCTCTGTACCTCATTCTTAATTGGGCTGTTCGGTTTGGTGATGTCTAGTTTCTTGAGTTCTTTATATATTTTGGATATTAGTCTTCTGTCAGATGTAGGGTTGGTGATGATCTTTTCCCATTCTGTAGGTTGACATTTTGTCCTATCGATGGTGTTCTTTGCCTTACAGAAGCTTTTTAGTCCCGTTTATCAATTGCTTATCTTATTGCCTGAGCCATTGGTGTTCTCTGTTCAGGAATTTGTCTCCTGTGCCAATGCATTCAAGGCAGTTCCTCGATTTTTTCTTTTTTTACATTTAGTGTGCCCACGCTTATGTTTAGGTCTTTGATCCACTGTGGCTTGAGTTTTGTGCAGGTTGATGAGTATGGATAACCCTCTGAGAAATAGCTTATTTGTGCAAGACTTCATTCCTTTTCTGACGATTGGTAGGGGAAACATTTATTGTGTAGTACCCAGAACACACAACTTTCAAGCTTTTTTATTTTTCACCTCAGTTTCTTTCCTGTTCTTTTGATAAATATCTGTTGATCCTATGGCTCTGCCTTTCAAAAGGATATTTTCACCTGTATTTAATCCTACTCGTTTATTTTGTAAAAACTCTCAGAGTTCCTGTAAAATCATGATGAACAGCAGGCTTATCGCCTTCTTGGTGTAGAAAAACAAAACTAAGCTAAAACATAGTAAGTCCTAATAATGTATTCAAAACCTTTTCGGCTTAAGAAACTGCTGACTCCTGAATAAAATAGGGTAAGGTTTTATCCCACTTATTATTCAAATGTTTTACAAAGTGATGGTAGTATGTGAGGTCATTGCAGTTCTTGGGAACAAAAGTGGAAATATTCACTAAAGTACAGCAAATAGGTGCACACAAGCCATGGCAGAGCACATGGCATGGTCTTGGCTTCCGTAAAAGCAGATTGACTGACAAGCATTACGCAGAGGTAGATGAACTTTGCCGCATTGTTATCTAGAGTTCTATAAGGATAATGATGATAATGATGATGATGACGGAATGGGTATGTACTTTCAAAGTTGTGTGATTTTTAAATAGTAATCAAAGAAAAAAGGCTTAAACATCTCTATGTCCACAGACTGTCCATTTCCCCCACTTTTTTCTAACAGATTTTTGGACTATATTGGAATTATGGGTGCACAGTTCCCTAAGTTTCTTTAGGTTTCAGAGCAACTAAGTCAGGTTCCAGTGCCCTGAAGTCAGGGCACTTCAGTGGCTGTTTTCTTTGACCTTAAAATCACGGTCACCCTATAGATTCCATTGCTTTTTCATTTATTATTTTTTGCATCTCTGCTCTAAGCACGTAAGATGTGAGTTTCAGTGTTGGCCTTTTTCTGTTCCTATGCTCTAAAAGCACAGTGGAGCAACGTCATTTCCCTATTGCACTGATAAAATAAGACACGATCTATACACTTATGGGATTAGTACCAGGAAAGCTTTGTTCTTGTATTAGCTTCTTTTCCTTTTGCTCTGATAAATTTGCAAAAGAACGGCTCAAGGGAGGTTATTTCAGCTTACAGGTCAAGGGTACAGTACATCATCACACAGAAGTCAAGGCATCGGGACCTGAAGGAGCTACTCATATCCCATGCAGTGCGGAAGCCAGCATCTGTAAATGCTGCCCAGAATCCCAGCCTAGAGAATTGTGGCACCCATAGATGGCAAGTTATTCATTCCCAGAATCCCCTGTCCCAGGAGATTCTAGATACTCTCAAGTTGTCAACTGAAGTTAACCATTAGGCATCCCAAGTATATTTTCCTTTCTTATCAGAGTACCCCAAGTTTAGAATTTAGAGCTTAGTGTATTTGAGTTGAAACATTGACCCCCCCATGTTTATATGAAAACTCTATGTTCTAGTGAGAATAAGTTAGGCTGCTAGGCATGTTTTGACAACCAAGGAATACACATGGCTCCAGGTGCATATGTAACAGAGGATGGCCTTGTCATCCATCAATGGGAGGAAAGGTCCTTGGTCCTATGAAGGCTTGATAGATGCCCCAGTGTAGGGGAATCGGGGATGGGAAAGTGGGAGTGGGTGGGTGGGTGGAGGAAGATTCTCATAGAAGCAGGGAGAGGGAGGATGGGATAGAGGGTTTCGGGAGGGATGGGAAAGGAGATAACATTTGAAATGTAAATAAAGAAAATATCCAATAAAATATAATTAAAAAAACAGAAAGAAAAGAAAAGGATTAGCAAAGGAATATGAATCAAGGCCTGGATGAAGCTGCTGACTGTATGCCCTCTCGAGATTTTGTAAGGTGTCCTTTGATTCATGTGGAGAACTTTGTCTCTATGAGGAAATTAGAAAGACTTGATGTTCAATTTGAAACATCTCTATTTCCTAAAAAGAGGGAAAATTCATTATTTGAAGAAACCCTTTAAAGGGGCCTGAATACATTATTTTCAGATAAAATCTTAGATTAAAAAAAAAAACCCAGAGAGATTAAGTACGTGTCTTTACAGATGGTGGAGCATCTTTGGGGTCTATGCCCAGGAGTGGTGTAGCTGGGTTTTGAGTTGAACTATTCCCAATCTTCTGAGAAGCTGCCAAATTGATTTCCAGAGTGGTTGTATAAGTTTGCACTTCCACCAGCAGTGGAGTACTGTTCACTTTTCTCCACAACCTAGTCAGTATGTACTGTTATTTGAGTTTTCGATCTTAGCCATTCTGATGGATGTAATGTAGAATCTTGGAGTTGGTTTGATTCTCATTTGCCTGATGACTAAAAACTTTGGACCTTTTTTAGGTGCTTCTTGGCAATCAAGATTCCTGTTGAGAATTCTCTGTTTAGCTCTGTACTCCATTTTTAAAATTGGGTTATTTGAATTGCCGGTACCTGACTCCTTGAGTTCTTTATATATTTTGGATATCAGTCCTCTGTCATATGTAGGATTAGTGAAGATCTTTTCCTAATCTGTAGGCTACTGTTTTGTCCTGTTGACAGTGTCCTTTGATTTATAGAAGCTTTTCAGTTTCATGAGGTCCCATTTATTAATTCTTGGCCTTAGTGCCTGAGTCTTCGGTGCTCTGTGCAAGAAGTTGTCTCCTGTACTGATGAGTTGAAGATTATTCTCCATTTTCTACTCTTTTAGATTAAGTGTGTTTGGTTTTATGTTGATGTCTTTGATTCATATGGATTTGAGTTTGTGCAGGGTGATAAACCAGGTATATTCGTAGCAGCTTTATTCATAATGGCCAGAAACTGCAAACAACCTAGATGTCTCTCAAGTGAAGAGTGGATATAGAAAATGTATATTTACAAAATGGAATACTACTCAGGCATTAAAAACAAGGACATCGTGAATTCAACAGAAAAATGGATGGAATTAGAAAACATCATCCTGAGTGAGGTAACCCAGACCCAAAAGGACATGAATGGCACCTAGCATACCTGTCCTTTGAGAGGCTCCACCTAGCAGCCAATGGAAGGAGATGAAGAGGCCCAAACATTAGATTGTATGTGGGAGTCTTATGGAAGAGTTGGGAGAAAACTTGAGGGATCCAAAGAGGTCAGGGACTCCATAGGAAGACCAAATAACCTGTCCCCTTGGAGGCTTCCAGAGACTGAATCACCAACTACAGAGCAAGCATGGGCTGGAACTAGGTCGCTCTGCACATATGTAGCAGTTGAGCAGCTTGGTCTTCATGCAGATTCACCAAACAACTAGATCAGGGCTGTCTCTAAACCTGTCATTGTCTGCCAGTCTGTGGATCCCATGCCCCTGAATTGATAGCCTTGTTTCTCTGCATTGGAAGAGGCTGCTCCTAGTCTTACAGTGACTTGATGTGAGGGGGTGTTGACATCCAGAAAGGGATTCTTCCCCTTCTGAAAAGAGAAAACACAGCTTAGAAGAGAGGAGGGAGGGAGAATGGGTGGAGGACCTGTGCGAGGGATTACTGGGAGGAACAGAAGGGTCGTTGGGTTGTAAAGGGAATAAATAAATAAATTTAATTCAATAGTAGGAAAATTATGTACATTCCTCAGAAATGTTTCTTTGTAGGTGTGACACACTAATAAAATAGAATGTGTGTGTGTGTGTGTGTGTGTGTGTGTGTATAGTGTGTGTGTGTGTGTGATGTATCTGTGGTGTGTATGTGTGATGTGCCTGGAATGTATGAGTGGAGTGTGGTATAGTGAGGTCTAGTGTGTGTGTGTGTGTGGGGGTATATACTGTGTCTGTTGGGTGTGTATGGTATATGTCTGTGGTATGTGTGAGTGGTGGTGTGGTGTGGTGAAGTCTGGTTGTGCATGTGTGTGTGTGTGTGGAATGTGTCTGTTGGTTGTGTGTGTTATGATGTGTCATAATTTCTGGTGTGTGTGTTATCTGTCTGTCTGTGGTGTGTGTATGGTATGTGTTTGAGGTGTGTGTGTATGTGTGAGAGAGAGACAGAGACAGAGACAGAGACAGAGAGAGAGAGAGAGAGAGAGAGAGAGAGAGAGAGAGAGAGACTTCTCACTATTCTTGCTATTTTGAATTTTTTCATTTTTGCCATAGATCCAATATAAGAATAGTTTGCTGCTGAGGTAAAAGGACTCAGGAGATGTTCTTTGAATATCAACTAAGTTCATATCTGTAGGTCACATTCTTTAACTTGTGAAAAGAGACTCAGCACAAAACAATGTAACAAGCAAATGAATGCCCTGATTACTTTATTTATAAAGAATTCATTTTCATTCAACTTATTATTGGAGATTCTAATACTTCAATAAACAACCATTCTTAATATTTGAGGTAGGGAAAAACAATACTATTCCAAATTAACCTACATCATTATATATCCAGTAAAGCAGCTATCTGAAGCATAGACTCATACTTTTCTTGGAGAGTTTACAGGTAAATACTGTTCAATTATGAATAGATGACAGGAAATTCTGTGAGTCTGTTTTGTTTACTTTTATAAGTGGCTAATGTGGCAAACTCTGATACTGCTGTAAAACACAGCTTTGCAAAATGCCTGACTCACATAGCATGCTTAGTAAGTGCAGAAAGGAGAAACTATATCTATGGAGATTTTCCTTATTGATTAAATAACATGAATATTTAGATAAAATAGTAATAATGGGGTAAGACCTGGATACAACCAATTGCTGTGAACATTGGGTGGAACACTTGGTAGATAATAATACCCCTCATTTCATAGAATTTTGGAATACCATATAAGCATCAATAAACCAAAATTTAATTTATGGGGCAGGAGTTTTTTCCTGTGTGAATCTCAGAAATCTTTGATTCTCCCATGTAACACTGGAGGTGGCATGTGAACATTTGTGACTATCCCTCGAACTGACTGATTCACTTCAGTTATACACATTAAATAATGGTGCCACTTCTGAGGTAAATTTAGTCCAATATGACTTTTGCATGTGTCAATGTATATATTTAAGTACCTGCATGCACACAGGCACACACATGCACACATACATACACACACACACACACACACACACACATACACACACACACATATATACACAGGCATGCATACTAGGGCATCACCCATTTTGTTCTATATATTAGGGAAAGCTTAAATTTAAAAATCACATGCATAATGTTAGGTTCATTTGTTAGGTTAGGAAAGTCTGTCTGTTGATAGCTTTAACTTAATGAGCCTACCTAACACAAAACATGTAGAAAAGACCTAGGGTGTGTGTGTGGGAAACTAACAAAACAAACAAAAAACTAGTAACGTGACCATTTAATTTCTCAACTATTCATTGTAAACTAGGAAGTCAGCATGCTTCACTTATGAAAACTGACTTATTTCCCACCCAGGAGTGTCACTCCATTGCCGTGTCAGAGTGGAGTCTCACAGATCTTGAGATTTTGGAGCTATTTTATTGGCAGTAGACAGTCAAAGATATGAGAGCTTACAGAAGCCGTTTTATCATTGATTAATATCACATTACATGTCATCCATGAACTTCATATTAAATGATAATGTCCAAATGAACGTTCCTTGAAGCAAATCAAACGGTGTGAGAATTTCCATTAACTCTTTGTGCCTACATAGTAAATTGCGACTTGAGTGCACCCTAGTGGCAACAGTAAGATGCTGCGGTTTTAAGAAGTACCAGGAGCAATGAATATTAGATAGGATTCTTGCTGAGTTCAGAGGGTATGTAAGTCTATAAACCCTAAAAATAAAGTAAAACAAAACACAACAAAACAAAAACAAAAACAAAACCCACAAAAGACAAACCTGGATTCCTTCCTGCAAATGTGTGCATATGTCTAAATGGCTCCCTAGATATAGACTATTGATACGGGATATGATTGCAGGGAGCAGCATGATAAGGAAGGCTTGAGGAAGGCAATAGAAAGAAAGTGTTGCTAGCTATAATGCCAATCAAGTCGGAGTCTAGATCCCAAGAGTGTTAAATCTGTACTGTGTTCTTGGCATGGGATTACTTCAAAGTTGCTATTTGAAGGACCATAAATTATATATGCAAAGGTTTTTTAACACAGTGCTTGCTTTCAAACACTGTAGTCATGATCAAAATGATATAAATAGATTTTTTTCTAAAAACAATTAAGAATTGTTTGTCTCTGAGCAAGTCAGAGAAATAGATGTTTTCTTTTTAAATATTTGGTGAAAATACTTTTCTTCTGTATCATTTTCGCTTCATAGTAACCTACAAACATCACCTTCCAGGCTTTTAGTCCAGCTTATCCCTGAAAATAAGTAATATTAATTCCATAATAAATGACAGGAAATGGGCTGTTACTTTTTTTCCTCTCAGTCCTCCTCATTCTCTTTTCATCGGCTTAAGGGACATGTCCCCTTAAGGTGACAGGTGCCACAGCTGAATTTGAATATCACTCATGCTCTTGTCATGATTAGCAAAGAAGTTGTTAATGAAGCTGAGGCAGCGACTTAGATGCTTCTAAGAATTTGGAACTTGTACCAAGAACTTACTTTTTTTTTTTCCTTTTTGGTATGGAACATGTAAGCAGGATAGTTATTTCTAGACAAATCCAATGGGTGTGTAATTTTTATTACAGTCCAAAACAATATCTTTCCAAGAAGATGTGATAGAATTTGAGAGAAGACAGGTGGCATTTCTGTAAGCACTCCAGGCCTTAAAGAATTCTTCCTCAAGATTATATTTCAGGAACATAGCCCCTAGGCATGGTGGTAAACAAGACATAACCCTGCTCATTGCTTGGGAGCCTGACCAGTGACCATACTGGGCACCCCAGATATGAGATGGTTTCTAAAGGAAACTGTGTAATAAGTTCTCTATGTAGTGTTTCCCAAAGTAGTTTTTAGATGTTCTGATGTTAAAAATTGAAAAACACATTTGTTTCCATGTTAAATCATGCCCCTGCCATGCTCTGAACCTTGCCTGTCAAAGCAAACAAGAATGGTACTGGAGGACCAAGTCCATCAGCAGAGTCTCAAAGCCAAAAGTTTACTTGCTTTTTATCGCATATGTATGAGTGTCTTCACTACACGCATGTATACACACCATGTGGATACGGTACCCATAAAGGTCAGCTGAGGTCATCAAATGCCATGGAATTAGAGTTACAGCCTGTGAGCTACTGTGTGCGCTGGAAATCAAACCCAGGCTCTCAGCCAGAGCAGCAAGTGCTCTTAACTGCTGAACGGTATCTCCAGCTCCTAGAATCTGAAATGTAAACTTCATCTTCCTTTAAGGCTCAATTTTTGTTTTTCATTAAGTTTGTGTCTCTGTGTGGCTGTGTGTCTATGTGTGTGCACATTAGCTCAGATGCTAGTCGAGGCCAGAGGTGTCCGAATTCCCTGGGTTTGGAGTTACAGTTGGTTGTTGGTCACCCTTTATGGGTACTTGGAACTGAATCCTCATCCTTTGCTAGGGTACTGAGGACTCTTAACCATTGGACGATATCTCCAGGCCTAAACTCCATCTGTTTCCATCATGATTAGATTGCTAATTTGTTCATTGTGAGTGTCTGTACCAACTTTGTTCTTGATGTGCATGCATCCAGGAAATTGCTGGTTTGTCTAGGAAAAGCACGGCTTAGAGGGGAGCTACAGCAAACAGGAAGCTGAAAAATATTGATGTGACAGCACTAGACCAGAGAAGAGTCTGTCTGTTATTCTTCCCTAGCTCCAGCAGACTCATGACTGCATCATATTCTACACACTCCTCAAGGGAAAAATACTATACTTGTATTTTAATGCAGTTCTTCCTGCAGCTAGGAATCCTATAAACACTGGCTTTTCTGAGTCCCATTTTCACTCAATATTTAGGGATTCTTTGATCTTACTATTAGGAAACATGGATGAACAAAACCTTTTCCAGGTCCCATCTGCTCATATTTATTCATCTAGTGTCAGAATTCCTCCAACAATCTGTTTCTAGAAACCCAATAGTCTTAAGTAAGAATTGAAACAAGAATGGTATTCTTAACTTTAGGAATATTCCGTTGGTTTATGTTTGTTTGAATTATGATATTGTCACACTTAAATATTGTAAAATAAGGTTCAATGTTATAAGAAAGTAAAAAAGTAAAGATCTTGGGTCAGTAAGGTGTCTGAAATGTTCAATGACCTGAAATTGATCCCTAAAGGCTTGTAAAAATAAATAAACAAAAGAAGCAAAATAACAACAAATACTCAGGCTTGTATTCCCAGACTTAGGGTGCAGAAACAGATGGTTTCCAAGCTCCATGGCCAGGCATCCTAGACTACTTGGAGAGTTCAAGGCCAGTGAGGAAATCTGCCTCTGAAAGAGGTGAACACCACTTACTGTTGTCCTCTGGCCTTCATACATATGCATGTAAATCTGTACACATGCACATGAACATATAGACAGAGGAGACCTTTTTCTTATGCAGCATTGTGGCCAAACTGGATGTATAACTAATACAGCAAATATATTTCAATAAAAGTACTTACCATTTACCTTGAATAACATTTTATTTTTCCTTTGTCTCTACTCTTCTTGGGAGGATGATGTAGTCCAAGACTCGTCTATTATGGTGCTGGGATGTGTTTCTTCTATGTGGTTTCCTCTGGTAGGCTCTTGAGGCCCCACAGTAACTTTCTGAACTTTCCATCTCTCTTTAGAAAACAGGATTTTTTTTAACCCTTGTACATTGCATTATTTCTTGCATTCCGTACCACATTTGAAACATTTGCCTCCAACCTTCAAATTGCTTTTAGCTGTCTAAAAAAAAAGTGACCCAAACTGTCTAAAAATATTCGTGCTCACTTTAGTCCTCTGTTGGCTTTGCCAACTTTCATTTTAAATCTGGCCACTTATCACTGTCTTCTCTTAGCGCTTCACAAAAAAGCCGTTGGCTAGACAGATGCATGCCTTTGCTTTTCAAGCAGTGTTTTCATGTCACATGGCATATCCCATTAGAAATCATCAAGACAATTTAGTGGGCTGTGACAATAAATAAAATGCAGACTGGAAAGGAATAATATGTCATGAATGCATGGTTTTGTCAGTTTATAGTGTGAAATAAAAGCTCTAAAGATGGAAAACATTGGTTTGGATCTGTGGTAGCTCCAGACTGCCTGTGGATGTTCCCGTACTACTTCTGCACACCTTGATGCATACTTCTCGTCTTCTCATATTTCTAGACATTCCTGACCAAATAATTTGTTAGAAACTTGAAACACCAATCACTTTCAGACCTAAACCCATATTCTCACATATCAAATGAGTTAGGTTGCTTATGTTTTATCTAGCAATCTCATTTTTGTCTAACATTCAAAGTCTGGAGATGTAGGCATAAATTTTTTGCAACCTACTTTTAATCAGGGTTCAATCTCTCCTCTAGCCCACCACCCAGCATGGGTAACGAAACAGAAAGATAATAGGATATGGGGGGAGTGAATCTGTTCAGCAATAGTTCTTTGGGGAGCCAGTTTGATCTTCTTTGGCAGCAGTTCAGTACCGTAGCAAACAGCAAATACAACTCAGCAGCTGCAGACTAGTTCTCTAGGCAGGCAGACAGCAGCAAGAACTGGCAGCTCCAGTCCAGTCCTTTCTGCAAGCAGACACTGCGCATGAACCATTAGCTGTAGTTCAACCCCGAAGAAACCACCAGGCTCGCCAACAAGGCTGAGACGAGGCTGTGGAAGCAGCAAGCTGCTGCAGGAATCTCACAAGCAGTTCTTGGGCAAGTTTCTCTCCATGGTTGCATTTCCAAAAGTTGAGCTCAACAGGGCTATGTAAGGCAAACCAATATATACATGCCATTAGCAAAGAATAGTGAGGTGGAACAAATCAAACCAATGCTCAGTGCTCTTCTCCCACTGTCTATGGGATATTTATACTCCTTTCATGTCTTTGCTATATCAAAACATCCTTTGACCTGTGTCTGCTTCAGGAAAACATTTTTTTCACAAGTCTGCTTTAGCAAGACATCCTTTCACCTGTGTGCCCAGCAAAGCATCAATTGACATACCTAACTTCCCAAAGAAACTAGAAGTTTCCACTTCATGGAAATATGACTCAAGGGTTAATCGGTCTTGCTGTTCCTCCAGGTAACCTGATTTTGGTCCCAGAACCCATGTCAGGTGACTAACAACCATTTGTAACTTCAGCTCCAGTAGATCTAATGCCTTTATTTGTTCTCTGTGGGCACTAGTCTACACATCACACATATATACACACAAAGACAAACACACACACAAACACAAATAAAAAATAAAAATTAGCTCTAGATATTTCAGGGTGGGCTAAGTCATCCCCTGCTCCCTCCCTCAACTAGGTATAAGAGGCCAGAGGAACTGATGGATGAATGAAAAGATTAACTATAGAAAATGATTAAAGAAAGAAAAAATAACATGGGCTAAAGTAGCAAAATGAAGAAATGTAATAGTGTCAAGGCAGGGGAGTGGAACAAAACATGATCTCTCTGCAGGTCCGCAGCAGTGGACTTGGGTTGATAGGGAATGCTACCAGCATCCTAGTTTTGACATTAGACATATCACAAAGATACAGAAAGTCAGTTGGTCATTAGCACAATTTATATAACACGTAGATACAACATAACATAGCCATTCTGAAAGAGATTTGAAGCTAAATTCAAGGTCCCTTGTGACCACATTCTGATTGGCAGGTTGGCAGGCCTGACTTTTGGCTTAACTATGGCTATGTCTGTACTTTTTCCTTAGCAGACGGTACATGTTGAGATCTCATCAAAATTAATCAAGTAATTACCAATATGTGATTCAAATACTTTGACCTACTTAATGACATTAGTTTTTAGAACCTTATCTAGTGGTATTAGCTAATAATTACAGTGATTATCCATTCAGTAGATAGATGCAGAGCAACTACATCTTACCTGAGAAATATCTTTATATTTGCATGTGTAATTCCTTACACAGTTTTAAAGATTTCTTCTGTAGTAGGACAATGGTGCACACACATTCTTTTCATAACATTTCAGTTTTGTAACACCTAGAAGTATGTCATATCTGTGGAAATATGTCATTCACCACATAAAATTACACTATGTGTCAAATGTGAGAGCATTGTAGGTACATTTAGTCTTAAGTCCCTTCTATGAAATGTAATACACATGATATGTAAAGTAAAAGGCTAAGATAATCTTATTCAATTAGCAATGCCTAGAGCTGAGGTATCTCTTTTTTAGACAAGATTTTCTGTACATCACTGTGTGTGACTTTACAAATATGAACAAAATTTGGATTTATATATTCTTTTCAATTCTATTTAACTTCATTTACTTTTTTAAAAGAAATAATCTTTCCATAGCTGCATCATCCCATTATATACACTGCTGGTGGTTTATTCTCAAAGATGGGGAAACAAATTCCACTGGAGGATTATTATATAATTATACATATACACATACTTATATGTATGTAATTATAATATATAATTGTATATTGATGATTACATATTTATTTATATTTATTTACCTTTGGTGAATAAGATTCTATAGAAGAAAATCACAGAAGTTTGACCTCTAAAGGCAAAGTTTTACAAGGAAATACTGTGTAATATTTGTGAACAATTATAATTTTAAATGTGTTATTAATTGTAAATGCATATGTAGAGATTTTTAAAATTATAGGAAGTTTTTATTGCTCTGTGGCTCAGTATCTGAAAAGGGCCATATTCCATCGACAGGTCATGTTTCTTTCTTCATCACAGGTCAGTGGCAGAGTGCTTGTCTACCATACCTGAAGCTCTTGGTTTGGTCATTAGTACTGAAGACAAACAAGTGCTAGCTTCTCACATGGGTGACAATATGATTGTTATCTTCTAAGTGCTGTGGTTTTCTTAGTTCTGTTTGTTGCTCTATAAAATGATGGCCCATGCCCACAATTCATTGTGATTTATCCCTATTTCAGCTCAAGTAGCAACGTTACATCTTAGGCTAAAGTTGTCATCTAACCAGTAGAAGTCTTATTTTTCTTCTTGTTTTCTTTTAAAATTAATACTATTGTGAGTTGATGTACAAAATAGTGTTTTTCTGTATGACAGTTTCTCATACACACACATACACACACACACTCACACATACACACACACACACATACACACACACACCATATTCACTACTAATGACCTCCTCCCTTTTACCCTCTCCTCTTTTCTGCTGGACCCTCTCTTGCCCCCAAATAATTTCTTTCCTGCTTCCATGTCATATACACAAACATAAAATTAGAGAAAAACATATGTTGGATTCTCTCTATCTCAGCACATTAGCTCTCCCTTCTCCTGTTAAATATGCTCCCTTCCCAACCAGTCCCTCTTCTGTTTACATGCCACGTGTATGTACAAATACAAATGCACATATAGTCTTTCTCATCCTCCTCCTCATCCTCCTCCTCACCCTTCTCTTCCTCCATGGCTCTGTCTATGCATTATATTCTCCTTATCTATTCATCTACTATTGCACCACAGTTTTGTTGCTTATTTTGGCTGTATGGAATATTGCTGCAATAAACATGGATGTGCGAAGGTCTCCATGCTATGATGACTTTGAGTCTTTCAGATGTTTACCAAGCAGTGTTGGTAATTTATTCAACACTATTACATACAGTAATAGTAATTTATGCTTCACTGATGAACTTTCATACTGTCAGCCTTGGTGGGACTAATAGTTTACATTCTGAACAGCTGGGCATACACATTCTTGTGACTGTCATCTTAACAATGTTTACTCTCATTTTTTCTTTCTCTTTCTTCCCTCTCTCCCTCCTTCTTTCATTACTTTTCTCATTTCTGTATTGAAGCAAAATTTTACTTCATAACCAGGGTTGCTTCGAATTCATCATCTTGATCGTGCTGGCTTCACAGAAATTCTCTTTTCTCAGCTTCCTGAGTGTGGGGATTACAGACATGGGCCTTCATCTTGAACATTATCCATTCTGACTAAGATAAAATGGGATTTCAATGTAGTTTTAATATGTCTGTCCCTGATTAATTAAATAGAGAATGTGGAAAGAAGAAATGTAAATGGCCAGTGCGGAGATGGGATCTGGAGTCACTCCTCCTCCTGTCTGCTAGCTCCTCATTGTAATCATGGTTTCTTTTCTTGGACAAAATTTTTAAATCAGTTGCAATCTTGTTTTTCATTGTTTTGATTTTAATTTTGAGATAACACCTAGAAATCCCACTCATTGCCAAGATATTTACCTCTTTTTCATTTCAGGATTTCAAAAAGTTCAGGTCATCTAAGTCTTCCATTCTTGTTGAGAGTTGATATTTTAATACAAGAGTGTTCTAAATTTTTCTTAGGAATAGTTTATCTAATGTTATATTTAGTATTTATTGAAATGATTTTGTTTTTCTCATGTGTGTCATGTCTGTTCTTGGGACACTTTTAGAAGACAAGTTGAGGATATTGTATTCCTTTGATCTATCTGTATATTTGTATTACTATCAGACTGTTTTGATTGCTATAACCTTTGAGGATAGATTGAAATCAAGTAGTTTATGCTTTGAGATTCACTTCTTGCTCAACTGCATAGACATTTCAATAGTCTCTGTGGGTCCATACTAATGTAAGAGCTTTTTTTTAAAAATGATTTTATGAGTACCATTGGGGTTTTATAGGAATTACATTAAAACTGTAGATCATTTTGAGTGGCAAGGATGCTTTAACAATCTTAATCCTTTCAGTCATTAACATAGGATAGTTCACCATTTATTGGAATTTTTAATTTTCCTCATCAGTTGTTATTAAGTTGTATATGATAGCCAATGCTTCTATTCTCAATGCTTGGGAGTTCAGAGCAGGAGTGTCATGAGCCTGAAGCAAATCTGGGCTGAATTGTGAGTTCTAGACAAGCTGGGGCTGTAGAGTAGGAAGCTCACTCAGAAACTAAAACATAGTTTAAGTTTTACACATGGGACTCTTAGAACCTGTACGAAGTATATCATTTATTTTATTTTTGATACTATTTAAATTATATTTATAAAATCGAGGCTAGTTTACTATATATAGAGATGCAATGTTTTAAAAATCTTATCTCTTATCTTACTGCTTTCCTAAACTTGCTTATTAATTCTGTCTTGGTGGATTCTAAAGTTTTGTGCACACATAAACATCATGCCTTCTGTAAACTGAGATCATTTTGTTTTCTTGACTTTCAAATTGGTAGTTATTTCTGTTGCCTCTTAGTTGAGTTCATTCTTCTCTTCAATCCAAATGGTTGCTTTTAGCATTCTTTTAGAGATGGTCTGGTGGACATGAGTTCATCTAGTATTTTTATAGCACAAAACCTTTGTTTTCTTTCAACCATGATTGATAGTTTTGAACTCAATTTGTCTTTTTCTTTCCCTACATTTTTTTCATAGCAGTGAGTTAGGACTAGACTACACTGCTTTGACTCCTAGTGGATGATGTGCACCATTCACTATCTTTGGATGCTGGAATGAAATACATACAGATTAGCTTGTTTTTAAAATACCTTGGCCACCACAAAGGCTGGGCACTTCTATACCTTACTCTGCTACCCCAGGCCTAATAGAGGAAGTGGCCAGGTAAGTGGTCACCTTACCTGAATTCTTTTTTATTTAATTTTCTTTTCTTCCTTCCTTCCTTCCTTCC
>NW_022196895.1:19255856-19262108 GCF_008632895.1 Mastomys coucha | reverse complement strand
CAATTCCTTATAGCATTCCTCCTTACCTGTCTTCAAGAGGATGTCCCTTCCACCCCACCAGGCCCCTCTACTCCCTGAGGCCTCAAGTCTCTCCAGGGTTAGGTGCATCTTCTCTCACTGAGGCCATACCAGGCAGTCCTCTGCTGTATATGTGTTGGGGCTCTTATCAGCTGTTGTATGCTGCCTGGTTGGTGGCTCAGTGTCTGAGAGATCTTGCGGGTCCAGGTTAGTTGAGACTGCTGTTCTTTCTATGTGTCTCCCTCCTCCTCAGCTTCTTCGAGCCTTTCCCTAATTCAACCACAGGAGTCCCCAGCTTCTGTCCATTGATTGGGTGTAAATATCTGTATATGTCTCAGTCAGCTGCTTGTTGGACCTCTTAGAGGGCAGCCATGCTAGTCTCCTGTCTGTAAGCACACCATAGCATCAGTAATAGTGTCAGACATTGGAGCCTCCTCCCCCTGAGGTGGATCCCAATTTGGACTGGTTACTGGAACTGTTTTCCCTCAGTCTCTTCTCCATTTTTGTCCCTGTAGTTCTTTTAAACAAGAGCAAATTTTGACTGTAGGATAGCAACCCCATCCCTCCACTTCGTGTCCTGTCTTTCTACTAGAGGTGGACTCAACATGTCCCCTCTCCCCACTGTTGGGCATTTCATCTAAGATCCCTCCCTTTGAGTCCTGAGAGTCTCTCACCTTCCAGGTCAGAAAGAATGGAAACTTACCCAAATTCTTATGTGGTTCATTCACTCTCTCTCCTCTCTAGCTCTCCTCTTCCACCTCCCACTGCATCATGGTGGTCCCCCATACCCTTCCTGCTGCACCCATGCAACTCTAATGGTCCCTGCCTATCTTCTGTTGCACAGTCATTGCTTACTGGCATCTTTATTGATTGATCAAAAACCAAGTGGGGACAAGGACCTTTAGCATTTGGACGTGCACATTTCCGATTGGATCAAAGCATTAGAACCAATTTCCCTAGATTTTTCAGGTGTAAGGATACTGTTTTGAATTCTTTCCTTTTTCATCATTATGTAGGTGCATGGCACTAGCACTTCCCCATCAGAGCTGCTTGTCTTGCATCCCAACAGTGTAATGATTTGTTCTTCCATTTCAGTCATTTCAAAATATTTTCCCATTTAAGCTAATTTTCTTGCTCATTTCTTAAGAATGTGTTGCTTAATTTCCATGAACTTCTGTACTTTCCAATGTGTCTCCTACGGATATTTTTATTCTTTTTAGAAGAGACTTTGATTTCATTTTTATCTGTGCACACGTGCGCTCGTGTGTGTGTGTGTGTGTGTGTGTGTGTGTGTGTGTGTTTATGTACATGTGCTTGCAGAGGCCAAGAGAAGGCATTGGTTCCTTTGCAACTGGAGTGGCAAGCTATTGTCAACTACCTGTTGTAAGTGCTGAGAAATGGACTCTGGTACTCTGCAAGAGCAGCAAGAACATTTAACCATGGAGCTATCTCTTCAGTCCCTCCTGTCAATAATGTCAAATTTCACATCAGCTTTTGTAAACAATATAGCTTTGCAGGGTCTCAGTTTTGTTGTGTGGCCACACATATGTGTTCTCTCCTAGAGAATGTTGTGTGTGTCATGGTGGTGCTATGGTCTGCTAGTATCCACTCTTCAAGCTAAAGTATCACTCTAATCTGCTGCTTCTTTCCTTTGTTCACAGTTGAAAGGAAGGCACTAAATCCCTCCATTTTTGTTCCATAGTTAGCCCTCCACTTATGCAAAGATTACATATATAGATTGAACAACAGTAGGTGAAAAACATTTTTTAAAACTTGTGTTTGAGTCAAACCCATGCAGACATCTTTTTTGTCATTATTCCATGGAACAGCTCAGTATGACAATGATTTGCATAGAATTTATCTTTTATTATTTGATGTTTTTAGCTGGGTCTTACTATGTAGCCTTGACTGACATGGAACAGGCTATGTAGACCAAGCTGGTCTTGAATTCAGAGATATACCTTTATCTTCTCCCTAGTTCTGGGATCAAAGACATGCACCATCCACTCCCAATTTGCATAATATTTAAACTGTAAAAAGCAGTGCAAGTGATTTATAGGTGATTTAAAATGTCTGGGAGGATCTGTGTATCTAATATATAACTATGCTATTTTGCATGGGTGACTTGAATTTCTATGAATGGACCCATAGGGGTGCTAGGCCCATGCATTAATCAATAAAATGGATGATTCTATTGCTGTCTGCCATGCTCTTTAGTTATATTCGTACTTGCTTTACATTTTTTGGTTCTATGTTAAGTATGCATTCATTTACAATATTATATCCTTTTAATAATTAGCTCCTTTATATTATATTGATTTTTACATTTTGAGACAATTCTATTGTGGCTGATACACTTATAGGCACCCATCTCTTTTTTAAAAAAAAACTTTAAAATTTTTTTATTAGATATTTTCTTTTCTTACATGTTACATGATATCTCCTTTCCAAGTTTCCTCTCCAAAAAATAAAAATAAAAATAAAAACAAAACAAAACAAAACAAAACCCCTGTTCCCTCTCCCCTCCCCCTGCTCACCAACCCACCCTCTCCCTCTTCCTGGCGCTGGCATTCCCCTACACTGGGGCATAGAACCTTCACAGGGCCATCTCTTTTTGCTTGTCAGGAGCATAGTTTTAGACATATTCATTTTCAGCCTGTATGCATTTTATATTTAATAGAAATCTCTCATGGTTTGATGGTATATATGGTTTGTCTTTTTTTGTACTTATTCAGTCCTTTGATCTTTTTATTGGAAAATGTAATCCATTTGCATTTAGGATAATTCTTTATGAGGAAGGATTTACTGTGGATTGGTTCATTTCTTTTAAACTTTTACATAGTACACAATACCTTCTTCTCAAACCATCTTCATTTATGACTTGATAACTTTTGTAGTCTGGGCTTGTTTTTGTTTGTTTTGTTTTATAGTTGCTGTGTAGCTTACAAAGGGCATGCCATAGTTGTACTATTTTAAGCTGATCGCAGCTCAATGTTTAGCACATCAGAAACCTTTCTGCTTGAGGGAGGGTAGGGCTGCTGAGGTCCAGATCTAAACTGAGATTGTGATTCTCTCTCGCTCTCTAAACTTCGCTGCATGGATCTGAGGAATAATTGTATCATGTAACGTGAAATTGCCATTTCTGTTCCTCTCTTCCTCTTTGAGTTTTTCTTCCTAGTTCTGTGCCCCCATCCACCTGGTAATCTCTTACACTGACCCCATAGTTTTTAATGAAGGTTTTTATTTACACTAATGAATTGTTTCCATGATGAGATGGCTGCAGGGCACTCTTATTTCTCTTCCTTGGTGTTCTCACTGTTGACAACCCTGAAAGGCTTAGTTGTGAAGAGATTGGGAATGAGTAATAGTTACAGGTATTTAAGACAGAAGTAGTATACATGAAAAGCCTTCCATGGGGCTTTGTGTCCTGTGCCTGCAGCTGCTGCGGTCTGTGCATCCTAGCAAAATAAGAGCCGCTGGAAAATCCTATTGAAATCCTGCTGCTTATCCCGGTTCTTCCACAAGGTTAAGAAGAGTTAAGATTCCAAATATCAGATGCAGCGTGCATCACAGGCTTTCAAATAGATTTCAAGTTGATTTTTAGATAGCAAGAACAAAATAGCCACTAATAACATACAAACACCACGTGAATGGATTAAGTTCCTGTATTAAAAGTTTAAAAAATAGGAAGCAAATTCTTGTCTGAATGTGTAGGTGTAAACAGAAGTGCAGAAAGAACCTACGAGGGGAATAGAGTGAATGCAAATTTTAATTGTATTTTTTTCTCTACCTGATTCTGGAACAAATAGACCTAATTTAGGGAAAATACTTTCAAACTGTTCTGCTCATTTCTTTCGTAATATACCTGCATTTTGAGCAGATACTTTACAATCTACACACCTTAGCTTTTAAATACATTTTGAAAGTTAGGGATTTAGATTCAATATTTGTGTTGAATTTTACTTACTTGTGTCTGGCTAATCCGCAACAGTGTTTAACATAAGCTTCTTTCTCACCTTTAGGTTCTTACACATTTTTTTTTAATTTGTTTTCTTTTTTCTTGCATATATTTTTGATGTTATAATTTTATTACACCTCTTTCCCTTCTCTTCCCTTTGTCTGAATCCTCTCATATACTCCTCCCCATCATCTCTCAAATCTCTTCTCACTGTTACTGCATGCATGTATGTGTGCCTATACACCTAGATAAGCCTAAACATAACAGGATGTGTTCATATAATACTAATGTGTTTGTTTCAGGACTGGCTGTTTTACACAGAGTAACTAATTGCTTTGTTCTCCCCTGGGGACGATGACCTCTCTCTCCTCTGACTCTCCTTGGTTACCTACAGCTGTTTTTATAGGGAGTAGGCCTCTTGGTTGTTATTCCACTTTGTTTAGCATGTTCATTGGTCTCTTCCTTCATCAGCTCATATTTGGGCAGCCGTGTTGGTAACACTTTATGAGTGTAGCTTCTGATGTTATTGTGTGATACAATCTCACAGCAAAATACCTGATCCTCTGACTCAGTGGTCTCTGAGGAGTATTTCATAGATATATTTTGGGACTGGGTTCCACAACTCCTCAATTTCATTGGTTTTGCATTTTTAGGTTGGATTTCACGTGTTTCAAAGGGAAGTTTCCTTGATAAAAATTGAAGACTACACTTATCTGTGGGTATAAGAAGAAATATTTATATTGGTATTAGGAATTATGCTGGCTTAGTAAATTACTCCTCCAATAACCATGATTTCCCTAGAATGGAGTAATTAGGTTTCTAGTACCAGGTATAGTTTCCTTCTTGATGAGCAGGACTGAGGTCCCATTAGAGAGCTGTTGCTTTCTTTCTTATAAGAGGTGATGGGCACCCCCGAATAAGGAAAACTGGCAGCGGTGACAAGCTCAGAATTCAGTAGCTTTGCCATGTTAGATTTCAGTGTGTGTTTTTTCTTCAATGCTGTGCTCCTTCTGTGGCATGGTATAGCAAAAGAAAGGATTTCCTCATGAGTATGGGAATCGGCACACATTTTCTCTCAATGATAAATTGGCTACTTATTTTCTATTTTCTTCTCCTTTGCACTATCTTGAAATACATCAGTGTTTGTAACAGCTGAACATATACCTTAGAAATTATCTCACACATTTACATCTAATCTATAACTCTGTTGTCCCCTTCTACTTATTTCATCATCTTTCTCATGCTAGTGGTAGGACATTGGAAGAAATCTAAATGCCTGCACCAGATTTCTTGGTAACACCATCTGAGTCAGTACTAGCTTTCATAGAATGAGGCTTAAAATCCATCCATTTTACATCACAGTGTCAGTTTGCTTTAAAAGTGTTCAAGAAACAATTTTATTGAAAGATTATTATTAAGCAAATCATCACAACAGGAGTATCAATTGCTACCTTAAATCAAGATCATAGTTCTGCTCATAAAGTTTTGAATAAGGTATAGGAAATACTGTTCCAGCAATATGAGCTATTGTAGACCTAAATTATTAAAGTTGAATAAAATAAATGATCTAGGTGGCCCAAGCTCATTCCCAAGTGTGTCATTTTTTGTGTGTGGAGAGGATAATTGACTGCTGCAGTATATCCGTGATTTTTAACTTTTATTCTCTTAAAACGTTTTAAAGTAATAACGGAGAAATCATCAGTATGCAGAATCTAAAGTTCATTGCCTCTCACTGAATCTAAATTTTAAAATGAGGGGTGAAATGAGCCAAAATTCGATTGTGCTATGAGTAACTGTAAAGAGCAATATTCCATAGTGATGGAAATCCACAAGAATATCTACACATTGGGATTATGTTCCTAAAAAACAATGCAGAAACAAAAAAGCATAAAAAGCATATATCTACCCAGGTGCAGCCAATGGTTTGTCCATCCAATGGCGTTGTTGGCTGCTATGAAGAGTCACTTGATCAAGCTGGATAGATATTTCTTGAAATGATGCATGGTTTGCCGTGCATGCCTTCATTGTGCTTCCTGCCATAATGGAATAACGTGTCTTATTGGGACAGACAGTGATTATTTCTGTGGGATCTTGCTCAGTTGGTTCCTATACTAACACTGATATTTTGTGAATCATTTCAGATTTCAGAGAGCTACGCCTTCCTACCAAGAGAAGCGGTGACACGGTTTCTAATGAGCTGTTCCGAGTGCCAGAAAAGAATGCACTTGAACCCCGATGGAACCGATCACAAAGGTAGCCACAACAGCCAATAGTGA
>NW_022196895.1:19245856-19253356 GCF_008632895.1 Mastomys coucha | reverse complement strand
AGCCTTCAAAATTATAATTAGGAAAATTATCCTTATCACAGTTTGAAATTATTAAATTGGATGCATACTGTTAAAATATTCAAAGAAATTACTTGTTAGAGTATTTACAAAATTTTAGAAAAATGTAACTATTACAGGTTTGGGAGGTTGAATACGATAAGCATATTGAACTAAAGTGATGAAGTAAGCCTTGATTATAAGTTGTATTTAAATTTAAATGAGAATTAATTCAATAAATTCACCAATATTTACTGGGTAATTTTCAGGTACTCTTAGAAACAAATTAACAAAATCTCTGTATTTTTGGAGCATGTCTTCCAGTAAAGAAAATGAACAGTAAGACTAGGCAAGCAAAAAGTTGCTAAACTCTATTAAAAGAAGAAATGACTCTCAATAGGGAATGCATTCAGAATGCAAATCAGTAATACAGAACTCACTTCCACTATATGAGGTCCTGGATTCAATGACAAGTACGCAAACTCAATAAATGAATGAATGGATAAATGAAAAAATGGATGATAAAATTTGAACAAAACTGAAAGAAATGAAGTGTGGTGTTAGTCACTTTCTATTGCTGTGATAAAACACCATGACCAAGGCAAGTTATTGAAAAAGGTCTTGTAGGTTTATTGAAGAATGTTTAGTCTTATAGCTCCATAGGGTTGGAATCTATGATGGCTGAGACAGGGAAAGAAGGAACAAGTAGCTGCGGGCGCCTGCCTTGAACTGCAAACACTAAAAAGAGAGCATAGTAGGATGGCATGTGACTTTGAAAGCTAAAATTTACCTCAGATTACAGACTTCCACCGGCAAGGTCACTCCTCCTAAGCCTACCAGATCCATGTCATCAAGATGGAACTATCTTTTCAAACAGCTGAATCTATGGAGGACATGAAGATTCACACTACCTGAGGAATATCAAATGACTGAGAAGCACCTAAAGAATGTTCAATATCCTTAGTCATCAGGGAAATGCAAATCAAAAAAGCCTGAGATTCCACCTCACACCAGTCAGAATGGCTAGGAGCAAAATCTCAGGTGACAGCAAAAGCTGGCAAGGATGTGGAGAAAGAACAATCCTCCATTGCTGGTGGGATTGCAAGCTGGCAAAAACACTCTGGAAATCAATCTGGTGGTTCCTCAGAAAATTGGACATAGTATTATCTGAGGACCCAGATATACTACTACTGGTCATATACCCAAAATATGCTCAAATTATAACAAGGACACATGCTCCTCTATGTTCATAGCAGCCTTATTCATAATAGCCAGAAGCTGGAAAGAACCCAGATGTCCTTCAACAGAGGAATGGATACAGAAAATGTGGTACATTTGCAAAATGGAGTACTACTCAGCTATTAAAAACAATGACTTCATGAAATTCTCAGGCAAATGGATGAAAGTAGAAAATATCATCCTGAGTGAGGTAACCCAGTCACAAATGAACATAAATGGTATGTACTTACTGATAAGTGGATATTAGCCCCAAAGCTTGGAATACCCACAATACAATTCACAGCCCATATGAAGCTCAAGAAGAGGGAAGAACAAAATGTGGATGCTCCAGTTTTTTTAGAAGGGGGAACAAAATACAGGGGGTAGAGGATGGGAGGGAGTTTGAAAGAAGAGAGGAAGGAGGAAAAGGGGGCCAGGATCAGGTATGAGAGGATGCTGCAGGCCGGCCGATCTGGGCCTCCCTCAACTCGCGGGAGAAACAGGTCAACGAGACATAGGCGAAGAATGACAAACAGTTGACACAAGGGTGTGTTGAATCTGAATGTATTTCTTAAAAATGGCCTCAGACTTTTACATTCATTGCAAAAGAGAAATGATAAATCTGGCAGGTCAGCAGTTAAGGTACATCTGAGGCTATCTAAAACACACTGTGTCTAAAGCAGCAGCTATCTCCTCTGGACTGGTGCTGCATCTCCCGGGCCAAAGCGCTCTGGACCTGGGGGACTGTGGACTGCATGAGTCTAAGTCCTAGCCCATCTAAGTTCTAGTTCTAGGCAGAGCACCAGTGCGAGTCCCAGCTCAAGTCCCCAAGTGCAAGTCTTCCTGCACAAAGTGAAAAGCAGGCCTATATGGTATACAGAAAGCAGGGCAGATGACAAGAGTCATGTAGGCAGGTGGCAGTCACATCAAGGTCAGTGATCTTACTGACCAAGATCATGTATCCAGTTGTGAAGCAGGCCGAAGAGCAATGGTGCCCTCCCCGCTGGGGCAAATTTGGTATTCCAGTGCTAATTCTCTGGTTCTGTTGGAGGCAAGCACCAGGAAGTTCCAATCTAATAATTCTAGCTAAGGTTCTTGAGAGAAGCCCTTCAATTACTCTCTAGTATGTAAAACAGTTCTGACTATTGTGGGACTGCCCTAAGGAATGTGCTTGACCTCTGTTGCTATCTCTGAGGAAAACCTGTCTGATAAGACAGATTCCTTGAGAGAAATTCCAAGCTAAGGACAGCTTGGTATTAAATTAGGATAGGTTGGAAACATTGTGCTGGCCAGGAAACAATGCCCAATCTTAGCCATTAAGGAATCATTTCTTGGGGTATCTTTTATGCCTAAATAAGAGGGCGTGTTGACGATTGGAAAGACTAATCTGGAACACACGTCTGAGTTAGGAGATACCAGCGACTGTCTCAATATCCAGGGGGCACAGGACTCCTTTTGGGTTCTTAACACCTCTTATCCTTATTCAGGCTTTTACCCCTGATATTACAGATGTAAATAGAGTAGATGAGTGGGCATGGCAAGAAGAGACCTGGGATGAAAGGCAGAGGGTCAGGAATTTGAACAGAGATGTTTAGCAATGGGGGATGGGGAACTGAGAGTAGCTACCAATAAGTCCCAGATGACAGGAAGGCAAGAGGCTCCCAGGACCCAACAGGGATGAGATTAGCTGAAATAGCCAACAAAGGGGAGGGAGAACCTGAAGAGACCATATACAGAGATTAGGCAAGGCCCCTGGCTGGGCATGTGGCTACCCACTCATCTCCAAATTCTTAACCCAGTAGGGCTCCAGTCTAAAGGAAATACTGGGACAATCTGTGGAGTAAAGACTCAAGGCCATCCAGACACTTCCCTACCTGGGGATCCATCCTATATACAGACACCAAATACAAACACTATTGTAGATGCCAAGAAGTGCTTGCTGACAGGAGCCTGTTACAATTGTCTCCTGAGATGTTTGGCAGAGCCTGACAAATACAGAAAGGGATGCTTGCAACCAACCATTGGACTTAGCATGGGGTCCCAGTGGAGGAGTTAGGAAAAGGACTGAAGGAGCTGAAGGGGGTTGCAACCCTGTAGGAAGAACACCATCAACCAACCAGACCTTCCAGAGTTCCTAGGGACTAAACCACCAACTAAGGAGTACACATGGAGGGGTGCATGGCTACAGCCATATATGTAGCAAAGGGTGACATTGTCTGGCATAATAGGAGGAGAGGCCCTTGGTCCTGTGAAAGCTCAGTTCCCCAGTATAAGGGAATGCCAGGGCTGTGAGGTGGGAGTAGGTGAGTGGGAGGGGGAGCATCCTCATAGAAGCAAGGTGAGGGAGGATGGGAGAGGGGGGGCTCTGGTGGGGAAACCAGGAAAGTGGATGATATTTGAAATATAAATACATAAAATATCCCCAAAAATATCAAAGGAAAGAATTCTGAGCTACAGACAGAAACATGGCCTACCATGGGTAGAGGGGTAACGTTCTTTGCTATAGTTTTGTCAAATATTTTATAAATGAATTCATACACATAAATTTAATATTTACAATTAGTTCATGTTCCTTTATCATCATACAGGTGAGAAACCCAGGCTTTCCCCTAACAAACCAGATAAGCTGCTTAAACTCAAAGTTGTCTGATATTAGAGCTCAATGTCTACCTCATTTATAATACATGCATTTTAATTATTAATATTATTTTCAAAGGTTGATATAAAATATGATCTAGCCTAGAGGGGGAAAGATAGGTAGAGTTAAGGTACTGATTGCTAAATACAATCCTCAAAAGTTAGTAGATTAACACAGCTTATTTCTTATTACTCTGTGGATAAAAAATTCAGAATGAACTCTGGAAATCCTTTTTACCATCCAGCTACCCTTTCTCAGCAAAGCCAGGTGTTATGAAATATTTATTTAAGTATGTAGATTGATAAAAACAAAAAAATCATAATTCTTAATACATGAACAAGAAATATATAGCTTCATGATGCTCCTTCCTTGTAATCTTTTAAAATATACATTTGTTTGTTTATTGATTGTATTTTACATTTTGAATATGTTCATTCTCTATATCTCACAGTTTCCCTAAGGCATCCCTCTTTCTCCCTCCCCATTTTGTACCTTCCATTTTAACTCACTGAATCAAATTAGTACTGCCCATAAGTAGCATTCACAGCTTACCTAGGATCATATGACTGTCTTCCAAAGAACACTCTCTGTAATGACCAGCCTAGGCACACACCCAACATTCTGCTCTCAGGAGACCCAGGCAATTTTTAAAATAAGCAGAACACAATAAAGTTATATGATACCATAAAAAAAGATTTAACTATAAATTATGAGTTTAGAAGAAGCAGAAAATAATAATCACAAACTTTTAGGAGGCATTTCTTTGCTTTCATAAGAAAGTTAGCTACAGGGACAGATGTGATGCAGAAGCAATGCAAACAGGGTATTTAAAGTACTATTATGGATGATGAGTGATTTAATACACTTTTAAGACTTAATGATGAAAGAATATCAATTTTTAACTATCGTGCATTGTAGTGATTAGGTCACTTACATACTATGCTGTAAATATGAGCCATAATTTCACGAGTAGAGAAGAGACTCATTCAGAAATTAGAAGATGAATTGTCAATGACATTTATACAACACTAAGAACTATGGAGGTATTTGAATCACATGAGGCATGGTAAGTACCCATTCAGTTACTGCTGAATATTCTACAACACCAAGCAGGTGCTTATGTAGGAAAGTTTTCACATGAATGTTCTAAAAATGAACCTGAAGAAAGAGCCGTATAATAATAACAATATACTTTCTAACCTCAGAAAATCTTCTTTTGGGAATTTAACCTCTAGAAAGTTATTTGCTTTTCTCTGTATAGTTAGCATTATTTACATATTAATAATTATCTTGTATCCTATAATTCTTTGCTAGTTCATTAAAAAGAGTATTTTAATTAAGAATTGAAAAGTAATTAGAATTAGAAAACTATAGAATGGGTACATGCTTTTAGTTGAATTCTGCCTACATAAATGTTTAAAAGTTGATATTATAATAAAGAGAATTATAAGTCATATACTTCACAGTGCAAGGTTAAAAATCATTTAAAATTTTCAATTATTGATCCCCAAATAATGGTAAATACTTTAAATTTGGTGGATGTCTTAGTCAGGGTTTCTATTCCTGCACAAACAACATGACCATGAAGCAAGTTGGGGAGGAAAGGGTTTATTTGGCTTACTTCCACATGGCTGTTTATCACAAAGGAAGTCAGAACTGGAACTCAAGCAGGTCAGGAAGCAGGAGCTGATGCAGAGGCTATGGAGGGATGTTCCTTACTGGCTTGCTTCCCCTGGCTTCCTCAGCCTGTTCTCTTATAGAACCAAAGACTTCCAGCCCAGGGATGGCACCACCCACAAGGGGCCCTACCCCCTTGATCACTAATTGAGAAAATGCCCCACAGCTGGATCTCATGGAGGCACTTCCCTAACTGAAACTCTCATCTCTGTGATAACTACAGCCTGTGTCAAGTTGGCACACAAAACCAGCCAGTACAGTGGAGTTTTTGCCATTTTTTTTTATTGGTGCTTTTTGTTTGCTTCCACTTACTATGTTGTAGATATGTTTGCATTTATATTTATTACCTTTTACTGTATTTTTAATTTATTGGCCTTTTTTTACAAGATTCTATTTCTACTTATTCAATGATTAGTTACCAAATTAGCATACCTGTGGTAACTTATTACATTAAAAAAATGTAATATTCTCTTTCCAAATGGAATAAGAATTCCAGAAGGCAGTTTTTCACTTTTTTCTACTCTTGCCATGTATATATATTCTACACTTGCATATATATATGATTTTTTATTAGATGTTTTCTTTATTTACAATATCTCCTTTCCCAGGTTCCCTTCCAAAAAATAAAATAAAATAAAAAACTAAAACAAACCCCTGTTCCCTCCCCCCGCTCCCTGCTCACCACCCCACCCTCTCCTGCTACTGGCACGGGCATTCCCCTACACTGGGGCATAGAATCTTCACAGGATCAAGGGCCTCTCCTCCCATTGATGACCAACTTGGCCATCCTCTGCTATACATATGCTTCTGGAGCCATTAGTCGCACCATGTGTACACTTTGGTTGGTGGTTTAGTCCATGGGAGCTCTGAGGGTACTAATTAGTTCGTATTGTTGTTCGTCCTAAGGGGCGGCAAACCCTTCAGCTCCTTGGGTCCTTTCTCTAGCTCCTTCATTGGGGAACCTGTACTCAGTCCAATGGATGGCTGTGAGCCTGTACATTTGTATTAGTTGGGTATTGTCAGAGCCTCTCAGAAGAGAGCTATATCAGACTCCTGTCATCCAACACTTGCTGGCATCCACAATAGTGTCTAGATTTGATGATTGAATATGGGAAGGATTCCCAGGTGGAGTAGTCTCGGAATTGTCCTTCCTTTAGTCTCTGCTCCATAGTTAGTCTCTATAACTCCTTCCATGAGTATTTTGTTCCCCCTTTTAAGAAGGAACGAAGTATCCACACTTTGGTCTTCCTTCTTCTTGAGTTTCTTGTGGCTTGTGGATTGTACGTTGTATAGTCCAATCTTCTGGGCTAATATCCACAATATATGATTTTTATACATAAAATTTAATTTACTACATGTCCTGCTTACTGACCCTCTCCAGGTCACTCTCTCCCACAATCCTTCCCCCCATATTCCTTTCCCTTCTCCTCTGAGTGGGTAGGGCCCCCCTGGTATCTCCCCACTTTGGCACATCAAGTGTCTATGAGGCTAGGAACATCCTCTCCTACTGAGACCAGACAAGGCAGTCCAGCTAGAAGAACATATCCCACATACATGCAACAGCTTTTGGGATAGTCTCAGCTCTAGTTGTTTGGGAGCCACATGAATACCAAACTGAATATCTACTGCATATGTGCAGGGAGGCCTAGGCTCAGCCTGTGTATGTTGTTTGGTTGGTGGTTCAGAGTCTGAGAGGCCCAAGGATCCAAGTTAGCTCTCATTGGAGTTTCTATCTCATTTAGTGTCCACAATTCTTCCTCCTATTCTTCCACAAAAGTCCCCAAGCTCCATCCTGTTTGGCCATTGGGTGTCCATATCTGTCTGAGTCAGCTGCTGGGTGGAGCCTCTCAGAGGACAACCATGCTAGACTCCTGTCTGCAAGCATAAGAAAATATCATTAATAATCCTTAGTCATCAGGGAAATGCAAATCAAAACAACCCTGAGATTTCACCTCACACCAGTCAGAATG
>NW_022196895.1:19238932-19244891 GCF_008632895.1 Mastomys coucha | reverse complement strand
GTTTTTTGGAGGGGAAACTGGGAATGGAGAAATTTACATGTAAATAAAGAAAATATCTAAAAAAAATGAGCCAATGATAAATAACTACTATAAATAATTATAAATTATAAATATATTTATTTTTATAAATACATATGTTGTATAAGTAATCATTCATAAATAAAATAAGTAAGACATTAAGTAATTACTTATAAAGACAATTTTTAGGGTTGGAAATATGTTTCAGTGAGAAAGTACTTGCCTCATAACCATAAAGCCTGACAAGTATGGTTTCCATCCATACTAACAAAATTCAGAGATAAAACCAAGAGAATCTCCAGGGAAAGATGACTTACAAGACAGGACAAATCATATGAAGAAAATGAAGATTGAAGAAATAACTTTTTTGAGTAGGAGAAGTTCTTAGTTTGTTTAACAAAGAAGAAACCCACAAACCCAACAGCATGTTTTAATTTACAAAGAAGTTGATTTAGATAAGAAATAAGAACTTGGAAGTAAAATGACAAATTCCTTGCTTCAGTAAAATTGGAGCAAAGCGTCCTAGTTTCAGAGACAAGTTTTCTCATCAGGGATGAGGATCACACTTCCCGTGGAAAGGATAAATGTTTAGGTTGTTGTTAGGGGGCATATGCTTGTTTAATACATTAGTGGTTGCAGATTCTCCTCCGATATGTATGACTTCATTAGCCCTGAATGGTTAGCAGATTTCAGTACCATGCATGTTTCCCTCTTACTGAGTGGGTCCAAAGTGCCATTAGAGAGCTGTTCATTACTATCGATGTATGCATATGTGGTATGCTGGCAGTTGATGCAGTCAGAGATGTCATTGCTGGGAAGGACTGTCGGATGCCTCTCTCCTTAGGAAGTTTGCAAGGCCTCAACCCTACACAAAAGCCTACAAGCCACTAAAGAGTGCTGAGAGTTAGAGAAATAATCTTTCAAAGGGAAGAGCACATCAACACATTATCCAATGCCAAATGTTTATTCCCTGAAAAAACACATACAGGTTATAGGTACGTAAGCATATGGATATACATATACATACATGTATTTAGCAAAAGCTAATGATAAAAGGGGCCAAGAATTTGAAAAGAACAAGGAGAAGTATATGGGAAAATTTGGATGGAGGAAGGGGAAAGGGGAATTATAGTAGTTATTTTATAATCTCAAAAATTAAAGAAGTATACTAGTTTCTGTATTAATTGTTCACAATTGACATTTTTCTGAAGTAACCATTTAGTAGAAAATTTTGTCCTCTGACTTTTAATGAGTAAGTTTTACACAATGTTATATAGAAGTCCTTTTGTGAACTCAGTGCTCTGCCTATCATATAACTTTATAGTATTTATCTGTATATAATCATCTACCTCTCTTCTATGAAATATCTATCATCCTTATGTAATCTGTCTGCTTCCTTCTCCATCTATCTATCTATCTATCTATCTATCTATCTATCTATCTATCTATCTATCATCTGTCTTCTTTTTCTATCTACCTGTCATATGTCATCTGTCATTTATTTATCTAGCACCTGCCTACCTATAACCTATTACCTATAATACACATAGCATCTATTCTCTATAATCTATATCTATCACCTTTATTTGCATCTTTATTAAGAATTCATTGCTCTACATCAAATACAAACATTGAATATATGCATGTATCTTAGTTTATGCTTGGAGTCCATCCTGTTTGCTGATAAAAAGTTTTGACTATGTTATATGGTATATGCTTATAACTATGTATATGTGCTTATAATATTTTACCAAGTCATTTTGTTTAGAGTAAAACTTAAATTTCCTTTCCGTCATGTTTTATGATCACCCTTTAAAGACAAATTTATTAAGAATTCTTAATATTCATTAAGAATAGTTCAATATTTACACTAATTCCCAAACTACTTTCTCTCTAGACATGCTGCTCTATCTTTACAATGGGATTCTGAATAATATGCTGTTTGAGCACCCAACATTTTTAACATTTTTTGAAGGAAGTGTTTCATGATTTGTTGTTCCACATAGCTATTTCTATGTACCATGTTTTATAGAATCTGATAATAGTTTATGAACTAGCTAGCTTCTCATTAAGCACATAGGCAGAATAGTTATTTTTTACACATGGTTAAATTTTATGGTGCCTAATAATATTTTCAACTCATTTTAGGATGAAAGCTCAATAGAAAGTGATGAATTTGACATGAGTGATTCAACACGGATGTCAGCCGTGAACTCTGACCTTAGCTCCAATCTGGAAGAAAGAATGCAAAGTCCCCAGACTCTCCATGGCCAGCAAGATGGTAAGCCTTTCACACTGAACAAATGAATAGATAAAGCAGTGAGTCCCAGTAGTGAGTAAGAATCTATTAAAATCACAACCACCTCTTCATGCTTGTGTCCATTTAAAAAAAAAAATCGTCTCTATGGAGACATTTTCTGGGCACTCAGGTTATGTCATCCACTTTATTATTTTTAGATTTAAGTACTCTTTTCAAAATTAAAGTGTTAGACTGATTTATAAAAAGATGTCAGTTATGAAATCCAGGCTCATCCATGTTTTTCTTTTCAAATATAAAATGTGCTACAGGAGTGCGGCTGGATATCTATGATAATGTCTTCTGGCTTTGGTTTCTTATGTCATCATGTATTTTTGAGAAAATGAAGAATTTAAAGTAGATTAAATTTTCTTTGACCCAACAGCCAAGTTCCGAATATGAAGGGCATAATATTAAAGATAACTTTCACAAAGCCATGCTGTAGGAAGAGGGTGCTTCACTATGACCTTGAACTCTTTTTTTGCTCAAAGGGAAAGGAACTTTATCATTCCTAGTTTATATTCTCAGAAAGATTCCTAACTTTGTTGATGCTGGGAATAAACCTGAACATTATAAAGACAATTGATGGTCAACACTTAAGCCCTGATATGCTCAAAAATGTTTTGAAGATGTTGTCTTTGTATTAAATTTGATGCAAATTAATATAATAGCAGGTGTAAAAATAAGTTTTATAAATGGAAACCTAAGAATTCATTCAAAATTGGTTTATGATTTCATTCACATGTACATTTATATGACTCTCTTGATTGGTAAGTTTTTTCACTATATTAGTAGATAGGAAAAAAAGGCTTTCCTTGATTTTTTTTTTTTTTTGAAACTTGTTGTTAAAACCTAGTATTAGAAGTTGCTAGTGTTTCAGACCGATTTTGCATTCTATTCACACCAGAGAGATCTTAAGACTTAAGATCCCTAGTTTTAAATGTGAGAAGATGCCCATCATGGACACTTCACTTTTCTACAGTTTAGAAGAGTCTGAGTGGAGTGCAAGTTACATCATTGTAGATCCTAAGAAAGAGAAGAGAACTTTGGGTGGGAGTTCAAGCTCAGCTCCGACTTGCTATGCAGCAGCTCAGTTTTTCAGTAGAAAAAGCTTTCATTTGGGAATATGATGAAGAAATTCTTGTCACTTTATTATAAAATAGATATTTCTCACACAATAATGGTGCCAGCACCACAGAATAATTGATACACACATGCATGCACGCACACACACACACACACACACACACACACACACACACACCACTCTTATCAATTATCTGTTAATGCACTTTGCCTGTTTATATTCTCATTGTGCTCATATATTATTCTGAAGAATGTGAAGAATGAACATTTCAGGACTGTGTCTCTAATATTGAAAACTTATCACTTTCATGATTGAAATTGCCAGTTGTAGTTCCTTGGCTAGGGTAGAACTCATTAAATAAAATCTATTCTGACTTTTTAAAATGTTTTGGAGCAATATGGAAAATACTCCGCTGTGTATTGATGGCTGCTGCCCATGAATGTTAGTTATGTCTTCCCCTGCCTCTTCCTGACCCCACTTTGATGCCTTAGGAGTTCTCCCTTAAGCTGCCCACTGAGTTTTCTTTGGCATTATCTCTCCTAGCCCATTGAGAAGTTTTCCCCATTCTGGTAGATTATTAGGATCACCTCCTGAAACTAACCTAACAAGCTCTTTACTTTCCCTGAGAGATCCTCTCACTTTCTGCTCACAAGTGTTGGTTGTATTCCTTAGCTTTGTCCACATAGTTACCACTTGAGAGAGAAAATCTAATCATGTTGCTTTCAACCCCATCTGCAGGCACAGGAACCATCAGTTTTCTTCTGCAAGCCCTCTTATCTAAAAAGGAACATCTGCTAATGCCCTACCTCCCTCTATCCATCTTCTAATTGTTAACATTCCATAGACAACCTATTACCATGTAAAACTATATTATTTTCTCACTCATTCCCCTTTCCTCTTCTATACTGCAGGAATTATTAATTTATAAGTATTCTCCCAATATGAGTTTCCTGTCATGTGCTCTATTTCAAATTCCTCTTGCATGTCCCATCATTTAAATAATTAAGGTGTAGTTTTCCAATATAATTATGGTTTGTAAAATGAGTTTTAGGTATTTTCTTTCCTTTTCCCTGATAATGGTATTCTCTTAAATTATCCATGCTAACACTACACTGTGCAATTCTCTTTACCCCATGAATGCACCCATGTGCATGCACACACTCATGTGCACACTCCTATATACACACTTGTACTACTTCATCATACTTGTTTTATAATTATAGTGTGCTCTTTATCTTGTGCCATTCATACATAATTATTTTCTTTTACATGTAAGTTATGTGTATGTGTATACATTTGTGTTTGTAAAATATTACTCTCTGTGTATAAATCTATATAAGTTGGTGTTTGTATGTAATGCTGAGCAAATAAATATATGACATTTTTACAAGCATTGCTACAACTCATATAAGATATAATATAAATGAAGTTATCTAACATGTATGAGCATCTATTTTGCCTTTTAAAATGAAAATTTATAATAGTAAAAATTTAAATATTTATCTTTTTTAAAATGCTGGGATGTTTGTAGAACTAAGTCTTGTTTAGTTCCTTGTGGATGATGTACATTAATCTTTAAAAAGTGTAAGAAGATAAGGAAATGTGCTGTAGCCTGTCTAATATTGGGTGAGCATCCTTATGTGGTTCCAGTATAGAGTTCATGGTGCAGAACTTCCCAGCCTCCACACTGTTGATCCCTGGCTTGTTTTTGGAAAATATATAGCAGCTTTATTCCAGCTACTGACTACATGTACATGTTTCCTCTTGGAGACAAGTGTACCATCTCCAAAAGTGACAATGGCGTCCTTGCTTGGTAGGGGTGCAAATGGCCCAACAGTCACAAATGAACAATATAGGCAAGGAAGAAGAGTTTGTATGGACAGAGGCTGACTATCAGAGAAGAGTCCATAGGGAGATGCTTAAGGGAAGTATGGAGAAGAGAGTGAGCTATGGCAGACACTATGAGGATGGGAATGCTCTTTGCTTATGCTTTTCCATATAGTGTTCACAGTCCATGCAGTGGGCTTGACATACGGTTGCCTGAGTGAGCAGTATTTTCAGTATTAAATAGTATATAGTAAGGTTAAAGAGCTACATGTGATAGCAAACCATGCAAGAATAATATTTTATTGTGACAGAGCAATGGAAGAGCATTCTTTTTCCATATCCTCGCCAGCATTTTCTGTCACCTGAGTTTTTTTTAATTAGATATTTTCTTTATTTACATGTAAATTTCTCCATTCCTAGTTTCCCCTCCAAAAAATAAAGAAACAAACAAAAACAACAAAAACAAACCCCTGTTGCCTCCCCCCTCCCCATGCCTGCCACCTCACCTGAGTTTTTGATCTTAGCCATTCTGTCTGGTGTAAGGTGGAATCTCAGGGTTGTTTTGATTTGCATTTCCCTGACGACTAAGGATGTTGAACATTTCTTTAGGTGTTTCTCAGCCATTCGGTATTTTTTTTCATTATTTTTTTATTAGATATTTTCTTTACATATAAATTTCTCCCTTCCCAGTTTCCCCTCTAAAAAACAAAGAAACAAACGAAAACAACAAA
>NW_022196895.1:19236202-19238327 GCF_008632895.1 Mastomys coucha | reverse complement strand
AGTGGCAGAGATTAACAATGGAGCAGAGACTGAAGGAAGGGCAAGCCAGCCTAAATATAGTTAGTTACATTCGGTATTCTTCAATTGAGAATTCTTTGTTTAGCTCTGTACCCCATTTTTTAATAGTGTTATTTGATTCTCCTGAGTCTAACTTCTTGAGTTCTTTGTATATATTGGATATTTGTCCTCTTTCAGATATAGGATTGGTAAAGATCTTTTCCCAATTTGTTGGTTGCCGTTTTATCCTATTGACAGTGTCCTTTGTCTTACAGAAGCTTTGTAATTTTATGAGGTCCCATTTGTCAATTCTTGATCTTAGCGCATAAGCTTTTTGTGCTCTGTTCAGGAAATTTTCCCCTGTGTCCATGTGCTAGAGGCTCTTACCCACTTTCTTGTCTATTTGCTTCAGTGTATTTGGTTTTATGTGGAGGTCCTTGATCCACTTGGACTTGAGATTTGTACAGGGAGATAGGAATGGATTGATTTGCATTTTTCTACATGCTAACTGCCAGTTGAGCCAGCACCATTTGTTGAAAATGCTGTCTTTTTTCCACTGGATGGCTTTAGCTCCTTTGTTAAAAATCAAGTGACCATAGTTGTGTGGGTTCATTTCTGGGTCTTCAGTTCTATTCCATTGGTTCCCCTTCCTGTCACTGTACCAATACCATGCACTTTTTGTTTTTTGTTTTATATCACAATTGTTCTGTAATAAACCTTGAGGTCAAGAATGATGATTCCCCCAGAAGTTCTTTTATTGTTGAGAACAGTTTTATTGTTGAAAACTAGCTGGTTTTTTGTTGTTGTTGTTGTTGTTGTTGTTGTTATTCTAGATGAATTTGCAAATTGCTTTTTCCAACTCTGTGAAGAATTGAGTTGGAATTTTGATGGGGATTGCATTGAATCTATAGATTGCTTTTGGTAAGATTTAGAATTAAGTTGAAAATATTCACCAAAGAGGTTGAAGTAGAAAGTTGTACCTTTTTGGAATTCCAGAAATTGTAACGTAGGCAGGTTTACATAATATCTTCATTGAGCACCATATACAATGGAGAATGACGATTAAAAGCCTCTGTTTTCTGTTTTTATTTCAGTATGGTTATCACAGATTAAAAATGTAGTCATCAAATTCTGGTGTACTGGAGTCAGGGAGGAAAGGAAGGAAAATATTTTGCCCTGAATTAGATAATTAAGCAAAGGTCAAGAAGACAGAAACTGAATAAAGAATTTATGAGAAGGTACTTCGAGATCAGCATAGAATAGTAAGTTTCTTTTCCTTATTTGAAGTCCATGTCGTTCCTCTCACTCAGTAAAAACATAAAAGATAAGAAACACTTAGACCGTGTTTAAAAATAAAACCAAAAATGCATAAAAGTCACAGTCTTTGCCTAGGAAGGATTTTACCCTTGATTTTGCTTTAAAGAAACCACTTTGCAGCATTTAAACAATTTCACAGATCTAAAAGACTTTGGGTTAAATTCACCTAACTGCTCGGCTTACCTTGACTTGGCTCCTGGAAGCCTGTGGTCCTCAGTGCTCCTATGAAGGTTAGGGAGCTTGTGAATACAACTTTGGCATGCAATGGTTGTGGCTTGCAGAGTTCCAGGAGACATGCCTGAATGTAATGCCTTATGGTTCTGGAGACACCTCAAGTTGGTTAAGTTTCCTGCGATGGCATTTGTTTAAATAGATCCTAGGTTTAAAAAAAATGCCACCTATTAAGTTCTTACCTTTAAATCTCAGATCCCACATTTCCTGGAGCACCTGTAAACAGCATTCTCCCTGCCCCTGAGTTGTTCCTTTGCCCTGTGATGCCTGATGTATCTGATCCTTGCTCTTTAAGGTTGCCTATGATAGGGAGCCTGATGAGAGCATCGGCCTTTGGGGCAGAGCCGAAGCTCAATTTAAGCAAGCGTTTGATTCTCTGTGATAGGGTCAATTGTTTTCTATAGAGCAATCTACTTGCTTTTCTAAATTAAATACTGTATGCAAATCACTTCTGATATATCTCGCTATCTTCTAAGAAGAGAGTTGCACCTGAATTAACTGTAAAAGCTGTTATATCACATGATTTCTCTCTTCTGTAGTCATGGTGAGCTTTTTTTTTTTTTTTTTTTTTTTTTTTTTT
>NW_022196895.1:19231391-19236097 GCF_008632895.1 Mastomys coucha | reverse complement strand
AAAAAGATAACAAGGATGCCAAAGGAAGCTGAGGAACATCCTTATGAGTATTTGCTTTTAATATTAATCAGCTTTAAAACCAAAGATTTACAATGGAAATGAATATTTCCATTTTTAACAAGTCTGTTATTTTGGTAGTAACATCATGTACATAGTGTTCCTGGGTACCTGGTCAGTGTCTTGTGACTGTGGTATGTCAACTCAGCCAATGCCACAAACTAGAGATTTTATTTCCAGGCAAATATGATTTTGTGTAGTGTTATAGTCACACAAAGGCACATTCTGAGAAATATATCACTAAGTTGTACCATTGGGTAAACATCAGCATGCTTTCATAAAAATGAAGGCAGCTATGATGTCACTGAAGGTGGGGTGGCCTAAACCTGCAGGAACTTTGGAGGTTGAGGATGGAACATCTAGAGTTTAAGACAAGTTCAGGCTATAGTGTAAAACAGTATCCACTATCCCCTTAAAACATCAAATCAATCAATCAATCAATCAATCAATCAACCATCTGCATTCCTTATTAAAGTAGTTTTCTCATTGAAGTAATAATATCACATGATAAGTAGGCAATATTTCATTGTCTCTCAGGGTTTTAGAGTAAATACACTATATCCTGGTGGGGTAGGTATGGTGAGAGAAGGCAGCAGATAAGACAGAGAAGGATTCTGCTGCTCAGATCATTTAGCTTTTTTTTTTTTTTTTAAATATGTCCAGGACTCTGGCCCCTGATCTTGTGCTGCTCAAATTCAGAAAGGCTTTTTCTTAAGTTAATCATGTCTTGAAATACACCCAGTGACACACAATGAAGAGTAACCATTATACCTCGTGTTATATATACACAGATTACTATGTGAATGAAACATCTGGTTAATATTTGGCATCTAATGTTTTGAATTTCTTTCTTCTGAATAGAAAGCACAGTTTTCCTATTAAACTGACTTTCCAGGTAGAAATTCAGAAGACAGTTTCTCAGATGTTGATGTCTCTTACTTTGAATATCCTATGGACAAACTTATTCTGTGAAAAGTATACTGTCTTGTAAGGCCTTGTTAAGTGAGAACAAATGGTCTCAAGAAATAACTTTTACAGTCTAGGCTGGGATTGCTATTTTGAGGCTATTTGGGTATTTCATATAGGAAATGTGCTCAAGGGTTGGGTAATCAAAAAGAAACAATGTATCGTTCAGAGGTATTATTCTGAAAAGTAACTCTTTGGACCTTAATTAGAAGATGGACAAAAGTAAAGGGCAGGAAGTGTAATCATCTTCATCCTTCCCACACCTGACCTGAATCCTAGTGTTGTTAGATAACGGAGTTACAAAAATAAACAAAATGTTAGAACTATATGAGATTGCCTCATTCCATTGGTCCATCCTAAAAGGCTCTAAAATAACCAGAACATTAAGAATATCAAATCAAATCATTCTTGAGATTGGGTGAATTTCTATTTCAGTTAGCAGGAATTCCTCTAACAAGTGAAATGACAGTAGCCCTGGGGAGTATGAATGGAGTCAATTAAAAATAGAATGCTCCAGTTATGTGATAAATAATTAAGTAGAGAGGTATGGGATACAGTCCCACATTTTCTTCTATCCAAATTTAGATTGTGTGCTGAACTGGCAGAATAATTCTCCTGCATTCCAATTCATCTTAAAATATACAGACTGTTAAGAGCTACCTTGCATGCCCTTCTGAAGTCTATCAAACTAGAAGAATGCTGCAAATCAGTGCTTCCAATGTTATCTCGTCTTCATTCTCCACTCTTGCCCCTAAGTTCCATGATGGCAGCCCATCAAGTGCAATGCCTCATGCTCCAACCCTATTCTACCTAGCATTTTCTAAGTTTCTTTCAAAATGAGAATTGATTTGTGAGGTCATGCAGGGTTCAGCTCTGTCCTTTCTTATGACAGTTGTCGTGGGTGGCAGTTCTTTTATAGTTTATAAAAATGCAACCCTCATGATCTCAGATGTATAGTCTGTTTGAGATTAATTGATGAAAATTGTACATACTGAATATAAGCTACGAACATGCACACACTGAAATGACAAATAACTACTCATTGTTCATATTCAGTCTTTTTTTACTGCTTAGTGGATATTGAGTAACATTTTAGTAAAAATAGGCTCCTGATTAAATTGCATCTATTATGGCAGAACCCAATAGTTTCATGCATTATTATTAAGGCATATGAACCAACAATAAAAGCATCTACTGCTTCACCATTTAATTTAGTTGGGAAATCTAATAAAACATATTTTTAATAAGAATGATGTAAAACTATACTTAGTGGGAAATTAAAGTTGGTGTTTAATTTTTTATGATCCTGAGTTTTAATTAGAAAACCTATTAACAGTGTTTTTAGTCTGAATGCCAAATTCCCCAGAGATTCTCTTGTCTTAAGTTCTAATTATTTGTACTGAACTTTAAAAAAATTTACTTAGCATTTTTGGGATTATATTGAAAAAAATGTGTGTGCTAAAATATTTTTTTCAAACACAGAGGTAATAAATTTAACTTTAAAATTAAACCTGCTCAAAAATGTGGATTTGTTCTCTGCTATTAAATCCCAAACATTTCTCAATTTAAGATACCTGAAACTCCAACAATGCTGCCATTTCATCCTCATCAAGTTTCTTTAATACCAAATTAAAATGATTTACATGATGAATTTATTTAATTATTATTCTGAGTTAAGGTAGTTAAACTAATGAAGCTTTTAGAATGTGCTTTTAATGGCAATTGCTCTATAAATAATCAGATCATAATTTTCAGAATTATAGACTAACTTTACAAGTAATATAAAAGGGGCAGGCAATTAGAAAGTAATTTACTATGAATTGTAAGGAATTTTAATTCTTAAATCCTTTAGTTATATTTTTGTGTGTGTACTTTGTGTGCACATGTATATTTAATCATTTGAAATTTCTTATAAGTGGTAATTATGTTTCTAAAAACAGAAAGAAGAAAAATTTGGCTTATGTCTAGAGCTTAAGTATTAATCATAATAGCTTAATTCTGCATTTACTTAAAATTCATTTGGACGATCATTGTGTGCCACTCATGTAGACTTGCATTAGTAAAAATTTTGTTCAACTTTCCCCAGATTAAACTCTGTGTATTAGCATCTCTTCATATTATTAAAGTGGTTTATGTAAATAAGTACATAAAGAGTTACCTTGTGGCTGGGTTTGGTGATTGTATATGTGAAGGATGCCCAGGTGGGGGAGTCTCTGGATTGTCCTTCCTTCAGTCTCTGCTCCATACTTTGTCTCTGCAACTCCTTCCATGGATGCCAGCAAGTACTGGCTGACAGGAACCTGATCTAGCTGTTTCCTGAGAGGCTCTGCCAGTGCCCAAATAATTCAGAAGTAGAGGCTCACAGCAATCCATTGGACTGAGCATAGGGTCCTCAATGAAGGAGCTAGAGAAAGGACCCAAGGAGCTGAAGGGGTTTACATCCCCATAGGAGGAACAACAACATGAACTAACCAGTACCCACAGAGCTCCCACGGACTAAACCACCAACAAAAGAGTACAGATGGTGGGAATCAAAGCTCCAGCTGCATATGTAGCAGAGGATGGCCTAGTCAGTCATCACTGGGAGGAGAGGCCCTTGGTCCTGGGAAGGCTCTATGCCCCAGTGTATTGGAATGCCAGGGCCAGGAAGCAGGAGAGGGTGGGCAGGGAGAAGGGGAGGGAATAGGGTGATTTTACAGGGGGGAAACCAGGAAAGGGGAGAACATTTGAAATGTAAATAAAGGAAATATCTAATATTTAAAAAAAAGAGTTACCTTGTACTCCATCAGTATCTAGGATCGTGTCGTACCCCAGAGACCAACTCCTCTTGGCTAGATCCTGCTGTAACTCAGGTATGAGACTTAGGGCTAGGTTTGCTACGACCCCTACCTGTTCAGATCAGCAAAGGATATCAAAGGACTCAGGACTTTTTCTTCTAGCTCAGTTATTTTGAGATGTTGTCCTTAAGGTTTGTTAGTATTTCCATGACCACGTTTCCTGTCCTGTGAAAGACTCCATGAATAGGACCTTGGGAGAAGACAGAATCCTGTGAAACAGAGAATCAGACTCAGAACCTTTTCAATCTGAACACTAAGTCATATATGTCTCCCAGTGTTCAGGTGAAGTTGAGTTCACATGACTCTTAAAGAGTCATGCTGTGTGTGTGTGTGTGTGTGTGTGTGTTGAGACAGACTTTTGCTGTGTCTCATTGACTAACATATAGCTTGCTACATAGCTGAGACTACCATGAAATAAGATGTTATCCTTTTGTCTCAGTATGTCACTTGTGATTAGTCATGAACTACTATGCTTAGCTTACTCAAATACATTTTGAGCCTATCTATGTAAGACATTCTTTGAGTCTTATTGCAGTGTGCGTACTACCTACATTTCCCTTACATGATCATCTTTTTTCTTCTTTTATTTTCTTAGATATTTTCTTTATTTACATGTAAATTTCTCCTTTTCCCGTTTCCCCTCCAAAAAACAAAGAAACAAACAAAAACAACAAAAACAAACTCCTGTTGCCTCCCCCTTCCCCATGCCTGCCACCCCACCCTCTCCCACTTATTGGCCCTGGCATTCCCCTTCACTGGGGCACAGAACCGAGGTCCGCTCTTCCTATTGATGATTGAATTTGCAATCCTCTACTATACACATGCTGCCAGAACAATCAGACCCCT
>NW_022196895.1:19204498-19230921 GCF_008632895.1 Mastomys coucha | reverse complement strand
AATAGCTGAGTAGTACTCCATTGTGTAGATGTACCACAATTTCTGTATCCACTCCTCTGTTGAGGGATTACATGATTATCTTAAACAAGAGTTTTCTTTTCTCTAATTCTTATTTTTTTTTGGTATTAATACCACACAAGTATATTTCATAAACTTTCAAAAATTGTAAATTAATGCTATATTACTTTACAATTTTCTTGTGCTTGTTTGAGTCAGCTATCTACTGTTAATGAAAGAAAAACAGTCTTAGTCTTTATACATTTCAATAATGCAGTAAGTTTAGTGTTGAATGGGCCTTTGAAGTTAGAGTTGTTTGACAGCTGGGCAAACAGATAAATCAGCTACATCATAGAGATAAATTGACTGTAAGAACTCTTGATTTACGGGGTTGACAGGAATCATAGTAAGATTTTGGATGACAGAAAGGACAGCTAGAGGGTATTGAAGAAAGTGACAGAAAGTGTATTTCATTGTATTTATCACAAAAGTCGTAAAATTCTCTTATCATTCTCACATCTCCATTTGACTGGGTGTTTCTTGGGGTCAAGAGACAATCCTATCTTATTCATCTTTGCCCACAAACTGCAAAGTGGGACATCTGGGAAAGTAAACATCATTTTTGAGCTGAAGTTGCTTGTTTCTGTAATAAGATAAACTCAATCTTCATCCAGTGTCCTTTGCCCAAGTGTTTGTTGATATGTGCTTTCTGGTGTTTACTTTCCAGTTCTACTTCCAAAAAACACATCTATAGAGTAGTGTATGAGCTCTTTAAGAAGTCTATGTAAAGAGATTGCTCAATTAAATAATTTGTTAATGATATTTTATTAAAGTATTACTTTTAATAACATAAACTTTTCACAATAATGTTTGCAAACATCATACTGCATCCATCTTAAACTTATAATGAAAATAAATAGTAACTTTTTTTTAAAGGAGCTGAATTGAAGCAAAGTGGCCTGTGCTTGCTTACTTTCTTTACATTTATAATCTGGTATATTTGAGAATCATTATTTTTCTCTCCACTGTGGGAGTTAGTGCTCTTTAGACTATGAACATTTACTAAAGGATTATGGGATGATAGAAGGCTTATCCCCATCCTTCTCCCAGCCTGTCCTCTATCCTTCAAAAAGTCATTCGAATAGATACCATGAGGAGTGCTTAGAAATCAGGGAGATTGTTGAAGGGACAGACTAACTTTCTTCCTGCAAAGTAATCCCTGCCTCTTTTTCTGGCCTTCCACCCTGACTTGGTGAAAAAAAAAATGTAGTCAAACTCTAGAGGCAGAACAAAACCTCATAGTTATATCAAGAATGTTATGGAGGGTACGTTTTCCTTCCTTTTTATGAATACACTTAAACCTTTGGGTCTTCAATGTAGAAACATGTATTATGTTAGCTTTCCATCTTTGTGATCACACACATAAGGTAAACAACTTAAAGCAGACAAAAATTATTTGGACTCGTATTTCAGAGGAATCAGACCATTCATTAGTTCTATTGATTATAGGCTCCCAGAGAGACACAATATCAAGTTGAAAGGAGCCAGTGGATGAGGCTACTTATAGAGAGAAGGCAGAGAAGGGAACATAGCAAAGGCCATGGCAAGATCCAGTACAAAAGACATGCCATCAGTGGTTTGTTCACTACAACAAAAAATATCTGGAGTAAGTGGATCACCTCTGGAAATGCCCCACATACATGCCTAGAGGGGTACATTAACCTCCCAGGATTCACTCATTCTATGCCAGCTGACAGTCCAGATAATCATGCCATGTGTACATGTGTGTGTAGGTTTTTGTGCACATGAGTAATGAGAGGAGAGAGGGTATAGGAAGAGAGAAGAGTGACAGGAAGAAGAAATAGAAGAGAAAGAAAAAAGAGAGAAGGAAAGAAAGAGAAGGGTAAGAAGGTGGACTGAAAAAGAGACAGTTGAAAAAAATCTGTTTCAACAATAATTGTTACCCTTTTTTCTAGTTTCCTATAAGGAAATTTTCTTTTTTCTTATTTTATTTCTTTTTTTTTTTAACTTTATATAATTGCTTCGTTATATATTTGGTGACTTGAAATGTCAAGATAACTTCCAGAATTTTGAAGTTTTTAATCCAGTAACTTTAACTAGTCTCTCTCCCAATATGATGATTTATTTTAGTAGCATATTATTATTTTGATATAATAAAAGCTTGGAGGGTAGCTCTTAGCATCACACAGAATAAGCTGCACAACTCATCAAGGCTTGTCTTTATCTTTATTCAAGTCTATGATAAAACAGCCAAGGAAGTAAGACCAGGAGTTTTCCATACAGTGGAGGTGATACACTGAATGCTTATTATAGCATCCTGACATCGACTGTCAGTGGGCACACAATCTTGAAATATATACCAATAATATAAGTAGCTTTTTCATCTAGATTTACATGAATCTATTGAAGCAAAATAAATCTAAACTCCGGTAGGGCAATTATAAAATCGAATTGTTTTAACATTATTTGTAACAGAAAACAAGTATTGATGGTGATGGGCACTAACCTTTCTCAATTGTTTAAAAATAAATCACCTATGGTTTATGAAGTTAACTTTGTACATTTCCCAAAAGCTTAAAAAGAAACTGTTATTTTCTCAATATAGGTGAGGAAACCTCAGGGTCATTAATTAGCCTCTTATCTTTATAACTCTGCAGTGCTAGAAGCAATATTAGAGTGTACACATTGAGCTGGCATTAGATGTGAGTTTCTAATCTGCTACCTGCTCTTCTCTGTAAACACTCCACTCATCTGACTCTGCAAACTATGCTTGCTTCTAGGGCTTAGACCATGCAGGCTCAGCCACTGCACCACACTCTCATAATCTGAGCAGAGAATTAATGTTCCAGTCTCTTCATGGAGTTTCTGCTTTTGAATCCACCTGCCTTTGGATGATTTCGCATACCCTCCTACTTCACAGCTGCATTCTTTTGATTTTTACATAGTAATATAAACCATTCAATGTCATTCCTGGCTGTTGAAATCTATTGGTTCTGAGTGGTTTGTATTCCGTTGATTTCAGTAAGATCTCTTGACAATAATTACACTGTGTTTAAAATTCCCATTTCTTTTTATCTCTTAAAAATGTTATTGACTTCTGACAAGTCTTTAATCATTCTCTGTTCTTCCCTTGTGTGGGAAGGACAATAGGAAACTGTGCCCAGCTTCCTCTTTGGCTTTCATTGTTTTGAATCTTCTTATTCCATTTTACTATGCTTTATTCTAAATAATGAGGCCAGACTTTGACGGAAGGCAGAATAAAAACTTTCATTCATGACTATCCACTCATGCCAATAGTGATTTTTATTTTCTCATAAGCCTTTTATTTTATAATACTCCAGCTTTGCCTCATATAAAATAATAATGAAATATATTTTATGAAGAGTACTATTTTCCTACATGAAGTATCAAAATAAATAAGCTGCTTGAAGTGTCAGCCATACAAATACTAAACCCTAAAATAAATGACTTTATATAACTATAGTGGTCTTTAGATCTCATAAACATACTTTAAAATGAGTTTATCTTATACAAGAAGTAGAAATTATCCAAAGTATAATTTATCCATCTGAGTAGACATAGATGTTAATAGGATTTTTGATCCTAAAGCAAACTTTGAAAATAAACAAAGTGTAAAGTTTTGCAAAAACATATCAAGGTTAAGTGCATCTGTGAACAGGAAAAACAACTGTATAGTAAACTTTATTACATGTTTACAAGACATGGTGGCTTTCAGGGATATATTTGATGAATTGAGAAATTACTTATAAATTTTAGTTACTACTTCTTGGTTACAACATAGTTTTCTCTGACAGTTGTAAACAGTATCTAGCCCTCCCTGAGTTACACAGTGTGCCAACTACTCATCTGTAAACAGGGTACTTTCTGCATTTATATTTGTGGATAAATGAGTCCTTAATTTTTTTAATGGAAAGAATGGTGTTACTCTAGGCAAGGAAAACACTATCAGCTAGATATTTTGACCTTTCCTTTGAAAATCATTTTGACCTATGGAGGTGAGGATTATCCTAATTACAAGGTGAGAAATGTAAGCAATCCATATTGCCTGTTTTCACTTTTCAATTGTTTATAGCTATCATACAAAAGAATGGGTTTGGATGCCATTTTCATACATAGTCATTGTACTTTGTTTCTATCTACCTATTATTACCCATCATGACACCTACCTTAGGTCCTTTCCTCTACCAAATATGCTTCTATATCACATATACATAAATACAAGTGTATGTGTGCATATATGTATGTGTGTGTATGCATGTGTGTGTATGTGTGTGCATATGTATGTGTGTGTGCATGTGTATGTATGTGTGCATGTGTGTATGTGTGCATATGTGTGTGCACGTGTGTGTATGTGTGCGTGTGTGTGTGAGTGTGTGTGTGAGTGTGTGTATATGGGTGTGTGCATGTATGTGTGTGTATGTGTGTGTGCATGTGTGTGTGCATGTGTGTGTCCATATATGTGTATGTGTGTGTATGCATGTGCGTGCGTGTGTGTATGTTGAAATACCTCTATGTGTGAGAGAAAATATGCAATATTTGTCTTTCTGAGTCTGGCTTATTTTGCTCAATATAATGAATTCCATCCATTTCCCTGAGAATGCATAATTTTCAAAATAGTCGCTTGCGTTTTGAGTCCTCATTTTATAAAATAAGCCGTTGAACCATGTTGGGATGATTTGCTGCTAAAATACAAGTCTTATTATATTCTTGCAAATTTCCTGAGTATCTCTGTGTAGAATATCCCAACATGTTCTCAAAGTCATGATGGACAAGGGTCGTAGCATCATGGAAACTGAGCTCATCTCCTACTCCTGTGACATCACATGTGCACTCTGCAGTTAGGGTCAGCCAGGGAGACTACCTGTGATGTTAAGAAGAACATTTCCCTCAGTCACATCACAGAGTCCATGAAAGGAACCACTCAGAGTATATAGCCATTTAAATACATGTATCAGCTGTTCCTTAGGAACCATTATGTGGATCCATGATGTGGAGCCATGATGTTACATAGCTGCAAAGCCGAAGGAATCCTTTACCACTAATGTCATGGTGCAGTAGATTTGGGATGCTTTATAGGTAACAATTGTAAATGACAAAAAAATGTGGGAACCACAAATGTGAGGCAGAGAGCCTACTGTCTTATGGAAATAAGAGAGGGAAGGATGCCTCTCCAAGGAGGTGCCTGAGCTCTCCTGTGGAGACAGCTCACCTGTGGAGAGAGGTTAAATAACAGAGGGCTCTAAGAGTAGCACAGGCAGAAGTAACCTGTCAAGCTCTTGTCCCCAGGAAGGTGATAAGATATCATAGCAGGTCAATGTTTTGATGTCCACAACGTTGTGTGGCTTTTGATTCCTTTTCTGACCACAGCTTGTTCATACAAAATTTAGTATTTTTCATATTAACTTCCCTCAGGCTAAGCTTGGTGTAGCAAAAAAGAATCAATTATTTGGCTTGGAATTCTTAATTTCTGAGTTAAAACAATATATACATGTGCTTTTAATTATGAAGAAAACCCTAAATATCTCAGAGAACAAATTATAGAAAAGAGAAGAATGCATAATGTTATGAGAATATTTTCATCTTTATTGAAAATATCAATAAATGAATGACAGCAAAAGTCATCTGCTTGGCGACAGGTGACATTTAAAAATCTCTGAGAAGAACCAAGTAGTCACAGCCAGAGGAGGAGGGCAGCTTGAGAACACAAGGTCTGCTCAAGACCTTGTGATAATACCTAATTAGTGGTACCTTTGGATAATATCTAATTGGTGACTCAGTACATGGTTTGGATACTGGGAACCTCCCATGGCTTTATATTGCCTTGTACATTCAGCATTTCATCCTAAGAAATGAAGCCCAAGAGCATGAGAATAAGACAGTTGGTAATTTATTCTTTATGCTAGAAAGAGTCTTAGATATGCACAAGCCAGTGTGAGACTGTCTAATAGGGACAAATGGAGAGGTCTACAAGGCTGAAAGATTATTTAATTGGGTTGAGTGTATCTCAGAAATGTGAGGAATGCCATCATGAGCACTTTTGACAAGGTCATGCTTTTTATGGGATAGTTCTTGCATAGAAGTAAAAAGAGAATAAACTGACCCCTTTTAGGGCTTCCTGTCATCTTACACATCTCAGCAATTCACTTCCTATGAAGGAGGGGCTTAGATAAGTGGTGGTGGTTGTTCTAATGCTGCTGGAATATGCATCCTGAGCTAGAAATTACCAGATGACCTTTGTTTAGTAATTTTTTTCCAGAAGTATGGATATAAATAACATTCAATTTAAAAGCAAAATATCCATTTCTGTATGATAGGGAAGCTTTGTGGATATTGTACCCTTTGTATTTTAAATGCAAATGTTAGCAATGGCACCACCAAGTTGTAGCAGGAGACTGAAATAATCATTGTCCAAGTTCTAGAGCTTTTTATAGATATTATCAGTCATTGTTTTTCCTTCTTGATACCTTGTGGGCATATGAACATTACTGAACATCTGTGTTCTTTTATAAGTAATCCCTACACATTTTAGAAAGTCTCCTTTGGGCCAGATAGATGCTTCAAACTCTTTTGTCTAAACTTTGTTACCATCTAAGCAATTATTTCATCTTCTTCTTTTACATTGACTTGATATCATACAATCATCCATTTCCAATGAAAAAAGATTGTTTTTGAAAAATGCATAATTAAACAATTTTGTTCTTGTGCAAACATTGTGGAATGCATTTACACAATGAGCTGTCTAGAGTGTTACTAAGCAATGCAGCTCTTTGAGATGGTGGACATGTTTAACAGTCCATTGCTGAACTAAACATTAGCCAGAAAGTATGTAATTATACATACATGTTACCTTGAACATGATTTATTAAATATTTAATATTTCAACTTCTCATAAATCTAGCTTTAAAATGTCTCACTGACATGAAACATACTGTGGTTTGTGACAGATAACTGATCTACTGAAGTGAATTTATGAAGCATATTATTCTACAGACCCATCTTACATTTTAATGTTTGTATGTGAGTATAGATTGTCTGAGAAAGAGATCATTCATGTGTGCAGATTTGAGTACAATAGTCATGTGGAGGCTAGAGGACAACTTCAGGCATCTGTCCTCACATTTCTACCTTGTTTGAGACAGGGTCTCCTTGGCTATTTTCCTGAAGCTGATGCCAGGCTACCTGGCTCTTGAACTTCTAAAGATCCCCTGACCTTGTTTCCCATCTGGCTGATGGAGTACTGGGATTATATATACATATCACCATGTTGGACTACTTTACATAGGTTATAAGGATCAAATTCAGCTCCTCCAACTTGAAAGTTATTTATCCACTCACTTTTATTTTTTTGGCTCAGGCCAAACTCACTTTAGTGTCTGTAGTTTATAATATTTATTTAGAAATAAGCTGACTGAAGGTACCCTGTTCAGTTGGGCAAATGCCTATATTAGCAAGACACAAAAACGTCCTTAATAAGAAGAGCATAACTCTGAAAGTGCAGAATTAACTTTACTGAGATATTTCTCTTTTGCTGAGAGCTGAGTTTATGTCCATTAATCTGAAAGTCTGTAACTATGTCTATCTGAATGTCTATAACTATGTCTATGCTGGTAGGGTCATGATACCCTTCTCCAAAATTAATTTCCAGATCTTTCTGACTTAAAGATTAATATAAACATTAATCTCATCTACAAAGGAAATCGTGCATTTATTGCTTGTTCGTTTAAATGTTGGCTAATACATTTTCAGATCAGTAAAACATCAACAGATTTCAAATAACCTAAGATGAAAAGAAAGAGTAAATGAATATTAATTATAGAACATGAAAATCTATAGATTTTAAATGTTATTAAGTATAAAAATAATATTTTATTTGACAGTATCAACTTAGGAATTAGTTTTATTTTTCTTAGTTTCTCAAAGATAGAAACTACTATATGTTAGTACTTACATTATCTCTATGGAAAGGAATATCCTGGAATACTTACATACTATACTGAATTAGACAGGACTGGAGGATAGGAAATTTGCCAGTTACTCAAATCACCACTAGAGGTCTACAAATAGAACATTTCTGCAAATAATTTTCCCTTCTACACATATTTATAATAAGGTAGCTCAATGAATGAATATAAACTTTCTTCTCTTTCATTTCAATGTCATTTATTTTGTGAACTTTAATCCCACCCATGGATAAGATACCCCATAGTTTATGATTTTTTTTGTTTCTCTCCTTTATATGTTTAGATGATGAATTGTTACTATTGATTTTGAGAAAATTTGCCTGTGAATCGTTGAGTGACCCTTAGGTTTAATTGCATACATATTTAATGTGTTTACATATGTGCATATATTTGTATGTAAAATTAGCATCTATGTGTGTAAATATATTCATTAGAGAGAAATAAATTTGTCTTGATTTTATTTTCCAGTAGACTATGTGAACTCCTTTGTTCTTAGTTTATTGTCTAGCAACATATCTCATGCCAACTTGTGAATGACCCTTCAGGGACTTCTCAGATGTGTATGGAAATTAAATACAAGTGAGAGTTCAGCATCCAGGAGCCTACATTATACTTAAGGATGTGGGTAAAATAAATGCTTTCCATTCAGTTATAGGTTATAAATGCTATCAAAGCCACCACTTAGAAGAACCCTGAAGATGTTAAATGACAGTATCCTGTATGATACCATTTACCTTTTATATTCTTTCATGTAAAAAAGTTCTTAGCTCAAATCTTTGAAGAAAAAGTACGATCTTGTTTTTAAACTCTGGCACACTGAAGGAACTCAGTGCAGGGAGAAGTGAGAGCTTTTGTCTTCCTGCAGTGGGCTCCAGGATATATCATGACAAATGCTCTGCAGTGAGACTCTGTTGTGTCCTCAGTACTTTGAATAGTTGAAGCTTGCAAAGATTAGCGGAGATATCTTTTTTATACCCCTTCTTTCACTAAGATAAAACCCAAAGTTGGATTATAGTATAATTTTTTTTGAAGAATTGAAGGGATATATATATATACATATATATATATATATATATATATATATGTTCCCCAATGTTCCAGGAACTCTTGGCCCAAGATTATTATGAATACATGTGTAAGATGACAGTCTGAATTCAAGAAAATATCCCATCTTGATTGCTGATGGCTTGGTAGAGTGTCTCAGAATGTGTGTATTTAGATGGCACTGTCCCAGTTGTCATTACAAGGATGCCTGTGCAGCAAGGAGATGACATTGTTTCATCCAGTAGACTTAACTATCTTTTGTTCTATGCTTCTGAATAACTGTATTTTACACTACTAAAGATAGCCTTTGCAGAAGCATAATGCTACAGCCAGCATATTTGGAAGATGCCAGAAGTGACTTCTCTTTAGCTAATATAAATGATGGTTTGAGTGACGAGATTTATATTGTCTATTGACACTGCTCATCCCAGGCTCTATGTTCTGCTTTGCCCATTGCTTTGGTAGGAAGCTATATCTGCACAAGCAAAGGGCAATGGGGTCTGGAACAGCTAGGAAGAATCCTTTGCGATTAGTGACTAGGCTATGGCAAGTCTTTCCATAACCTGTTTTCTCTGCTGTGCTTTGGTTTAAGTAACTTCCTTTCATCTAACTAGAAAACCACTATTATCCTTTCTCCAGCAATGTGCAGGCTTCTGCTAAGGATATTCTGTAAATTTTAATTTTAGACAATGTTTATCTCCAGTTCTATGATTTCCATTTGGTGATCGCTAAGGGTTTTTAGTTTCTACCAAACCATCTCATAAAGGAATGGAGTTTCTCCATCTCTTACTGTAGATTAGCATATTAATAATGATTAATTTAAAGCCCAAAGCATGCCAAATTCGGTCTTTGAATAATCAGTGAATCATCTTTCATTTATTGTACTTTCCCTTTAATACAAGTAATTTTCCTTAATATCTTACAAGGTTATAATGTATTCTGGGGCTGTCCATAACCGGATGATGAGTGAAAGTGTTTTATGGCTACTGGGTCAGTGTTACTCTGCATCCCTGCATGTCTTTTAAAGAAGAAGGTCACCATTTATAATTCCCTTGTGGCTGATTTACCAAGTCTGTGGTTTCCCAGCTCCCGCAGCTTTTTTTTTTTTTTATATTAAAGCTATACTTCATGTGTAGCAATATAGTTTACATGTTAAAGCCACTGTAATAGATGGAGTAACAAATGTTTCATTTTTGTTGTACTAATGGGTAGTAGAATTAAGATGCAAGTCTAGTTTCCAGTCACAGCCACAAAGGAATGACACATGTTGACAAGCTGAGTTCTGCTAACAAATAATGTTTCTTGCTACTTCAATATCCAGAAAGCTAAATTAATATATTTAGCAAGAAAGAAAGAAGAAAGAGAGAGAGAGAAAGGAAAGAAGGAAGGACAGAATGAAGGAAGGAAGGGAAGGTAGAAGAAAGAAAAGGAGGGAGGAAGAAAGAAAAGAAAAGCAAAAGAAAAGCTATGACTTTCAAATTAGAAAAAATAAGTTTATATCATTTTCCCTGACAGGTATGTTTTTCCCTACATTCCATCCTTTGCTCAAACCTGACATACTCCCTTGGTAGCCTTTCTAAATTGTGGACTGTACCTGCATTCACAGCTGTTTACAGAGAGACATAGGATCTTACATGACGGAAAACACACGATTGGTTTTTTCCTTTGTGAATTTGGGCCACCTTGTATGATGTTATGCAGCACTCGGGTTAGACAGGATCTTGTTGCTTTTCTAGATTCATGTTGTTCAGTTTGATAAAAATTGAAATGGCATCCCTAATAAAATTACTGCCAGAATACTCAGAAATAAGCCATATTTTTCTTGAGTTACTCATCCTTACTGTTCTATACTAAATTATTATACTAAGATATTGTCCTTAATCTTGTGGCTCTTTTCTGTGTTTAAATGTCTCCGCTAATTCCCTAGACTTGGCTGACGTTTTTCTACCCCTCAGCCATCCTCGCCACAGGAGGCCTATGCTGTACGATCCTCTTTCATGTAGGAAAATGGCTTCTTCTCACTTTCACTTCCCTCCCACATCAAACTTTGCTTTCTCACCTTTTGTCTTAGTTACCCTCTTTTTAATCTTAATGATTTAGGGATTTATGCATAAATAAATATTTTATTTATTTTTACAGTAACTTTTCATACGAATCCTTTAGACTTCCATCAAATGCTCTCTATTCAATAGTGAGTTTTACCTTCAGTCCTTCTGGCTACATCTAATCTAGCTTGGTTCTACCTTCTCTCATCCTTGCTAGCACAATAACTTTCATTTATAAACTTTTACTATACACACACTCACACACACATATATATAATTGAAATGAGCTTTTCACTTCAATAGTATTTCATAGTCATCTTTCTTGCTAAAGTTATGAATGTGGCTCCAAAGTGACTCATTCTATTTATATTATATAAATATATTCATTCTATTTATATATTTTTACTTATTCACATTCTGCTCACTGCCCTCTCCAGGTCACCCCCTCCCACAGTCCTTTCCTCATTTCTCCTCCCTTTCTTCTCTGAGCTCGTAGGCACCCACTGGGTAACCCCATACCCTGGCACTTCAAGTCTCTGCAAAGGTAGGCATATCCCCTCCCACTGAGACCATACAAGGTAGCCCAGTTAGAAGATCATATCCCATATACAGGCACAAGAGTTTGGGATAGCCCCTACTCTAGATGTTTGTGACCCACATGAACACCAAGCTGCACATCTGTAACATGTGGAGGGAGGCCTAGTTCCTGCTGTGTGTATGTTCTTGGGTTGATGATTCAGACTCTGAGAGCCCCAGGTACCCAGGTTACCTGACTCTGTTGGTCTTCCTGCAGAGTTCCTATTCCCATTGAGGCCCACAATCCTTCCTCCTTTTCTTCCATAAGAGTCTACAAGCTCCATCTACTGTTGACTGGCCTCTAGAATTTTATACTACAGTTTTTGGTTATTGTAGAGGGGCTATTAAATGCAAAGATAATATTTTTGAACAAGGCTAAACATGATCTCAGAGAAAGCAGCATACATTCATAATATGTCTTTCAAAAATATTTTTAATGATAAAGCACTTTTCAAATAGAATGAATTAAAAAATTTGCATAATGTACAGCATTAGACAGCCTCAGTAATGATTCTACAGAGTCTAACCATCAGCAATGATCGGCTGCTTTTAAACACTGAAAATCAGCAATGTAAAGAAAGTCTGAACATGTAATTATATGAAAATGTTAATAGTTTCTAACCATTAAACCTAAGGAACTCAACAATTTTAAGATTTTGCAGTCTGAACGATACCTATAATTATAAGCAATATTTTAAATCAGCTATAAGCTGAAATAATTTTATAAAGAGAAAAATTAAGACTAGCCCCTCATTAATTATGAAGGAAAGAAAAATAGCTTTATATTTTTTGTTTTGTTTTTGTTTTTTTTCTGTTTTGTTTTTGATTTTGTTGTTTTTGAGACAGGGTTTCTCTGTTGTAGCCCAGAGTCCTGGAACTCACTCTGTAGACCAGGTTGGCCTTGAACTCAGAAATCTGCCTGCCTCTGCCTCCCAAGTGCTGGGATTAGAACTCTATATTTTGATGTGGTAAAATACTTCACTCCTTTTAGAACTACTTTGATAATTCTCAGAACTGAAGGAGTCATATTTAATAGTGACTACCATATGACTCTTCATCAATAAATAAAAGGTATATCCCAATTCATAATCTAAGTTGACTTGTTTCTCATCATTATCATACTTTTTCCCCTCTATTAAAAGTAATTTTGTCAGTTTCTCTTCCTTCTACTTCTAATTTCTTCTCACCTCTGCTCCCATCAGGGTCCACGCCTTCGCTGCCCATTATTATAAAGCATATAGACTACTAAAATATAAAAATAAAATAAGGATAAACAAAACTAACACATTATAATTATACAAAGCAAACAGAAGCAAAAGAGCTCAGTAAGAGACTCACTTATTCACATACTCAGGACTACCATGAAAACACCAAAGTTAAAGTCCTAATACAAGTGTTCACAAAGGACCTGTGAGTCCCTGTGCATGCCGCGTCTCTGTGAGTTCATATGTGCTTTGATTGTTTTGATTTAGATGCCCTTGCTTACTCGGTGCCCTTTAATTCCTGTGGATTTTGCATGCTTTCCCCTTCTTCTTCTATGGGGTCCTCTAGGCCCTGAGGGGGAATTTGATGCAGAAATGACATTTTTTAGGGTGGAGTGTTTCAAGGTCTTTCATTCACAGTGTAGTGTCTGTCTCTGGGTCTCTATATTTGTCCCATCTGCTTCCAGAAGAAGCTTCTCTGATGATGGCTGAGCAAAGCACAGATCAATGAGTCTAGAAGAATTCCATCAGGAGTCACAGGTGGTACATTGTGTCTGTGATATCACATAGTTAACTTTGTGTCTATAATGTATATTGGAAATAAGTTTATCCAGTGAAGTGGGGTCCTGTTCATAGAGATCAACTATGCTTAGATCAAACCCTTAAATATTGCATTTTGAAAACGCACATAGATATTTAAAACTTTTTCAAGTTTAATAATTGTGTGATACTTCACATCAGAAATTCAGCATTTCGACTTTCTTTTTGTAATATATTTTCATTTCCTCTGATATTTCACTGAACTCCTCAATTAAAGAACAAAGGCTCCGAAAATTCTGGAAACTTGGTGATTAATATCTATCAGATTTAATTATGGGGCTGGAAGAAATGGTTTAATGAGTAAAATACTTACCAAGCATGAATGTGGGTCAAGATTTGGATCCCTAGCACTCACATAAAAGCATTTCTAACTTCAGGGCTACAGTACCTAACCCCTTACAGGCTGTTTGTTGACTTCTGTAGCTCCACCTCTGCTGGGGTGCAGGGAGGGGCAGAGACAGGTAGATCTTGAGAAAACCACTGGCCTGTCAGCCTAGTCAAAGAGTCTGCTCCAGAATCAGTGAGAGAGAGACCACGTCCCACAAACAGTATGGTCCATTAAGGAAGACACCCAAATTCTACCTCTGTCTCACACACCTATGGACCTGTGCTTCTGAACACTTGTGTGTGCATACCACTTTTGTACCTATTGTTAGACTCTAGTTAACAGATTTGTTTTTTAAAACATTGCACAATTATTCTGCTATATAATAGTGAGCAGATACAAATACGTATGTGTTCTAATCTAAGAAAGAAAATGATTCATTACAGCTTCATTGCACTTCATAGTTCATAGTAACCCAGTGAGAATTTTTTGCATGCCAAATTTAGTAGTAGTAGTACAAATGATAAAAGATCCTGAATTTCAACCTAAAAATCTCCCATTCCTTTTGATGAGACTATATTAAGTATTCACTTTTTGAATGCCTAATGTTTTATCGTTTTCATCTCCAAAATTTATAATGCACTGTAAAACAATTTGAACTTCAGTGGACAGGTAAACAAGGTGCATTTAACTAAATAACTACAGACATCAGTTTACTTGTGGGTTAAAAAGTTGTAATTAGTTCTTATTTTCCTTCTTCACACCCTGATTAATAGATGTCTATGGTTACATATTCAGATGGGTTTAAGAGATGGTGGAGGATGTTTGAGAGAGTTAGTTGTGTGTGTTTTCATCTATGCATCATAGTTCTTCCCACACTTTCTAAATTTGCATCTGTTTTAAATCTCTGTGCTTATTTCTGTGAAGGATCACATTCTTATTTCTTCTAAAGAGTATAATAACATCCTTATGTGGATATCCTTTTCTACTTGATCACCTGGCATTACTGAGTAAATTTAATCAAATTTGGTAACTCTATAAATTGCATTTTATTACTCAATAAATGGTACATATCATGTTTTGAAAATGATATATTACCATGAGGAAATAAAACTCACATTTTGTTTTTAATTTTATGTGTTAGAGGGATTTTAGTAAGTTCTTTGGGTAGAAAAATGGATTATATTTCAACAATTTATGACAGTTGAAGCAAATTCTTCAATTCTTGAGAAAATGATGAGGCCTGCATGGGAACATATATACTGATTGGTTTATGTTGCTACTATTTATTTATTTTTAACAGTTCACAGTGCTCATGTAAAGTGTGTGGTGTGCACCGACTATTGTTCATGTTGTTGTGCATTTTCTTAGACCACTGTTTCACAGGGGTCTTTTCCTTGGCAATGTGGTCCAGGAACATGAAGCCAGTATTTTATAACTTGGCTCGCATGCAAGTCTACTCGGATGAAATATATTCTAACATGTTCATTAGAATGTTTTCGTTAGGAAAAGAATCAACTGTGAAGGTTTCTATGCCATATTCCATTGTTATTACAGACACTTCAAAAGAACTTCGGAAATAATGAGTATAGTGTCAAAGTGTTTATGATGTTGTAGTATATGCAGATTGAAGTAAAGGGCACACTCCTGGGCTATATTCAGTCCCTCAGAAGAGTTGAATAACTAGAAAAATATCTGCATAGGGTATTGTTAATAACCTTTAGTTGTAGATGGCTATTTTGCTGTACTTCTTGACTTGTTCCTTTATAGTTTAACAAATCAGAGAAGTCAGCTAAGACAGACACCAGCTTTCCCTTCCTCTGGCTCCACTGGTCCCTCATCAATACTTCGCTTGTGCAGGGAAAGAAAAAGTGCTGCACGCTCCATAAGTGATAGGGCTTTGATTTTATTTTTAAGGTATGCTGGTTTTTCTATGATTTATATTACTCATATATGTTAATTCTTTTAAAAGTATGAGATATGGCAAGGCATTCAATCACACCAGTCAGTGTATGGTAAGGAAAAAGATATGTCAGCCTTCAACTGAAAAAAAAAATGGAACTGTTCCTTATGCATTAGTGTCATCTAATAATTACTCTTTTACACAAATGCTAAAAGTTATTTTTTAAAGAAAGAAACCCCAGCATGAGTGGAAAACCCATAACATTCGGTGATTTACTATTACTACTACTTTGTTAATCATTTTAATATAAAGCAGGCAGCACCAACTGTCTACAATAAACACTTTTTTCGATTTTTCATGAGATTCTGGATTATACAAAGTACAGGTATTTCATAGAAGCATGACATAAATTCGTTCAGGGTGAGAGAGGATTAGATATGCTCAGTTACTAGATATAAAGAGATGGGGGTAATAAAATCAACTGCTTCCAGTAACAGAGTCTACAAGTAAAGAGCAAACCCACAAGCTGCTTCCTTTTTGACAGCAATCTATTCTATAATACAATTTCTATTGTCAACAAAGGAATGCAAATTTTTCTTAGATAATTTTTTGCATAATGCCTTAGACATATATTCTAGGGATTAAAAGTAAAGTGTTTACTGGAGGAAATGATTGTCACTCATAAGTAATCTGAGGATATTTCGTGATAGTGTTGTTGAATAGATTAGAAGTGATACTTGAGGCTGGGCAGTGGTGGCACATGCCTTTAATCCCAGCACTTGGGAGGCAGAGGCAGGGGGATTTCTGAATTAGAGGCTAGCCTGGTCTACAGAGTAAGTTCCAGGACAGCCAGGGCTACACAGAGAAACCCTGTCTCAAAAAAACAAACCAACCAAAAAACAAAACAAAACAAAAAAATAAGTGACACTTGATTAAATTTATAAAAACAAAATATTTGCTTCTCATTTTACTCATGTGACTACATCTGTTAGTCATCTTTCTATCACTATATTGAAATAACCAAAACAACTTATAAGAGAAAGGGTATCTTAGTTAGGGTCACTAATACTGTGATGAAACATCCTAACTAAAACAAACTTATGGAGGAAAGAGTTTGTCTTCTGCTTCCATAACAGTATATCATTGAAGGAATGTCAGGAGAACTCAAGAAGGGGAGGAACCTGTAGGCAGGAACTGATGCAAAGGCCATGGAGGTGAGCTGCTTACTGGCTTGCTCTCAATGGTTTGCTCTGATTCTTTTCTTCTACAACCTAGGACCACCATTCTGGGAATGCCCCCACCAGTAGAGGGCTGGGTCTTCACATGTCAATCACTAATTCAGTAAATTCCCTTCACTCGTGCCTATAGCCTGATTTTATAGAAGCATTTTTTTTTAATTTGGAGTTCCTTCCTCTCAGATAATTTTAGCTTGTCTTAAATTGACATAAAATTAGCCAATAGAAAATGCTTATTAAACTTAGCTTACAATCAAGAAGGACAATTATTTTCCTCTATCTTTTATTTCATTTCTGAGGTTTTAGCCTATGTCCAATCAAAAGTTTGTGTTTCTGTTTGTTCTCAACACTGTTTCTGAAATGTCTTAGAGAGCAACCTGTGTCCAGTGAACAGCTTGCTGCAGTTAGAACCTACCTCTGGATACTTCTAGAACTTCCCAAAGTAGTACCATAAGCTGCAGGAGAACCATTGTCTCCATGGGCATTTTGAGGAGACTTTTCAATAGCAAACAATTATACTCATGCAGGATTCTGAGTGGTTAAGGAAAAGATGCAGTCCTTTAAAAGACTGTGCAGAGGACAGTTCTGTGAAGAGCCTGTCTGCAGCCATTACAGAGCGCCATTAATAGTGTCAGTGATTGGGTCTTGTCCATGGGATGGGTCTCAAATTGGGCTGGTCTTAGGTTGGCCATTCTCTCAGTCTGTTCCATCTCTGTCCCTGCACTCCATATAGGTAGGAAAAATTTTGTGATAAAGGTTTTGTGGGTGGTTTGATGTACTTATCCCTCTGCTGAATGTCATGCCTTGCTATAGGAGGTGGCCAATTCAGGATCCATACAGGGGGAATTTCATCTAGATTCACCTTACAGACTCTCTGGAGCCTCCCCAAGCCCAGGTCTCTGGCACATACTAGAGCTGTCGCCTCTGCCCCTACCAACTGTCTTTTGCGAGGCTCCACCTAGCAACTAAAATGCAAAGATACACAACCAAACATTAGACAGAGCTCAGGGAGTCCTGTGGAAGAGTTGACAGAAGGATTGAGGGACATGGGATACGAACTCCACAGGAAAACACACAGAATCAACTAACCTAAACCCTTAAGGCCTCCCAGAGACGAACCACCAATCAATTAGAGTTCACATGCATGTGTTGGACCTAGCCCACCCCCACCCCTGCGTCCCCCTGCCATACGTAGCAGAGTGCAGCTTGCTCTTCATGCAGGTCCCCAGCAATTAGAGCTGGGGCTGTCCCTGACTCTATTGCCTGCCTCTGGATCCCATTCCCCTAACTGAGATGTCTTGTCTGGCCTATGTGGGAGATGATGTGTTTAGTCTTGCAGTGATTGTAAGAGGGTAGAGGGTGCTCAGAAGAGAAGAAGAGGCAGGATGGGGAGAGGGGCTGTGTGAAGGGAGGACTGGGAGGAGAAGGAGTAGCTATGATCAGGATGTAAAGTGAATAAATAAAATAATGGAAGAATGAAAAGAAAAAACTGTTCAGTATCAATACAAAAGGACCTGATGTCACTTATGAGTCTCAGCTATGAAGCTGATTGAATGATGAACACAATTTTATGTGCCACACTTAATTATATAGTAAGACCTGTAAATTAATTATTAGTATAATATCAATCATTTCTTTAAATATTTAAAATATTTAACTCTAGATACTGTTAATATTTATGTGAATATACATTATCAAAATCCAAGTAAATTAATACTTTGACAGTGTAATATTGACATATTTCCCTACTTTTTATTTTGAATTTTAGTGTATAAAAGTGTACTGCATATTTGCGTGGAACTAAACCTGACTTACTCTTTTTAGAAAGCAAGATGATCTCTATTTTGAAACTTAGCATACTAATCAGAATAAATCTGTATCTTGGATATTTTACAAAATCAAACAGGGAATAGTGTAGAAATAGCAAGTGTTTCCTCAGCTGTATTTTAAACATGTATCAGGAAATGTTCAAACATGTTTGGACTCATTTGTAATATTATAGTAGATACACTGTGGTAAAATTTTTGAGGAAAGAAAAGTCCCCTTCCCCCCAAACCACGGTCTTCCTCAGATGATGGACAGTTGAGATCTGAGGTTCACCATCCAGTGATCAGTTTCTGCAGTTCTTAAAAGTATTTCATCTGTTTGGTTGTTTCTCTTCAGTCAGGCTTCTGTAGCCTTTCTCTTCCATCTGAACTGTCTCGTTAATTGTTAATATCACAGACTTTGATGTTTACATCTTATTTTGATTCTTTACCCCTTTCCTTTGGGGTAAACCCTTTTATCCTTATTGCATGTTTCCATGTTGCTTCTTTATCTTTTTCTTTGTATGTTGGTAGATTTGATGTTTCTTTGAGAATATACAGTTTTAATGGCTGCATAATTATAGCCCTTGGCAATCAAAGTGGTTTCTAACATATAACAGAGAAGTTGCAGCAAATACTTTTGAATTTATTTTTGAGATTTTAGTTTAATTTATTTAATTTTAGGCTACATCTTTTGTTCTTTCTCCCTCTTCTTTATTCCTCAGAGGGTGCCCCCTGCCCAACTGGGTGTCTCCCTACCCTTGTGCATCAAGCCTCTGCAAGATTAGGCATATCTGCTCCCATTGAGGCTAGACAGGGCAGCCTGCTCTTGCATATCCACCCGGAGTCACAGACCAGCCCAAGTATGCTCTTTGGTGGCTCAGTCTCTGGGAGCTCCTAGGGTCTTGTGGTGTTGTCATTGCCTTCAGGACCTTCAATTCTTCCACTAACTCTTCCATAGGGATTCCTGAACTCTACCCAAGGTTTGGCTGTGAGTATCTGCATCTCTCAGTCAGAAGCTGGGTAGACCCTTAGAGAGGACAGCCATGCTCCTGTCTGCAAGAACAACATAGCATCACTAATAGAGTCAGGATTTGGTGCCTGCATATGGGATGGGTCTCCAGTTGTGTCAGTCACTTTCAGTGACCATTCCAACTTGAGTCTTGTTCTTTCAGTCTCTCTTCCAGATTTGTCCCTGCATTTCTTTGAGACAGGACCAATTTGGGGTTGATAGTTTTGTAGGTAGGTTGGTGTCTCCATCCCTCCTGGCTACTGTAGGTGGTCTCTTCAGTTTCCATATCCCCACTGTTGGGCATTTCAGTTATGGTCACCCTCATTGCCTTCTGGGAGCCTTCCTATTGCAGGTCTCTGGGAGTTCTTGGAGATTTCCTCTACCTCCCATCCCTTGCAACTGCATATTTGCATTCATTCTCCTGGGCCTCTGGGCCTCTCTCCTGTCTCTTGCCATACCTGACCCTATCTCCCTATTCCCCTCTCCCACCCAAGTCCCTCCTTCCCTCTGCCTCCTGTGACTATTTTGTTCCCCCTTCTAGGTGAGATTCAAGCATTTTCACTTGGACATTCCTTCTTGTTTAACTTCTTAAGGTCTGTGGGGTGGATCATGGGTATTCTTTCCTTTTTGATGAATATCCACTTATTAGTGAGTACATATCATTTGTGTTCTTTGAGCCTCAGATACCTCACTCATAATGATGTTTTCTAGTTCTTTGTATTTGCCTGTGAAATTCGTGATGTTCTTGTTTTTAAATAGTATTCCATTGTGTAACTGAAGCACACTTTCTGTATCCATTAATTATTATTATTATTATTATTATTATTATTATTATTATTATTAGGTTCATGAACATCTGGATTCCTGGCTATTATGAGTAAAACTGCAATGAACATAATGAAGCGAATATCCTTCTGGAATGTGGTATGATATAGTGATATATATCCAGGAGTGGCATAGCTATGAGTTCAGGTATTACTATTTCCAACTTTCTGAGAAACTGCCAGGTTGATTTCCAGAGTATTTGTACCAGTTTGCAATCTCACCAACAATGGAGGCGTGTTCCCCTTTCTCCATATCCTTACCAGTAAGTATTGCTTACATTTTCTAATCTTTGCCACTGATTAGTATAAAGTGGAATCTTGGGGTCATTTTGATTTGCATTTTCCTGATGTCTGAGGGTGTTGAACATTTCTTTTAGTGCTTCTAAGCCATTCAAGATTCCTTTGTTAAAAATTCTCTGTTTAGCTCTGTATCCCATTTTTTAAAAAGTAGCATTATTTGATTCTGTGAAGTCTAATTTATTGAGTCATTTATACATTTCATATATTAACCCTCTGTCAGATGTAGGGTTGGTGGAGATCTTTTCCCAATCTCTAGGATGTCATCCTGTCCTATCGTAAGTGTTCTTTGCTTATAGAAGCTTCATGATGTTCCATTTGTCAATTTTTGATGTTACAGCCTAAGCCATTGGTGTTTTACTCAGGGAATTTTCTCCTGTGCTAATGCAGTCAAGACTATTTCTCACTTTCTCGTGTATTAAATTCAGTATATCTGGTTTTATGTTGAGGTCCTTGATCCACTTGGACTTGAATTTTGTGCAGGGTAATAAACATGGATCTATTTGCTTTCTTCTACATTCAGATATCCAGCTAGACCAGCACCATTTGTTGAAGATGGTTTCTTTTTTCCTTTGTATGGGTTTGACTTCTTTTTTTCAAAAATCAATTGTCTGTAGGTGTGTGGGTTTATTTCTGTGTCTCTAATTCTATTCCATTGATTAATCTATCTGTTTCTGTACCAATACCATGCAGTTTTAGTACTATTGCTCTGTAGTACTGCTTGAGTTCAGGGATGGTGATTACTTTAGAGAATCTTTTATTGTTTATGATTGTTTTAGCTATCCTGGGTCATTTGTTTTTCCATATGAAGTTGAGAGTTGCTCTTTCAAGGTCTGTAAAAAATTTTGTTAGAATTTTTTTTATGGGAATTGCATTGAATCAGTGGATTGTTTTTGGTAAGATGGTGATTTTCACTATGTTAATCCTACCAATCCATGACAGTGGGTGATCTTTTCATTTTCTGAGGTGTTCTTCAATTTCTTTCTTCAGGGGCTTAAAGTTCTTGTCATACAGATCTTTCACTTACCTGGTTAGAGTTACACCAATAAATTTTATATTATTTGTGATTATTGCAAAAGATGTTTTCTCTCCATTTTTTTTATATCACCATGTTTATCATTTGTATAATGGAGAGCTACTGATTTCTTTGAGATAATTTTAATTTATCCAGCCACTTAATTGAAGTTGTTCATCAGCTGTATGAGTTCTCTGGTAGAATTGTGGGGGTCATGTATGTATACTACCATATCATTTGTGGATAATTATACCTTGACTACTTCCTTTCTAATTTGGATCCCCTTGATGTTCTTTAATGGCCTTATTGCTCTGGCTAGAACTTAAAGTTCTATAATTTTTAGATAGAGAGAAAGTGGTCAGCCTTGTCCTTGATTTTAGTGGGATTACTTCATGTTTCTCTCAATTTAATTTTATGTTAGCTATTTGCTTGCTGTATGTTGCTTTTGTTATGTTTAGTTATGTGTCTTGAATCCCTAATCTCTCCAAGACTTTTAACATGAAAGAGTGTTGGATTTTGTTAAGAGTTTTTTTTTTTTCTGCATTCACTGAGATGATGATGAGATTTTTTTTTCCTTTGAGTTTGTTTATATAGTGAATTCCACTGAAGGATTCTTGTATATAGCCATGCCTGCATCCCTGGGATGAAGTCTCCTTGATCATGGTGAATAATGTTTTTGATATGCTCTTGGATTAGGCTTGCAAGAATGTTATTGAGTAAGTTTGCATCAATGTTCATAAGTGAAATTGATCTGAAGTCCTCTTTCTTTGTTTGCTGTCTATGTGGCTCAATTATCAGAGTGTATGTGGCCTCACAGAATCAATTAAATGGTGTTCCTTCTGTTTCTATTTTATGGAATGGTTTGAGGAATTGTTAGTATGAGATCTCTCCAATTGTTTTATTAAGGCACTTAGGGCTGTGAGTTTTCCTTAGTGCTACTTTCATTGTGTCCCAAATGTTTGGGTGTGTTATGCTTTCATTTTCATTGAATTCTAGAAAATCTTCAATTTTTTCTTTGTTTCTCTCCTGACCAATTGATTATTGAGGAGAGCGTTGTTCGGTTTTCATGAGTATGTTGGCCGTCTGTTGTTTCTGTTGTTGTTGAAGTCCAGCCTTAATCTCTGGTAATCTGATTCAATGTGCAGGTTTCTTGTATGTTTATAGCCACCTCTTTCCTTAGGTTAGGGAAAGTTTCTTCTATTATTTTGCTGAAGATGTGTTCTGGCCCTTTGAGCTAAGAATCTTCACTCTCTTCTATTCCTGTTATTCTTAGATTTGGTATTTTCATGGTCTCTTGCATTTCCTGGATGTTTTTACTTAGGAACTTTTTTACATTGATGTTTCCTTTGACCAATGTATCAAAATCTTCTGTGGTATCTCCTATGCCCAAGATTCTCTCTTCTATCTCTTGTATTCTGTTGGTGATACCTGTTTCTGTAGTTCTTGTTCTATTTCCTAAGTTTTCCACCCCTAGGGTGCCTCCATTTGTTTTTTTCTTTGGCTTATATTTCTATTTTTAGGTCTTGGACCATTTTGTTTATTTCCCTCACATGTTTAATTGTATTTTCTTATATTTCTTTAAGGGATTTATTTGTTTCCTCTTTAAGGGCTTTTTTTTTTTCTGTTTGATTCTGTTTTCCTGTGTTTCTTTAATAGAATTATTTATATTCTCTGTAAGGCCCCCATCATCTTCAAGAGATGGAATTTAAGTTCAGAATCTTGCTCTCCAGGTGTTTTAGGATATCCAGGGCTTGCTGTGGTAGAACTGGTTTCTGATGTTGCCTAATTACATTGGCTTATATTGCTTATGCTCTTACACTTACCTTTCGTCATCTGGTTGTCTCTGGTGTTGCACACCTGGGTGTCCTGGATTAAATCAGGTCTCCTATGAGACAGGCAGAGCTGTGGGGTTGGGTAGGGTCAAGCAGGTGGGGGTATCATCTTGAGGGTCTCACCTATGTTCCTGGTTATAGCAGGCCTCCTGGGAGAAAGTCAGAGCTCAGAGGGTGGGGGTCGTGTGGAGACTTGAGTGCAGATGAAGTGCAGACTGGAAGGACAGATTCTTATTTAATTACAGTGTTTCTCACTTTTCTCCCTCCAAGCCCATTCATAGCCCCCTCCCTGTTCTTCATCAAATTTGCGTTCTTTAATTTAATTATAATTGTATATGTGTATGTCTTTGTCTATATTTGTTTATTCATGAATATTTCCTGTTTAGTCTCTATATTGTCATTTGCATGTATGTTTTTAGCACTGACCATTTGACAATGAACAACCAACTGGTGTGTTCTTCCTGGCAAGGACTACTTGACAAATTGCCTGTAGTTCTTCGTGTAGGGTTGAAGCCTCATGGACTTTTCTTTTTGTAGTGTCATCACTGTTCAGCTCATTATCTGTGACAATGATCTATAACCATTTGTCCTTATACCACAGTTTAGTGTAGAAAGCACCGTAATGCTAAGTGTAATGGCTTCTCAGATTTTCTAAACATTTTTTCCAGTCTCTTGTAAAAACAACAGTCCTTAGGATATGATCTCTACAGCAATAGCTTTATTATATTACTGGTAGAATATTACTCTAACTCTAAACACAATGAAGATTTTCTATTGTAACAAACAGGCATATTTTATATTCATTTATATTAATGAATCCTTTCATTAATGTGAAACTGATTAGAACAAGCTCCTCATCCTTAAGCCAGTTTATAATAAACTCAGTTTCACTCCAGCATGTTGGTAGTGTGCCTTGATGGAGAACCTTTAGGAAACACACAGCAGTAGTCACCATCCCCAAAGGAGATCATATACAAATGCCTGTATTTCCAAGGAGACCGTAAGCCAACTTAGCGTACAGATGCAGCAATGAACATGGGACTCGGAATGCTCTTCTCTACCAAGACAAGTGGATTTATAGGACTTGGATGCCAGCATAATTTTCTCACCTACCATGTGTCTAAGAATACCACTAGGAGGGGAGGTGGGAGTGGGTGGGTGGGTGGAGGGACACCCTCATAGAAGCAGGGAATGGGAGGATGTGATAGGTTATTTCCGGGAATGAGGGAAACCAAGAAAGGGGATAACATTTGGAATGTAAATAAAGAAAATATCCAATAAAAAATAAAATTAAATTAAAAAAAGCAAAACAGACCCAATCATTTAGTTCAGCAAACATATTTCAAATTTCTAATACAAACTAATGTGTAAGCTACATTTGTATAATTCTTCATTGTGTTTTCTTTGTTTTGTTTTTATATCCTTTAACTTTTAAATTAAAACATCAAAATAATATGGATGCTCTGTTTTATTTAGACCTTCCTGTATCCTTCTCTGAGATACTCTGCTTAGTAAGGGCACACCAGCTTTTTATTATTGGTTATTTTATTTATTTATTTATATTTAAAATATTATACCCCTTGCTGGTTCCTCTCTGTAAGCCCCCTATCCCATCCTTCCTCCCCTGCTTCTATGAGGGTGCTCCCCCACTCCCCCACCCACTCCCACCTCACTGCACTAACATTACCTCCTCTGGGACCTTGAGGCTTCCAGATAAAGCCATCCTCTGCTACATATGCAGCTGGAGCCATGAGTTCCTTCAAAGTGTACTCTTTGGTTGGTTGTTTAGTCCTTGGGAACTCTGGTTGAATGACATTGTTGTTCTTCCTATGGGGTTGCAAACCCCTTCAGCTCCTTCAGTCCTTCCCCTAACTCCACCATTAGGGTCCCTGTGCTCAATCCGATGGTTGGCTGCCTGCATCTGTATTGGTCAGGCTCTTGCAGAGCCTCTCAGGAGACAGCTATATCAGGCTCCTGCCAGCAAGCACTTTTTGGCATCAGCAAGAGTGTCTGGGTTTGGTGTCTGCGTGAAAGATGGATTCCCCAGGTGGAGCAGTCTCTGGATGGTCTTTCCTTAAGTCTCTGCTCCACACTTTGTCCTTGTATCTCCTTTATAGGATTCTTGGATAGCAATTCTTGGATAATATTTTTGAGATGGGTGGGTGGCACCTTCCCTAAACCAAGGGCCATGCATAACCTTTGGATATGATTTCTACATGTCCTCTCTCGCCTTTTTTGGGTATTTCAGCTAATGTCATCCCCAGCACACAGGCTTTATTCAAACCTTTATATTTACATGAAGTTACATATTCTAAGACTTAAAAAAAAAGGAGACTGAATGTCATTGTGATTAAGGATGTAATGCAGCAGACAAAGAATGGATTTTCTGCATATATAAAACCTTTATTATGGGGAGGTCAGGGTTTTTCATATTCTGCATCTCACTTCACCCAGATCTTTTTTTTTTCTGTAGAATTTGCCCTAAACTCTGAGAAGTAAATAATCACATCGGGGGGGGGGGGGGGGGAGTGGACACCATCCGCGCTCTCTCTGAATAGTCACTTTCTCCAGGGTGGTCTTAGTTACCTTTCTATTGTTTATGTGTAATCTTAATGACATTTCTATTGCTTATTTGTGGTCCTAGTTACTTTTCTTTTTTTTTTCTTTTTTTTTATTAGATATTTTCTTTATTTACATGTCATATGATT
>NW_022196895.1:19156915-19204440 GCF_008632895.1 Mastomys coucha | reverse complement strand
CCAAAACAACAGGAACAAACCCCCGCTGCCCCCCCTTGCTTATTTGTGCTCATAGTTACCTTTCTATTGCTGTGAACAAACACCATGGCCAAGGCAATTTACAAAAGAATTTGGGCTTCGCAACTGCAGAGGGTTAAAGTTCATGACTACCACGGTGGGACGCATAGCAGCAGGCTGGCGGTCATGGTGCTAGAGCAATATTTAGGAGCTCACATCTTGATCCACGATAGAATGCATGACTGACATAGTCATTTCAAACCTCAAACTTTGCCCCAGTGACACATATCTTACAACAAGGCCACACCTCCTAATCCTTCCCAACCACTTATACCAGCTGAAATTCATATGCATATATATATATATGCATACCTACATGTATATATATATATATACATATATATATATATATATATAATCTAATACCTACATGTGTCCATTGCCTCTACAAACAATAAAAATCTAACTAGTAAGCATTAATACCAGGCACTAGTCTGGGAGCTTGAAATAATTCAAGAATCCAAATAGGAAAAGAAAGTAAAACATTTCGCTAATCTTCTTATGTTTTACTTAATTTATATTTTAAGAGGGATGGCAATATGGTTTAAGTTCCAAACTATGAGAAACAATAGTATTAAAAATGTGTTTAACTGACTAGGTGATGACTCAGTAGATAAAGCAATTGCCACAGAAGTGCTGTGACCTGAGTTTAGATGTCCCAAATTACAAAAATATTAGGTATGCCTGGTGGCAAGCTGGACTAATGAAGTTAGCAAGCTCTGGGTTCAGCCATATATACTTGCTTCAGTAAATACCATCGAGAGCAATGGAGAAAGATTCTTGCAATCAAGCACTGCCCAAAAGGAGTAACCAGGAATAGACAAGAAAAGACCTGCAGAAGCAGATATCAGGAAGGGAAAGAGAGACAGGGTGGAGATGAAGGGGGAAGGAAGGGAAAGGAAGAGAGAAAGTGTATTCATAAGAACCTGTGATACATAGACCAAAAGAAGATAAATTATGTTCAGAGAACTACTAGTGACTTTAATAATAATGTTATGACTCTTTGGCACACACTGAACAGAAAGCTGAAAATGAAGAAAGGCAGGGCTTCTAACTAGGCACACTTCACAGAGTGAAGACAACATTTGAAAGAGTTGCCATGACGATTAAGTGATGCTGAGTGTCTGGCGTGTGCACCTTCGTGAGTTATATGTATGCAGAGGCTGTGTGTGCACCAAGTGTATAGCAACGTGTATCACTAATATCCTTAGTGACTGCTAGCACTTATTTTGCCAGTATTAAAATTTGATATTTACCCTCAAGTAGATGGGAAATCACTAAAGGATGGAGTTGGCATTTGATGGAGAATTGATGGAGAAGGTAGATGTTGGAAGAGGAAAATCTATTCCTATACTTTCTAGGTTAGAAACAAAAGATGCACAGAAAGTGGAGGCTGTGGGATGGAGCTGAGAAAAATGCAGACATTGATAGCTGAGTAAACATTAATTTTATTCTTTAAAGCACCAGTTTTCCTTTCATTTAATGACATTCATTATCAATGTATGTATGTTTGTAATTTTAGTAATGATAGAAACTGTAGTATACAATAATGAAATACATTCTTTTTTTGTACTCAGGTTTTGTACTCAGGCTACTTCAGTTTGGTTGTGATGTTCTCCACACTGAAGACAATTAGCAGGGCAAATATACACAGATATAAAAATATAGAGATGTCATTTTACACAGATAGAAACACTCTCCAGGGTTCCAAGTGAAGGTCACCTTATACATGAGAGTATCAAATAATCTTAAAGGGATGGAGGCCTTGTAAGTAGGACAAAGCAGCAAGAACAATGAGAAGTGAGGAAAACCAGGCCACTGGAACTGACATGAATGTGGAGCATTCCGAGTGTAGATCCCGGGAAGGCACAGCGTCAGGGAGGCCAGCTCATGGTATAAACAGCAGGGCCAGGGACAGATTAGAAGGAAAATTCTTTGTAAAAATTTTGGTAGCCAAAATCAGTAAGTACATGCCACTCATAGCTCCTGAAATTGTGCTCTGCACTGTTAAAAGTACACACAGAATTTCACAGAATATTAAATATAAAGGAAAGTAGGCAAAGCTATTAATAACTCATACTGTCGTAATTAATACTGGTTTTTATGAGTGGTATTTTATCTCCACTTGCTATCTCCATGGCAATGTGCAATTAGAATTGAGATGCAGAAGGCATGATTGTTACACTAAAGAAACATTCGAGTAGTTTCCTCTGTGGAATGTTCTATAGACACCCAATGCACCAAATCACATAATCTTTTAAATTAACTGGAATATAATATAGCTAATTTTGTGACTGTTTTTATTACTATTATTAATAAATACACCTTACAAATCTTTTAGGGTAAGACAAATGCCATTAATGGGCATCTATCCACAGGCATATTCATATTAAAAAAAAAGATCTAATTGAGAGCTTGGGCAATTTCACTATATTGGCAGGTACAGAAAAAGAAAGACTTTTGGTTTTATCTATAATTAATTTTTGATCCCCAAATAGGGTAGTAATAATGTTGTAGTTTCTTGAAGAGAGATGTCTTATTAATTTTTTGAAAGAAATTGAGCACAGGATAATAATGTTTAAATTTTTCAATTTTTGTGACTATACATCTGCATATATGTTTGAATTTTGGGGGAAGAGAGAATGCAAATATGATCATGTTCGCATGAATATAAATTTCACAGGGGTCTTCAGAGCTCTCAGATATATAAATCCTTTGTATTGGATTACAACAAGGCCATATTAGCCTTCCAATGATCTGTTTTTAAACTTTTCAGAAATATGTGTCAGTGTTAATCAGGACTCTAAAACTACCTCAATACCTCATGATAAACAGCACCAAGTGTAACTGACACAAAAGGAATATGCCCAGGCCTTTTAAATATCCATTCCCAGTAAGCAATTATGAGCGGACAACACTGCAGATAGTTCAGCTACAATGAAGCACACAGACTGACTCCCCATTCTCTCTTGAAAGCCTCAAGCCAAGAGCAGTGTACATATGGGGATACATTTTTTCAGGATTTTAAGCAGCATGGTAGAAAATAGTATAATGCAAATCAGTGAAGGATCATAGGAAGGCCCTAGAAATCTGTATGTACATCTTCCTTCCTAGGAGGAAGCTAGTCGGATGCACACAGGAGGAATCCTCTCCTATAGGAATTACCCCTTCCTCAAAATAGAAAGAAATGAACTGTGGCTTTCATAATTGAAATACCTTACAGGTTTCTGATGGGGTGGCTAGCATTTAGCCTTATTCAAAGGTGGACTCTATAGTGGTATAGTTGGGAAACCACTGAAAATCAAGGGCCCATGCATGACACATTAGAGCAACCGAAATTCTGCAGTTCCACAGGCTGATGCCAGGGCAAATGCCAGCCTCTGAGCTCTTGGGAGAAATGAATAAGCTGCTTTTATATTTGAGGACATTTGAAAGTGCCTACATAAGATCAAAGAGGATAGTCTTACATAAAATATTTGAAAGGTCTGAGATACATAAAGTATTTGAAAGGTCTAAGACTTTATAGCTGAGATGATTAATAGATGTAGTTTCTTGTAAAAATCCAGTTCACAGAGACTGACACAGATGGGTACTTTAAAAAAAAAAAAAAGCTGAAATGCATACAATAATATGAGGAAGTGTGGTTCAGTCAAATAAACAAACAAAATCTTGCCCCTGAAGTTCCTGACAGAAGGCTTGGAACATTGGTGTAAAAAATGAATTATGAGCTCAAGGAGACTACACATAGACCAGTGATGAAATTCCGAAATCACTGTATGAAAAAAATGGGAATATTTTTAAAACATAGAGATGATGATAATGACCAAGATGAAATGCAGCACCCCCCAAATACAATGACAGTGTCTGATTCAACCAAAAAAAAAAAAAAAATCAGTGAGCATGGAGACAGGTCCTATAACTGTCATTGAATTTATAAAAAAAAAAAAATGAAAATTAGGACAGACTTTGTAAAGAACAAACCAGGCATCGTCAAGCAGACCAATATGCTGAAGATGGAATTTGAAGAATAATAAGAGAGAAAGTAGGCAGATCTTTATTTAAAGAAATAATGGATACAAATGTCCAAATCTTAGGTCAACTCTAACTAGGGTCACTTCAAAGAGACCTTCAGTGAGACCAGTTCCATCAAGCCACTGAAGGTCAGAGTAGCAGAAGAAGATGAGAAGGAAGGAAACTTGTTCTGTCTCTGGGAGCCACCGCAAGGTTCAGAGTGCCCTTGTCTACAGGACCCTCTGGGGCCTGTGGCAGCTGAGTGATATATTCAAAGACATATCAGAATCAGAAGACATACCCCCCCCACACACTAGGTTCAGGAAAATTTTCCTTCAAAAACAAAGGACAAATTGAGAATGCTATCAGACAATGAAAACCAAATTGAGTTTATTTTCCTGTCTGCCTAAAAGAAATGTCATGGAAGTCCTTCAGATTTTAGTGATAAAATGTAACATTGCAACAGAGTGCAAATGGTCCAATAACATTAGGTACAATGTTGCAAAATATAGTAAGCTGTGCTATTGTCAGTTGGGCCACTCTTACCTTTTATGGGACTGAAATGGCAAAATGCAAAAATATCTATAAATCAAGTATTAATATGTGTGAAGTGTATAACAGATATACCATGGAACAATGAACTTGGCAAGGGCGCCTGTAAGGAATAGAGGTATTGTTCTTAAAGCTAAGCTGTTGCTAGCTTAGACCGAACTGTTCTAATTTTAAAGTGCTCCATGAAATGAGGAAGTACTACAAAGCAAATGTTAGGACTGTACGTGGAAAGAAAAGGGGAAGAAGCCCAAGCAACTCACTGTGAGAAAAGTTAGTGAAACAAAAGAACACAGGCAAGGAGGGTGAAGACTAAGCAACACACAAAAGCAAGTTTAAACTGGCAGAAGTGTGTTCTTCCCTGTGCTGGCGACTATGTGAAACAGAAATGGGTTAAACTTAGTAAGCATGTCAAGGAGATGTCTCTGAGGCTAAGAGCCTCTTGCATAGGATCCAGTTCATTTCCCAGCACCGAAATCAGGCAATTTGCAACTGTTGCTAACTCCAGCTCCATGGGAACCAAGGCCTTCCTCTGGCCTCCATGGGAACACTACTTGTATGTCCACACCTCCACACAGCACACAAGCATACGCACAATCCTTTTTTAAATTATCATTTTTGAAATCTTCAGTAAAAAATAAACTAAATGACTTAAAAACTAATTAAAATTAAAAAAAACAAAAACAAAAACCTTTGGATTGCTTATAGATCGGAAGCAGCTGCCTTAGTTCTCTTTCCCGTCTTGCAAGATGGCAGGTGAAAAGGCAAAGCCTGATACAAGGAGAAAAAACCTGTGGCCAAGAAGGATGGTGGTGCCTCTGGTCCCGGGGCTACTGGTGCAGCCAAAAAGGGTAACCCTAAGGTTAAAAAGCCCAGGAAGGGGAGGCCCCATTGCAGCCGAAACCCTGTCCTGGTTAGAGGAATTGGCAGGTACTCCCGATTTACTATGTATTCTAGAAAGGCCTTGTACAAAAGGAAATACTCAGCTGCCAAGACCAAGGTTGAAAAGAAGAAGAAAAAGGAGAAGGTCCTTGCTACTGTCACGAAAACAGTTGGTGGGGACAAGAATGGTGGCACCCGGGTGGTGAAGCTTCGAAAAATGCCTAGGTATTATCATCCTACTGAAGATGTGCCTCGGAAGTGGCTGAGCCACAGCAAAAAGCCCTTCAGTCAGCACGTGAGAAGGCTGCGCTCCAGCATCATTCCCGGGACTGTCTTGATCATACTCACTGGGCGCCACAGGGGCAAGAGAGTGGTTTTCCGGAAGCAGCTGGGCAGTGGTTTGCTACTTGTGACTGGACCTCTTGCCATCAACAGAGTTCCTCTTTGCAGAACACACCAGAAGTTTGCCATTGCCACTTCAACACCTGACTGACGCTTATTTCAAGAAGCAGCAGCTGCGCAAGCTCCGGGCATCAGGAGGGCGAGATCTTCGACACAGAGACGGAGAAATACGAGATTACAGAGCAGCGAAAGGCTGATCAGAAAACTGTGGACTCGCAGATTTTGCCAAAGATTAAAGCTGTTTCCCAGCTCCAGGGCTACCTGCGATCTCAGTTCTCCCTGACGAACGGGATGTATCCTCACAAACTGGTGTTCTAAATTACTTAAAACCTTATTAAACAGCTTCGTATGTTAAAAAACAAACAAACAAACCTTTGTAATGTAATCCTGATTCTTATGAAACTTATTGTTAGACCCAAATGACAACAAACACTGACATTTTCCAGGCTCACTCTCCTAAGTGCTGAGACTGTATGAGTGCTTGGTTTACTGCTTTTTTGTTTGTTTTTCTCCATTTTGCCAGTCACCTCCTGAGTAAATGAAGGACACAGTAATTTGCTTCCCTGAAAAAAAAAAAAGCATACCCCCACACACATACATACACACACACACACACACACACACACACACACACACATACACACACATATACAAACACACATACACACACATACACACAGATATACACACACATACACACACATACACACAGACACATACACACACATATACACACACATGCACACACACACTCACACACACATGCACACACACATTCACACACACATGCACACATACACACACATACACACGCACATACACATACACAACCCCTATAATGTAAAGATGGCTATTGTAATGATAAAGCAGCAGAGGCTGGGATAGTATCGAGCAGAATGCGTGGTAAAATAAACATCTGTATCAGAAATTTAAAGGTGCTGGTTTCATAAAGAATTTCCTTACAATACTGGCACGTAGGCTTCCAATATTCACTTTCAACCTTATAAACTTGTGGTATGCAACAATCCAAACCCAAACCAGCAACCATGCAAAAACCGTGTTTGATTGGCAGTTCTAGCCATATCGTGCCTATAGATAGGACAATGCCACAAAAATCAACAGTTCTACTCTGTCAGGCTGTCTTTCTTCCTTGCCACGAGGAACCAGAGTGCTGCCATGTTGCTCAGTGAAGGCAGAAAGCAGTCTACAATAGTGGAATTCCGTGTTTCTCCTGGCGGGCTGGGATCGATGCTGTGGTTCTCAAGCTCCTGTGTACCCAGATGATGCCGGGGACCATGAAGAGTTAAGAACAGGGCTAACTGTCTTGCGCTGAGCCCTGTACTAGACAGAATCTGGCTTGGCTTCAAGTGAGTGTCAAAAAGTATGGCGGGGCTGGAAAAGAGGCCTTCTAGGGGAGATTTAGGTGAGGCTCTTTATGACGAAGGACCCCGGATGGTAGATCTTGATAAAGAGGGCGTCTTTGCTCTTCCATACTATTTTATTCATGGCAGATGAAAATGCATACAATGCATACATCTTACTCAGGATGAACCAGGAATGAAATACCTTTTGCGGGAAGGGATGCCCAGGGAGGAAAGCTTACTGGTTAAACACTCCAGGCCTATCTAGGTTATCTCATTAGCTTGGAGAACTCTAGGTTTCATGTTATGTGACTGGTTGTCATGGTCCTCTTAGTGCAGTGTTATGGTCACATGCTCCAGGACATGAAGAGTCTGGCAAGGAGTTGATTCTAAGGCCTACCATTCTCTATAATGAGATTTACTAGGGTTTTTAATCTGTTTCAACCTTACCAGTTCTTCTGTCTCGTGGCACTGTCTACTTTCCCTGTACTCTGAGAGAATCAATGAGCTCCATGGAATTTACAAGAAACCATTACCTTTTTATTGTTTGTAAAGGTCAAATTTAACATGCTTTATCAGTGAAATGTATAATAAATACATTCCAATCTTGAGAACTACTTTTAAAGTTTTAAAGCACACCAATATTCTCACAGTCTTGCTTCCCGGAGGTTCTTATTCTTTGCAGCCATTTATTTGACTGAGTGAGTCAAGCTCCAAGTGATCCTCTACTTCTGCTCCCAACTTGGTTGCCTTTCACTGTCTACTCCCTAAAACTATATTTAAAACATATATTTTAAAAACTAGCTTTGATTTATTTTCAGATAGACCTTTGGTGGACTATTACAGTATAACTTAACCTACCCACTCATTAGAAGACCTTGCATGTCCATTTTCTTACAGTGGGAAAGACATAGGAAGGTCTCCTCTACTTCTTATCATAGCATAGCATTCTGCTTGTAATTTATATCAAAATAATTAATGCTTGCATGGTAAAGTGTTTGCTTTTGTATGTGGCTAAACAATTAATGTCTACAATTTAAAATCTGTCTAGCTTTTACTTCCCCTACCTACCTGTGACTGCTGCTGGATAGATGAGTATCTAGTAAATGCTTAGATCTACAAGAATAAATTAGTAGGTTTTAATGTTGCAAATATATAACGATCAGTAATTTTAGTTATGTTTATCATCTGGTTTTTTTCTGGAATTTTATTTATCTACTTTGTTTATTAGGTATTAAAATTAATGGAACACTGCTATCTGCTATAAAAGCAAAATATTTGAATATTTGCTTTTGCATCTCATAATTAGAAATTGATCACTCTCTCTATGACATCTTCCAAGAGTTCTAAGATACTGTTGATGAACCATGCTACTTCATAGCTACAGTGATCCTATTTGTAACTCTCTAGACCCCAGTGATGTACAGTTATGTATCTTAGTACTCACTGTTGTATCTACAAAAAGGTATCAAACCAACTTTCTAAGTGATAATTCATATATGATAAAAATATTTTTAAATTTATTTCATTTATTGAGAAGTTATGTATTTATTACTATTATTGAACCATTCTTGCTTGTTACATAATAAGTTTGCATTTTTCTGAAATGTTTTGAATTCTAAATATCATTAATTCATTTTAATAGATATTAAAGTAATATGGTTGATATAAAATAACCTTCATAAATTATATTGCATGCTTGCCTTTCTGTGTATAGTACATTAGAAAAAGCAAAAACAAGGCTGGACTTGGTGGAGCACAACTTTAATCCCAGCACTTAGGCGTCGGAAGCAGGCAGATCTCTGTGAATTTGAGGACAGCCAGGGCTACACAGAAAAACCCTGTCTTACAAACCAGAACAGAGTGAGAGGAAGAGGGAAGAGGGAAGAGGGGAAGAGTAAGAAGGGAAGAGGGAGGAGGAAGGAGGGAAGAATGAGGGGTCAGGGAGAGGAGAAAGCAGAAACAAAAGAGAATAATATTTAGCTCTTGTATTTATCATCAAATGTATATCCATCATTTATGTATGCCAGACACCTTGAGAATTTTTTATGTACATATAACTTAAATGCTTATAAGAATCTTCCAGTTCTACTATTTCTCCAGCTTTGATTTTTAGTAAACTGAGGCATCTCAGTTTTAGAGATGACACATAATGCTGGAAGCAGAGGTGGGAACATAATAGTCATTTCTGCTAAATCGGTTAAAGAAGTAGATGAGGGGAACCCCACGAACCTTGTAAAGGCACAGTCTAGTTACCTAGAGACTGCACTATAGGTTCTGTCTCCTAAACGTCATAGAGCCATCTGACCAGGTTCAGAAGCAGATGCACTGAGCCCTGCAAACCCTTTCAGGGTATATGAGCAATGACCTTAGGGCCATGAGGTTCAACCTTTTAAAGCTGCAGTTATCTCTCAAAATTTCCACTCTGTGGACCAAGACTTTGACCCATGGGTCTTTGAGAGGAATTTGAAATCCAAACTGTAGTGATATTTATAACTCATTTTTGATAAATATGCTATTTCCTTTCTCACTTTGTCTCCATTTCCTCTAAGATAAACATGATATTGTAATCTATTTGACACACTGATTACTATGATGATAGACAGAGGTTCTTATACCTGGGAGAAAATGATCAATCTTAAACTTAGCATAAGAAAGTCTGTTGCAAATGCCCTAACTCAGTTATTACTCATTTTCAAAACTCAAAAGTGAGTTGTGCCACATTACAACTCACATACAAATTTTATAAATAATACTGTCATCTTGAGGGGACAGAGAACTCGAAATACTGAATATAATGGTTCTTCAGGTAGTTATTCTTAAAGGAATAGCAGATGGTAAACATTACTATTGGAGCAGGAAATCATTTCAACACATTTTTTTAGCTAAGAAATTCTTTAGAAATAAATGATTCTGGTTGGCTGGTTTTGAAAGTGAGCCATATGCTGTTTACATGTTTTGGCATTTATCCAGTTTCCCTAAAGATGAGAGAAAAAAATTAATAAAATCCTTTTACTAATTAGATAATAACAAACATAATGAAAACAGGTGCCGTTAACTTTTTGAATTATGAGATTGTTTTCAGACAGTCCCTAGAAAAGAATATCCTGGGGTAGGGAGACAATTCCCATAAATCCTAAGGTGGCAATAGCCTACAGCACACTTCAAACAAATGCAATCGCTACTGTTCACTGGAATAAAAATCAAGAGCACAAATTAAAAAGAACTTTAAAATACCACATCCATTTTATGTGAGCTACTAGATAAAACCGCTTGTCTTTAACCCAATATTGAAATCAAGCTAATATCTAAAGCTTTCCAAACCCATTAGGGTGATCTGCCAAGAGCTCTCAATGATTTTCCCCCCGGGATATCAATAGGGCATTGACCAGCTTGTCTAGGGATCCCTTCGCCTTGGTGACAGTAAAATTGCCTTCCTGTTCTCCAGGAGCACTACACGAGAAAATCAGTTGTTGTAGCCAAAAAGGAGCCCAGTGGTTGGAAGCTGGTGGGGATAACCATGATGTTTATTAAAAGCAGCTACCCCTGACATAAAGAATTAAGAAACAGTAAAACAATGAGAAAGTAACCTGTCAGCTGACAGATGTGGCACTGGGGAGGTGGTTTAGTCATGCAGGGACAGGAACCTGAGGTCAGAAGTTCAGCTCTCAAGTAAAAGCTGGGCACAACTACACTTGTAATCCCAATGCTGGGGAGCCAAAGAGAGGTAGTGTCCAGCACATGCTAGCCAGGTGCGGGACTCTGTCTCAAAAAAAAGAAAAGAAAAAAAGAGGTAGAGAACATTTAAGAATAAGAGTGAATGCTGACCCCTGACCTGCACATTCATATGCACTAGCATGTATGCACCCCTCCGTGAGCACTGGGCAGCCCATATGCAGACACAAACACAGAAGTAAAATGTCAAAGTGTCACTCTGGATATAATCCTGTCTGTTGTTGTTGTTTGTTTGTTTGATTGTTTGTTTTGTTGCTGTTTTAAGGCAAACCTGAGCTACCAAGAAGGGAGAAGTTTCCCTGCATTTTTCCTTCCAGTGAAAGGGATGTCTGTCTGAATCACAACGTGACAAAAATGAGTATTCTGACAGAAAGAGTAGACATTTAGAACTGTTGATACACATAGTCAATTATTTACAATCTATAATCATGTGTAGTATTTCGGTGTGAAAATAGCATATACAACGAGACGGGGGCACGGCCTGGCATTTGATCTCCACAGCTGCTGTGTAGAGCAACACTGGAATGATGTTTTTTTCTAGATGATTGGCGTGCATTGTGACTATTCTCTGGCTAATATATGTATGCAGAATGTGGCTGCAAAGATTTGTTTTTGTTAGCATGTCTCCTCCCCCATTCTGAAACCTGAAGGCTCTAGACATTGATGCTGGAGAGAGAATAGGTGTGTGTTCACACACCTATATGTGTAAGTGTATCTAACCTCCCAGTGCATACAGTGGTGATAATATAACCCCCCGACACACACACACTGAAAATGGAGCTTCCCTGATATTTCTGTTCTTAGTGTATTCTTGTTGTCTTGAGTTAAGAAGAATGTGATAAACTGAAGTAGGGTAATGTTTTAAGAGAGCTTTATGGACCAGTTAAAACTGGAAATTTAACACAGTGGAGCATGGCACTTTTATTAAACAACTATGGGATCATCCATCCATGTTCTTCTCCACTGATCGCCCCTGTAGCAAAATACATAATCAACATGCCAGGCTCACAGTCAACTTGCTGGGGGGATTAAATCCTAAAGGAAGGAACCCATCACCCTGGAGGAAAACTGAGTGCATGCTTCTGAGTCTTTGAAGGCTCATCTCAGTAGTCCCACTGCTAGAATGTGCTCTGTTGTCATAGCAACACCATCTCCTGCTTCATACAGGAAAGATTAGCTCTTACTGTGCTGAGGAGAGAATTTAGGGGAAGTCAGACTAATCCCTGGGTGCACTTCCCGGGAAAGGTTGGACCTTGCCTGAGGGATGCTGGATCAGCAATGATAGAACTGGGCTGTCACAGACACTGGTGTTTAAGTTGAAGAGCAGAATTCACCGTAAGTGTGAGCTCCTTCTGAGTAAAATGCTGATAAGTGAGGATTCTGTAAGCCTCGCTGAAGACTGTCCCATGCAGCTGCAGAATGACAGTGGGGACCTTGCATGGGAGCACCCAGTTTAGGGAGCATGTTGAGATCACAGGATCAGAAACTTGAGGGACAAAAGGTGGATACTTTGAATCCTAATGTAAATTCTGGGAGCATAGCCAAATTAAATAAGCAAGAAAATGCATTGTCTGCTCATTGGCGGTTCATGCATTATCCCAAGTCTAATGCTTTGAGATTTAAAACTCCAGAGGGAGAGGGAAATTATTTTTTCATTAAAAAAAAATCTGGTTGTCTAAGCAAGTTGTGTTTGTTCATCACTAAAAGTGGTGAAATTTGATTTGGGGACTCAGTTTTCTCCTGTCCGTTATATACACCCCCTCTTTAAAAATGCTCTTGGAAACCTACAAGTGGCATAGTTCTTTAAGGTTATTACAGTGTGATGAAAGGTATTCTTTAAGGATGAGTACATTGTTTAGCTATTGTGTTTTCTGCTGCTACTTTCCTCCCTCATGCTGGTAAAAACACACAGTGCGTTCTGCTGCAAATTGACTTTGTTCGGGGGGAGTGTTAAGCCCCCCTTGTTTTATCTTTACAAAATTCCTTTTATAATAATTTATCTTTTATGTTAAAAGATATGAGTTTGCAATGTTTGATATCAATGTTCATTGTGGAGATGTCTAATCTTTCAAAAATGTAATCATTTCAAAGGACATTTTAATGCACACATGCTTGAAAGAATAGATTTTTATTGCCGTTATAAATTCTAATTGTGATTTTTAGAGTGTCTTATGCTGTGTGAATAGTTATTTCATTTAAAATACTCATGGTGAAATTTAAATCACACTGTATTCATGATGGTTTTCAATTGTTTAGATCATGGCTATATATTTGTAACGTGTTCAGAAACTGGGTCTTATTTCGCATGTACACAACACTCGATTACTAATGTACTACACATTACAATTCACATGACAGTCTGTGCTAAATATAGCCATTATCATAAAAATTCTTAATTACCATTTGAAGTGTGTGCTGGTTTAATTTCTCAGAATGGAAGAGACTTGAATGTTGCTTTGAAAACAGACTTCACATCACACAGAGGCTTCACTTCTCTGAAACTGATTAATGCTAAGATAAGCTGTAGGACTTGAATCTTACCAATTTATTAAAGTGTTACATAAAATTATCATTTCCATTTGTTCGGAAGCACACACAGACTGGTGTGGGCTATGTTTCATTGAACAGTGCCCCAGTCATAACTATGCAGAATCTGGCTCTTTTAAGAAAATGGAGACAAAGCAAGAAGTCGGAAACTCTTTTCAAATATTTTTATAGATCATTTCGAAGTCTGTTTGTGACAACTCAGTTATTTTTAAGAGTTAGAACACTTAAAAGCCACAAACTGAAAGAAGGAAATTTATTATCTTTTGCTAGTCCCACAAAGCAAAGTTGATTAACTTGCTGGTTTCCATAAACAGAACAAATGTGACAGAAACCAACAACTTTAAAATTATTTAATATTAGGAGTTATACATTATCAAACAGGACTAAATAAAAGAAGAATCCTCAAGAAACGGGGCACTACTAAATGACAATACACATAAATAGATAAATGAATTATAGTTTAAATATTTACGTTGGAGTTAACCCACTCACCTGTTGTAGAGATTTACAAGTATTTCCAACAAGTTAAAAATATGTGCTCTGCTTAGATTTTTTTCATCCTCTCCTCTCCAGGCTGTGTCTTTTAAATACACAGTAACAACTGTCATGGAGACCCATCCTGGTGATTTTCTCTCTCTCCAAGGCAAGTTTTATCTGCCCGTTCTGCTCCTTGTAAGGAGTAGCTCATTATCAGTGCAGTTATTCCTCAAAGGCTGCCCTACTGTATATTCAAGAACATCAATGTCCTATTCTTGACCTAGTGTTAAAAGCTTTGCTCATTAAAAAGGTCAGGGTTCAACTGATGAGTAAAAACTTTGAGACCATCAGAATCTTCCAATACCTTTGAAATCCTTAATGCTTTGACATGGAAATGAGATTTTGTTGGTGGCTGGTTAACGTACAAACTCAGGCTAATTTGTAAAACTGTCAATTGTAGTTGGTAGTTCATGCGATATTGGAAAAGAGAGTAGAGTGAGTGTTCTCAGAAGAAAAGGCGGTGCCGAGGTGTGAATACTGTTTGCCTTGCTTTCAAAAAGCATATTATGATCAGTCTTATGAACAGCATCAGGTTAGAAGGCCACTTTAAAGGAGTATTAAGTGGTAATAACATGTGTTTTGTAAGTTTGATTTTGACTTGAGACAAAACATCTTCAATGCAATTTTTGAATTGTCTGTAAGAAACGGTGTTGCAAATAGTGGGAATAATAGCTAGAGAAGTAGCAGCATGAAGATAATACTGTGGCTACATGTAGATACATATAGATACTGTGTGGTTGTGAATGGGGGCCTGTGAAGGCATAAGAAAATTGTTTTATATCCTGTGAATATTGAGTAGGATGGATCAGTAGTAGGGGGTATAGTGGGCAACAGTGATCAGGACTGCAAACTTACCTCTGAATAGACAGGGAGGGAAGAAGTGACACATACAGAAACCATGTGATTTATACATTCATTAAGTTGTATTCATCTGTTTAATCAAGAAGTGTGTTATTGGCCACTAACAAGTTATAGGGGATAAGACAGGTAGCAATAAATGTGGGATATTAATGCTGAGTTGCGGCTTTCATTAAACACTGGATTTGGAGATCATGTTGAATAGTGAGAAAAATCATAGTATCCTGTGAGAGGTGGCGTGACAATGGAAGAGCAGAAGGAGATAGATTTGACTGTGGCTGGTGCACATTATAAAAATGAACTGTTATGCCTCAACTGCTCAGGTGCCACTGCCAGACACGAGGAAAGCCAACTTGAAGTGGGAGTAGCAGGACATTTAATTTTAGAGATCATAATTTTGATTATTAAGACAAAATAATAAATACTATATTTTATTGCCATAATTAATTTTCTTCTAGTATAACTTATTTTGAGGTTACATGGTTGTATGAAATTTTAAAACATCTTCAAATTTGTTTAATTGCTGCATTTTTGTTTTTTCTTCAATATTTGTATATTGTGAAGCAATAGAGTATATGAAAACTTGAAGATTTTTTTTTTTTTGTATTTTCTCTACAATCCTTTGGTATGCTCAATCAATATTTGACTTTAATTACTAGACTGTAATAAAATTTAAAATGTAATTATTTTAACTAGGAGACGTTTATACTTGATCTCAACATTTGACAAAACCTACTCCACACAAAGGAAAAAAATATACATATACATTCTGTTAAAATACGGGCAAAGATTATAGTAGCCGGAGGATCAGCAAGTTTGCTGTGAGATGGCCTCTTCTAGTCATGTGAGAAGGTACACCCTGAAAGTCTCCTCAGCAAGGTTTGGTTGTTGGAGAAATTCAACAACTCTGCTAATATAGGAGCCTCTGTGCCTCTGTTGATTCTGTCACTACTTTCATAAAATATCTGAAAACAGCTGATAGGAAACAGGATTACTTGGATCATGGTTTCAGTGGGACAGTCCACCTTGGAGGGAACAGCAGTAGGAGCAACTTGTATTTCTGAGGAAAGCGATCTGAGGATCTGGGTTATCACTGCCAGAGTCAAGCAACAAAACCAAACAAGATGTGGAGCTAACCTATATGCCACCAGCAACCCGTGCTGGCAGTTAGCCTCTACTACCCCAAGGTCCCTAGCTTTGGCAAAGAGAAACACCTACTGAAGACCAAGGGGTTTCTAACCAAGTCCTGCCAAGGAAACTTCACAATCAAACCATTAGAGGACTTCAGGAAAGCAAAGAGGACAACTTGTTTTGTTAGAAAGTGTGGGGCAAAAAAAGATCAGTCTAGACAGAGGTTAACAGATATGTATTTAGAAAAGAGGGCATCCACCAATCATTGTCTCTCACATATTTTTTTATGATGAACTCCTAGATATGTTACAGGAAAGTTTTGGATGAATCCAGGCTTAGATCCATGAATCAGAAGACTGATGTGTATATAATATATAGATATGCATATATATATACATATAGTATATATATATATATATATATATATATATATATATATATATATATATATATATATATATATATATATATATATATATATATAGCAAATAGTAACAATTCATGAAAAAAGAGACCAGCCATCAAGTTGAAAGATAGCAAGTAGGGGTGTAGTGAAGAATATGGGGGGATGAGAGAGAAGGGATAAATTATGTAATTATATCTCAAAAATAAAATAAAATGAAAAGAGCCATTTTTATAAAGATTGAAATCTATGCGTTTTTACGATGACTGCCCTGAGAGAGTCTGTGGGAGAGGGACTACTTCCTTTAATTAAATTTGTCTTGCTACAGAAATTCACCTTGTAATATATAGTATGTCACTGTAGGGTTGCAAAACTCTTCCTGGCATATGTAATTATGTGATGATCTGGTTCTGTGAAGAAACTGGTAGTTAGATGGGTGGGTGGGGTGTAACTAATAAACATAATTATTTCAGTTATAAACATGATTATTTCAGTTCACTCTGCAACTAACATTTCTAAGTGATGCACATAAGTCATTTGAGTGCCCCACAGAGACATAGTGATGAGGAAATAATTGGTTTTATTGTTCTTGCCTTGAGTATTCATGAGCCTGTATGTCCTGTGTCATGAAGAAGCAGGGCATTGAATACTTGAAGTATTTCACAGAAGAATATTTTATTCCTGTAAGAGGAAAACAAGACAAATTTGAGCTTTATTATAGTGTAACCTTGGCCTTGCATTATTTCTTCATGCATCTATGAATTCATTGATCCACCCATCTAGTGATTCCTTCATCCTCTGGTTATTCATTCAACAAACATGTACTATGTCCTCCCTTGTTCTTGTTTCCAGTTATTCATGAAAGGCTTTCTGTTTCCTCATAGATAATAATGCCCTTTTGTTGATGTGGACAGTGCTCCGTGCTCAGTAAGCATTAAGTAATCATAATAAGCATTCTGAGATGTAAGAATTAACAAGCACCTCTGTTCTTTGTAATTACTTTAAGGCTCAGAGACATTCTGACCAACTGCACAGCTTGTAATTGACAAAGCTAGGTCCTGATGCTATGCTTTTCAGAACATCTATCCTGGGATTCTATCTATAACATAGTTTCCCATTTCTCTAAAGGTGAAGCACTCTGTTCTGAAGGCCAATGTGACATGAAGTGCTGACACAAAGCAGAGTGTGGGGCCAGCTTCTGAGAACACTTCAACACATGACTTTTTCTGATTCAAAACGCATAGACAGTAGTTAGTTGTATCATAGGTGAGCCCTAAAGAAGGAAATGATGATATGGAAACTTGCATGCACTGTGCATAATGGTTGATAGTAATCACTAGATCTTCTTTCTTCTCTTAGACAGAAAATTCTTTGTGTTTCTTTCTCTTGGTGTATTTTTTGAATAATATTCATTAGTATATGCACCTATGGTTGCACAAATTACAGTTACCCCTTACCTAAAAGTTTGATTGGTATGGATCAATAGACATTTCCCCAAATTTGTTCACCCATATAAATGCCACCAGACTCCTAGTGACTTGGAAAGGGTTAGTGGAGTATTCTCCTCAACTGTAGAGAGCACCATCTTGGTACTTTCTGGATGGTTTGTCTCTGCAGGGAAGCAAAAGTTTATTGGGATGAATGACTTAAAAATTTCTCATTCTTAAAAGCCCACGATGCTGTTTTTGAAAAGATAACTTATTTCAATCTCACTGATAGACTTGATTAAATAAATGTCAGTAAGAGGTGGGAAAATTAGAGGAAAGAGTGGTATTGTTTACTATCAGACTAAAGTCTGAGTAGAACATTAAACTATACTAAAGGAGTTTTAAAACCCTTACATCCTGCATAAAAATATGATCATTTGTTTCCTTAAATTCATGACTAATTTTATAGTGGTACTTGATAATATACTTTTATTTTCTTTTGTGTATTCGCATGCACACATACTATGTATCTATATGTATTCATGTGCATGTGGAAACCACATTTTGGGGTTATTCCTTAACTACTACCCAACTTTTTAAAAACATTATATTTATTATTATTGTTGTTGTTGTTTTTTGAAGATGTCTTTATTTTATGTATCTGAGTATACTGTAGCGGTCAGAAACACCAGAAGAGATCATTTGATCCCATTAGAGATGGTTGTGAACCACTATGTGGGTGCTGGGAATTGAACTCAGGACCTTTGGAAGAACAGTGAGTGTTCTTAACCTCTGAGTCATCTCTCCAGCCCACTGCCGAACTTTTTTATTTGAGACATTATCTCTCATAGACCTTGGAGTAGCTGTGAAGGTTAGGTTGTCAAGTCCTAGTGATTTGCTGTTGTTGAGTCTCCAGTGCTGGGATTACAAGTATGCACCATGGTACCTGGAAGGTTAGTTTAAAACTTGGGTTGAGGAAATCAAATTCAGAATCTTGTGCATGTAAATTAATTATTGCACTGAGGGAGCCCCTGTCATAGCCCACAATAAATTTCAATCACATTAATAATTTCATGCAACAGAAAACTCTTTAAAAGGTCTTACTTTTTCTGTGATAGACTCATTTTGTCTCATTTCTTTGAATAAAAAATAACTATAGTATTAGAAATCCCATAGATAATATAGATTAAGAGCTATGACCCACATTATAACATTACTATATAATAATTAGTAGAGCAAACCCAAAAGAGAATAAATTAACTTTACTCAGAACAGCCAATAACTCAGAGAAGTATCTAATAATAGCTACTCTAATTAGAAAAAAAATATTAAGGAAGGGAAAATAAAACTTAGAATGCTTTCAAAATTCTTCTAAACTACTTAAAAATATTAGTATATCCCAGAAGGTATGGCTTTAATTAGAGAATGCAGTGTATATGTGCCTTCTCTCTAGAAACTGCTTTAGGCCTGGGGGAAATTTAAGGGGAAAATCATGTATTTTAACTTGAATTTTTGTTTGCTTTATGCACTCTCTTTAACAAGGCATTCAGGGATTCTCTTTTCCCATGAACAGCACTGACCACACAGAGGGTATGGGGGGTTGTCTTCTACTTCGTGCCTTTGCTTGCTGCTCTTTACATTGTGGATAGAACAGAGAAAGGCCCCAGTATGAGAGCTGGTTCTTTCTTTTTTCTTTATTCTCTTACAGAAATTCACAGCATTGGTTTCAGAATCTCTCAAGGTTTCACTTGAACTTAGAATTTTAACCTCTTACTTCAACCTTGCATTTTCTTGACCATCAACCATGATTGTCTTAGTGGCCATTGTTTTTTATAACATTTGCATTATATATATTTCTATGTGTCAGTATTGGTAATGAAGGGATGGAAGATGGTGGAAAATGGTGAAAAGGGACAGGAGACAGAAGAGAAGATAGCAGAGAAAGGGAAGATTTCTTCTTTTCAAAGATTTATTATTTATGTGTCTCTGTTTATGTGCATGTACAGAGACATAAAAGTGCCCATAGAGGCCAGTAGGGGGCCTGAAGCTAGTATTATAGTGTAGATCCACTTCCAGCTGAGTACTGAACTCAAACTCCAGCCCTCTGAAAAAGCAGCAAGTGTTCCTCAACATTGAGCCTTCTCCCTAGTGCTTGCATATTATTTTTAACTTTTCAAGGAAAGTGTCAGTGGAGAGCCTAATGATATATTACTTGCAACTTTGTTATACTAAATATTTAGATCTGGAAGAGCTAATAATCAAAACCAAAAGCCATGTCATTTAAATTTTGACAGAAAACTAGATAATGACAAATAGTTTCATTTTGTGTTTTGTGTATTAAAGAGTACTTGTTTAACAGATAAAATATTCTGGGATGATCTTACCAACTCATTATGTTCCCTGTGCCAGTTCTAACCTTTCTAAAATTCTATAGTTTCCTTGTGATAAGAAACTAAAAGTTCAACACTTAGTTAAACTAACCTTTCTAAAACTCAATAGATCTCTTGTGATACAATTAAAATATATTTTATATTAGTCAAAATATAAAATACACATAATATAAAAATACCATTTTTGTGAGAACCATTTTATCACTTGATGGTCTGTGTTTTTCAATTCTATTACTGATACTAGAGCATATCTCACATGCTTCTACTGTTATCAGCACCTACACTAGAAACACAAGACTCCACCACATTATATAATAGACCAATTTTTCATTGCCTGGATCAAGTGGCAGCTGGATGCACAAGACTGGCCTTGTGCACATATGTCCATTGGGATGTTAGCCCCACGTCTCCCCTGTCTTTTCATTCCTATGTTTTGAAGAACTGGGAACTGGCCTTGTGCTTAGGTTTCTTTCAAAATTTAGCTAGCAAAAAAGATAAAGGGAATTAGTGGAATGCAAATTTTAGAATGTAGAGTCATTAAAATTCCTCCCAAAGTACAGAGACGTACAAGGACACATGGTGTGTGTATGTGTGTGTGTGTGAATGTATGTATGTGTTTGTTGTGGATGCACACATGCTATGGCACATATAAAGGGAGTTCTACTTTATGGAGTTAGTTCTATCCTTCTCCCTTTGCATATTGAACTCAGGTCATCAGGCTTCTGTGGCAAGTACTTAAGCCCACTGAGCTATCATTTCAACCTTTGCCATTGTTTTAATGTGATCTGCCAATTCAAAAGACCTAAAATTTTGAGGAAACTAGGATTAACCACACAGTTTTCTATAGAAACTTTAATTAAAACTGTAGCAATAACAACATTCTACAGTTATACAAATGGAAATAAATGTGTTTATAATAGTGCATAATCGTAATTAATGATATATTGTTACAATAACTGTGCTGATGACATAGCTGTATAATAATACAAGTGGCAGTGAACACATATGCAGAATACATAGAAATGGAGGCTCTGCCAAATTAAAAGTCATTCTTAACATATTGCTTGGCAAGTGTTTGCAGAGCTGAAATGTGTAAATTAGAGACTCACAGGAGTCTGCTAGCCAAAAGTGAAAACCAAAGTGCCTTTCAGCTTGCTAATTAATGCTATATGTCCAACATTACTGCAGAAAATCTGCAGCACAAGCCCGGTGGGAAAAGTGGTGGCATGGGTGTTAAGGGAAGGGAGGCCCACTCTATTCTGTTGCAATACAATGGGGAAAGTATCCAAAATAGGTAAATCCCATAAAGCCAGGATGCAATTATGTCACTGAACTGATGTCTATACTATATATACATTACATACATTTACAGAGTCTTCTAGTTCATGCCATCTAAGAGGCTAGTGGATAGTCTTCAGAGCTAAGCTACTCATCCATGCCAAGATCAGCACAGTACTTATAACCAAGTATTTAAGTATCTTTATATTCTAATAATAATTCTATGGTCTTGGATTCTGTTCCTTGTTTGTAGTTCATGTTTTCAGAAATTGTTTTGGAAAAGCTAATGACCCGGGGTATGCTGGAGTATAAATATAGGCCACAAAAGAAACCCTAGAGGTGAGAGTGGAAGTGCCTGTGGCTCCATGGCTTTCTTCTACTGCCTACACCTCCATGGCTTCTCTACTGCCTACACCTCCATGGCTTCTCTACTGCCTACACCTCCATGGCTTCTCTAGTGTCTACATCTCCATGGTTTCTCTAGTGTCTACATCTCCATGGCTTCTCTATGTTTTTGCTCATCTTTTCCCTGCCCATTGAGTGCTTTATTTGTAAGTTATTTTGCTCTAGTTGTAAAGTAAGCATTGAATCTTTTACTCTAATCTAACCCATGGTTATCTTCCTCAAAGTAAATTTAGGAATGCTACTGAAGAAAGCACTAGCCTTACAAGGTTGAAGTGCAGAGTTCAGATCACTGAAACTTGTGTGAGTCCATGCAGGCCTGTCAGCTGCCCGTAATCCCAGCAGGAGGATGGGATAAACACCACACTAACCCTGACCAAGCTAGACTACTTGAATCAATTCTGGGATCAACTATTTCAGATTGGAGGCTTATCAGAGAGTATTCCCCACGTGCAGACTCATATGAACATACATATTCCCAAGCATGTATACACACACACAGCATGTATACACACACACACACACACACACACACACACACACACTTGCATGCATGCACACAAACAAGAGAGAGAAGGGAGACAGAAAAAGATGGAGGAAGGAGAATTTAAAGCATACAATTAACTAGGGTCCACTTTAAAAATAAAACTTTAGGCAGGTTAGGACTGTATTTAGACCTTTGCTTTGCCTGAAAGATAGCATTCATTATCAAAGCGAGGAAAGTGTGTTTCTAAGGCCTAGAGTCAATTATAGCACAGTTTGAACTACTGTTATGTAGCAACAGTTGCCCAAGTGGATTTTATCTGAAATAAACTGTGAGACATTTTCTTGGTTTACTTTATTTTGTTGGCATATTTACTACCGCAAATGGATTGGTGCATGTATTCTGTTGGATATGTGGGAAGTGTACATTGTGGCAGGAAATAACTTAAATAGAACCAAATCGTACAATCCTGGTAAAACGTTTCAAAACTCCTGGTAGCTATCATAAATCATCATCCAGAAAGCATGTTAATGTGTGAGGTGTGTGCATATGTGTGGAATGTGTGAGTGTTGAATGTGCACACAGTACACTTGTGGAAGCCAAAGAATATTGGGTATCCATGATCACCTTCCATGTGTTTCAGACAGAACTTAGTTGGTTTCTGTGTACACAGGTTAGCTAGCCAACAAGTTTTCAGGGATTCTCCTTTATCTAGCACTGATCTCTCTTTAGAGACACTGGGATTACAGATGCACGCTGTATGACTGCCTCTGTGGGATTCTAGGGACTTTCCATGGTAAGTCCTTGTGCCTCAGCAAGACCTTCTTCTATTGAGCATCTTTCAAGCTCCACAGTGCCTGCCTGTGTGTGCTCTTGTGTGTGTGTGTGTGCGTGCGTGTGCGTGTGCGTGTGCGTGCGTGTGCGTGTGCGTGTGTGTGTGTGTGTGGTGTGTGTGTGTGTGTGTGTGTGTGTGTGTGTGTGTGTGATAAAGCTCAAGAGCTGATTTCACAAGAAGGTTCACATATGACCTGGTTCTGTTTTCAGGCTTATGGTGAGGGAATGCTCATGCATTTCCTCTTTGTACTCTCTGCAATTCTGCCCATGTTTTTCATTTTCTGGACTACATTATAAGTCAATAGGAAGTGAAACCTAAAATATGACATTCTTAAAGTACAGAAGAGGAATTGATGTTTTAAACTACAACCGGTGACCAGTATGGAATGAAGGAGACCACACAAGTACTTTCCATGGTACTTGTTTCAGGATTTATTTGATGAAAAAATTCAATAAGGGCTGGTGGCCTAAGCTTCTCAGAACACTGGAGAAGAGAATTGCATTTTCTTTAATGAGTAGTCCTGACACAACAGACTCAGAGAGAAGAACTTCTCATGCTGGCATGAAGAGTTTAGGAGAAAGCTATGTACTCTAAACCTTTACCTACCATTGGTTCTAAAAGCTTGGTAACTTAATAGATACACCACGACCACAGGATCTCTCTCTCTCTCTCTCTCTCTCTCTCTCTCTCTCTCTCTCTCTCTCCTCTCTCTCTTTCTGTCTCTCTCTGTCTCTCTCTCTGTCTCTCTCTGTCTCTCTGTCTCTCTGTCTCTCTCTCTCTCTCTCTCTCTCTCTCTCTCTCTCTCTGCATACACGCTCAAAATATAGCAATTCTTCACCTGCTTCTCATTGCAGAAAATACTAAGAAAAATCACTGGGTTTTTTTCTACAATTAAAGATAAAAGGGTTAAGTTACAGGCACATGATATAAGTAATATTTTAGTGAGGTGGAATTTCAGTTAAAGGATAATCTATTGGTTTACTCATCAATCTAGTCTGTGGAATGATTTGCAGAGAGCCTGTATGTGCATAGATAGCTAAGGGATTAGGTGTCAGGAACCAAAAGGGAACTCTGGGGTCTCAGAAGACAGAATTTGAAAATTAGATAATTCTAACCAGGGTGATAGTCCTCTAACTGTGTGATCAATATCACAGGGAGCCTGTGACTGTACACAGCTCTGCTTCATAATTCAGGGATGGGCTTACACACTTGACCTTCCCTCTCAGTGTTAAGGATGGTGTCTGTACTGATGTGATGGACTCTCTGTCTTCCCACACGTATATCACTCTTTTGGAAAAACATCCTTTCATGTGTCCTTTACACAATAAGTCTCCTATGACTAGATGTACTTTTCCTTATTCGTTTTCTTTCATGTGTCCTTTACACAATAAGTCTCCTATGACTAAATGTACTTTTCCTTATTCGTTTTGATAAGTAAAGAGAACAATGGTGTTGGGCCTTTCATCTGTGAAGTCCCTAGACGTCATTAGCTGGGATTAAACTATGTACAGGTTGAATCTTTATGAACCTAGCTTTCTGGGTTGTCTGTCCTATTTAATTCAACTGTTATCCACAACTTGTGATGACACCCACAATCAGCCAATTGTTAAGTATAAATGATACTAACTTGGCATGTTAAGTAAAAGTGATATTAATTTTTCTCACTTGGCTAGTAAAATCTTGTGTAAGAAATACTTATAGGGTTGTAGAGTTGGCAAGGTAAGCAACACAGCTTGCTGTGCAAACATAAGAACACAAGTCAGGACTTCAAGCAAGGCTGAATCAAACGGTCACTCAGCACTGAGGTGTGAGGGCAGGCAGATCCCTGAAACTCACTGGCCACCCAGACTAGCTGAAACAGCCACCCTCCAGTTCAGTAAGTATCAACAACAAAAAGGTGAAATACAATTTAGGAAGACCCCCAACACCCTACTCTGGCCTTCATTTGTGCTTATACAGGTGTACATGTGTGGATGATAACTCACACACACACACATACATACACATATATTAAATATGCACAGCACATGTTTGTATATACAGGCAATTCTGATCTTATCTTATATAAAATAAACCAAAGACCTGGTATTCTGTTTTCTCTTTGTGAGTTAGAAGTGATTAGTAACTGAATGTATTTTAAACAATTGTCCCCAGAATTTTTTTCAGGAACTAAACTTTGAGGGAGTTGATACTTGACTGCCCTTTGTCATAACTAAATTTGGCTACTACTCAACCTAATATATAATCAAAAATACTTGTAAACGTGTTTACATACTCACCTTAATTCACTGCATAAAATTCATTGCAGACATGACATCTTGAAGCAATGCCCACATCTTAGAGTTCTGTTAGTTGACAGTTAAGTCCAGGAGCTCGTTAAGCTGCAATGAGGATGACTTGGGAAGGAACCCACTCCTGAGTCCATCTGACTTACAAGTACACTGTAGTTCCTTGGGGTATAAGACCGAGGCCCTTATTTCCTTGCTGGCTGTCAGTAGAATGTCTTTTGGTGTCTTAGGTTGCCCTGAAGTTTTTTTTTTTTTTTTAAATGCATTTCTCTTCATTCTTCATTGGTTCATTCTTCATTGGTGGCCAAAGCATTTCTGTTTTAGATCTTTTGCTTCTCTGCACTAATCAATTTGTTTTATATTTTAATCCATTGTCTCTTTATGTAGGTGAGACTCATAATACCCTGATTTAGCCTTCTGAGTACTGGAGTTACAAAGGGAGATTCCCCTTTCCTGGACTGCCTCTTGGAGTCTATGTTCTCCCATGATTTATTCATCAGATTCACTTAGATAAACTCCCTATCTTAGGTTAGCTGTGCCACATAACACAGCATACTTAAGAGACATGCTTGATGATATTTGCAGGTTCTGGAAATTAGACAGGAGGACTGTCACAGTCTCGAATGTATATGAAAACTAGGTTAGAAACGTGTTAGAATATAAGATGAGCCTACTTGCAGAGTCACAGTCTAGTTCTCATATGAACACTAATAGTATGGTATGAGTTCCTGATAATCTATGTCTATAAATAGTTATAAACAACTTCTATAAAAGTGTTCAGGTAAAACCATGCAAATATTGAGTAACTGTCTTTGTCTCAGAAGCACTCAAGTGTAACTATTGGGAGGAAGGCTCTTTCATCTATTTAACCTATTTTGATGGACATAAAGCAGATATTCAATACATTTTTTCATCACTTTGTTCATAACACTAACATGAATCAAGTTAAGACACCCAGAATCAAAGAATGCTATCAAGAAGATGGGGGATGTGGTGTGAAGTCTCCTCCCCATGTGACAGTGACTCTGTAAAACTGAACATAACATCACGAAAAATCTAACAATCACTTGAGGATGACCACACAAATAACCGAATCAAAGCCTGTAAGAAAACAGAACAGATATATGAAATGAACATTTAAAGGACACAAATCTACATAAAGAAATACCATTTAGTTTGGTTTTCCATATTTGTTGAAGGTAAGTGAAACATATTAAATGCTTCAAATAGGCTACTCTATTATGTCCTACTCCATGGCCTTTGGATGTGTTGTTTCATCAGCTATAACTTGCCCTAGGGTTTCAAAGTCACAGTCCATCATTAAGGGAATTCAGGACAGAAGCTCAAGCAGGAACTGAAGCAAAAGATCAGGGAGGAATATTGATCACTGGCTCCTCACGCTCAACTAGCTTTCTTATTTAAGCCCTGGACCTCACTGTTTGGGATGACAAAGCCCGTAGAGGACTAGGCCCTCATATATCAATCAGCGATCAGAATATATACCACAAGCATGTCCATGGCCAATCTGATCAAAGCAGTCTCTCAATTTAGACTCCCTCAGATAACTCTGAGCTGTGTTAATTTGGCATCTGAAGCTAACTGAGACATTAGGTTTTCACCAGTGCCAAAGAAATATTTCACTCTAGTAAAATAAACTTTAAAGTTGCTTTTTGAGTGTGGTGGTAATAAAAGGAACACCTATTTCACCAAATTAAGCAAAAAAAACCCACAAACATTGATAATCTGTTGGAAAATCTATTGCAGTGCCTGTACAGGATCCATCCATGAAAAATTGATCACCTACTAAAGTGGAAAAATGATGACCCAAAAAAAAACAATGAAAATTCAGTGGCAACACTTTTTATACTTTCTAGGAGGTAGAAAATTCCAACTTCTTGTTTCCACATTTCTACATTTCCTGTCTCTATTTCTTCCAAGTTGGAAAAGGGTAATGCCTAAAAAGACCTCCACTTCTCAATTAGGAGAGAAGGACTACTCCGCAGCTTCCCCAGTGGCTCCTTTATACACAAACATTTGACTGTTATCATACCCATCACACTGCTACACACCACCAAACAATCTCATAGACCCAAGGACACTTGTCTTTAAGTCACCTGTATATTCATACATTTTTTCCAGATGAAACTAATGGTTACATATAAGCTATTTCCAGGTGTTGTATCCAGTAGTTGTAGAGAGAAGACCTCTTGTCCTAAAATGGGGTGATGAAAATTTTCAGCTCATGAACAGTAAAAATATATAATATATAATTGATGATTGGTTGATGTTTATTAAGTAATTTATATACACCAGTAAGGTGAAACCTAGGGATAAAAGTGAAACATTTGACAGTAATCGAAGATAGCCAGATAAAGTTTGTAACACAAGGTTTTAATCTGGTTCCAAGCCGTAGATTGTACTGCTGATGAGCAAACATTACATCCCACAATTTCATTTCTTTTTGCAGATGTTGAGCTACTCTGGGACTTACTGGGTATCTGTCTTAGAGTGAGGTCTTTTCTTTACCAGCAAGAATTGTGTTGATTACATCTTTGCTTCTGCAGAGTAGTACAAGGGATGCTTCAGGTGTTTTATAACGATACACTTCCTAACCTGTTTTGCTGTTTGCTTTCTGTGGAGGATTACCCCAGGTTTCATACAAAACCCATAATTGATCCAGACAGCCAGGGCATCCTTTTTCTGATTATTTTATGAGTCCACCCTCCCATGGTATGCCTGTGAGATGCTGTGACGTGCATAGTCATTCCAACACTGCTCACTTACAAGGATCAAAGAGAAATTAGCCAAGATCCTATCTGTTTGTTCCATACATAAACCTATCACAGCTTGATCTTTTGTATTTTTTTTATTTCTTTTCAGTTTTTGACAATAAAGGACTTTCTGATTTATTATTGACAGTGAAAAAAATATGACACACTCACACTCAAAACCTTCTTAATTTGTTGCTGGGCTAAGTGCCAATGTAGGGCACTTTTGGATCACATTCATGTTAGCCTCAATTCGAACATATCTTTTCAAAATAACTTATTCCCCACCTCTATGTTTGTTTGTGTGAGTAGTTATCAGTTTTTAACAGTTAATAATAACAACTTGAGACATTTGTCCTAGAAACTGTCAAATAATCTGCTAATACAATGACCACTTACTACTAATGCATAATAATGTCTTGTTACTGGTTGTACACCTAGTGTTTTCAGGTACATATCCCTCAGGTGGTTTTCTCTGAAATACACTGATTTCCATATGATTGTCTTAGGTCCAACTTAAACTTGAGATTTTGTCATTGTAAATATTGTCTGTTGTATAATTCTAGATTTTGCATAGTCTACAGTATTCTTAGTTTTAATTTATGGTAGCAAATAACTTCATAAGTGCATGAAGGCCATCAACACTTGCATTGTTGCTTTTTCTTATCTATTATGTTGTTCAATCTACTTATATAATCTGGTTTTGAGGTTTTTATTTATTATTTACTTTATTAGATATTTTCTTTATTTACATTTCAAATGATATCCCTTTTCCTAGTTTCCCCTCCAATCTCCCCACCACATCCGCCCTCCCCCTGCTCACCAACCCACCCACTCCTGCTTCTGTGCCTTAGCATTCCCGTACACTGGGGTATAGAGCTTTCATAGGAACAAGGGCCTCTCCTCTCACTGATGTCTGACAAGGCCATCTTCTGCTACATATGTGGCTGGAACCATGGGTCTCTCTCTCTCCATGTGTACTCTTTGGTTGGTGGTTTAGTCCCTGGGAGCTCTGGGGTTACTGGTTAGTTTATATTGTTGCTCCTCCTATGGGGCTGCAAAACCCTTTAGCTCCTTGGGTCCTTTCTCTAGCTACTCCATTGGGGACCCTGTGCTCAGTCCAGTAGATGGATGCTGAGAGCATCCACCTCTGTATTTGTCAGGCTCTGGCAGAGCCTCTCAGGAGACAGCTATATCAACTCCTCTCAGTAAGCACTTTTTGGCATCCACAATTGTGTCTGGGTTTGGTAACTGTATATGGGATGGATCCCCAGGTGGGGCAGGCTCTGGATGGCCTTTCCTTCAGTATCTGTTCTACACTTTGTCTCTGTATTTCCTCCCATGGGCATTTTGTTCCCCCTTCTAGGAAGGACCGAAGTACCCACCCTTTGGTCTTTGTTCTTCTTGAACTTTATGTTGTCTGTGAATTGGGTATTCCAAACTTCTGGGCTAATATCCACTTATCAGTGAGTACATACCATGTGTGTTCTTTTGTGATTGGGTTACGTCACTCAGGATGATATTTTCTGTTTCCATGCATTTGCCTAAGAATTTCATGAATTCATTGTTTTTAATAGCTGAGTAGTACTCCATTGTGCAAAAATATCCTTTTCTTCTATTGTGTTGCTTTTCCCTTTTTCCCAGTACTCTATCCTATCATTGTCTCTTACTTTCTGTCCTCTTATTCCTTTGTCTCTCTTATTTTGAGTATTTATTTTATGTGTATTCCCTACACACACACACACACACACACACACACACACACACACACACACACACACACACACACAGGATGTATATGCAGTGCCCACAGAAGTCAGAACCCTTATACCCTTGCATCATGTAGCATTGATTTGCAGAAGTTTATGACCTACATGTCAGTACTTTAGGTCCTCCAAAGGAGCAGCAAGCGCTCAAATCCACTGAGCCACTTTTCTAGGACCTGGTAGAACATGTAACAGATAATTAATAATCAAGATTATCTTTCGTTGATAGATAAAATTCGCTTTGTTATTTGATCATTGTGTTGGACTTTAGTTACATGCTCTATATTACCTTCTTAAATTAAATATAATTTTAAAAATGAATTAAGGGCTACCACACAAAACAAGACAAGGCTACCTTCTGCAGTATTAGTTCAATAAAATACTGAAGGCATTATTTCTCACCCTTGGTAAAATCAATTCTATGGTTTAAAAAGCAATGTTTTGTGTCCTTTCCAGTGTTTGTCAAACCTGCTTTTATTTACCACAGTAAATTTGTCCTTGGTCTGAATATTTTGATCTCAAACCTTGACTTCATTTTCCTGTAAACACTCAAGGATTTATTGTGAAATAGTATACAATCTGAATAATGTTCTGTAATGCAAACAAACTGTGTAATTTAAAAAATTAATTAATTAATTTCAAATTTCAAATAAGGCTTCATCTGATAGCTAGGTTTCTGACGCATTATCCCCTTGTCTTACCTTGTCAGATGCTGGGACTTTAGTATTTTAAACTCTTTTAATAGATTTTTTTTCCTATCTTGGCACCCCAGACCTCAGAAGTCAGGGCTTAAATTCCTGTTTAAGATGGAAGAGAGACCAACCTGTTTCCTGCTATAGAATAGCTCTGGAGTGGAGGAAGGTCTGCTCTCATCATGCATAGCTCTGGAGTGGAGGAAGGTCTGGTCTCATCATGCATGCACGTGTTCAAATTTTGCCAGAGACACTGAGCTTATGGAAAACATCAACAGATTTTAAGGACACATGAACCTGAACTCACTTTGCAGATAGACTTTGAAACAACTTTGAAACTTCTTTTTTCTTCTGTGTATAAGTTACAAGGTTATCTACATTTATATTTTCGATTCAATGTTTGTTTTATAATAAGATATATTAAAAATTTGAAAGATGCATCAAAGAACTTATCCTTTGTGAATAAATGTAATACATTTTGGTGTAAGAACAACAACAACAAATAAAAATAGGTTTTTAGAGCTATCAACATGTGACATATTTTAAGCATAAGCTTCCAAGGACAGATCTTCAAAGTAACAATGCGTTTTTTTTTCAAATTTGTTTTCTCAAAGCAGTGATCCTTAAGATCATGATAAAGTCAGATTCTTAGATGCTTGAGGACTGTTTACACACACACACACACACACACACATACACACAAATGTACGAATAAGCAAACAAAAGAGAGAGCCATACACAGAGACAGAGAGAGACTGGTATACACAGCATATATTCATATTTGTACTCAAATACACACAGTAACACATATACACTCTAGACAATGATAAAGTTCAGTAGGTTTCACAGAGAGAAAGCTACCTATTCAGTTTGGTTGCCATTAAAATTACCTCCATGCAATACACTGATGAGTGTGTTCAAAGTAGTCATGTGCTCCTAGGCTAGCTGAGAGTAATGACTAGCTGATGGTTGGAATGGGGAATAAAGAAGGAGAATGAGATGAATAGCTTTCTCCTTGGAATTACTACTTTCTCTGCAGGACCTAGGACAGAGATAACAGGTCTGCAAGTCCATAACACTACACCACTTCATCAACCTCCTCTAAGGACACATTAAATCCAATCTCTTCTCTCCCCATGTCAGTTGATTCCACACTATTGTGTCACCACATTCTACATTCCCATCCGTTGCTAGGCATTCTGGGCACCTCTGTTCACACAAGCGCCAAGTACTGTTTTTCTCTTCAGACTTAATACAGAGCCTTGGTTCAAATGCTGTGGTACTCAGGTTGAATCCTTGAGGAAAACCCATCAACCTGAAAACAAGGACCTGAAGCCCCTCCCCTCAGCACACACTACAAATAGAAACACTCTTCCCTCAGTGTAGCATCCTGTTAGCTACACAGGAGCTGCCAAGGTTGATGGAGCCAACTGCACTGGGTAAGAAGGCAGACGACCCCTTGAGAGCAGTGAATTGATGTGAGTTGGTTATGATAAACCGTAGAATATAAATTCGCTAATGTGGTTGAATGAAGCAAGACAATAAAAATTGTTAATTTATCCTCTAAGGTTTAATCAGTGCTCTATATTGATTATTTAAATGGACATACCTAAAATTTGTTTCAAATTTGATTTTTAAAAAAATTAGCATGAGATGTTATTGTTAACCATTTAAATTACAAGGTATGTATATCTAATAAAAATAAATGTAATTTACTGACTTGTTCTATAAAACACATTGACTTACTTAGAAATCAAATATGTAAAGCTATTGAGTTCGGTTACCTTGGTAACATCTGGAGTGAACTACTCCATCTAAAAATATTTCTCACATTGCTTATATTTTACATGAGAATTATGATTAAATGATATTTGTAAGTGATTCCCCAAATGGTAATTTTTATCCAACTTAATATATAATTAAGTTTATCTCTGTAATACCTATATATCATGATTTCAGATTAAAGAAAAACATAGGTTTAATTTTTAATTTTAAAAGACATTGGATTTGTTTTGTGCAAGCAATTGGTTTGATTTAAAATGATACTCAAATTTAGGTTATTTATTCTATATTAGTAAAGCTTTCTTTACAAAAAACAGAATGTTTAATGTGTATTCAGGGAATACTAGTGAATAAAAGTTAGAGCATGTGTATATGAGTGAAATTATTATATTTAAATATGTCCATTGTGTTCTTCCTCAGACTCTCCTTGAGTGAAACAACAACAAAAAATCCACTGTGTATTAGCATAAATGCTTTAATTAGAATAAAATAGTACACAAATTTTTCCAGATTACTTTGATAGATCATTCCCTTATATTCTGTCTTTAAAACTACTACAAATTTCATTGTTAAAAGGTTGCTTTTGTTTTCTCGAAGAAATGACTGTAGAAACATATTGTTTGTGAACTGTCTCCTGACCATTCCTGTGTATGTATGCTCTGTGCATAAACTGGTTTTGACTAGAAATATAAAGTGTATAGGCAGTATAATTTGCCATTTGAACATGTTTTAACTTTTTCATAAATCTGTTTAAATTATTGTTTAAATCTTTTTATTTAAATTCATATGATATGCCTTTATTTCCCTTCCACCCTGGATGCTGGTGTTCATCTAGACTCCCGCCTATCCCATTTCTCCTCTTCACTATTCTGTTTTTCTTCCTCTCCCTGCCCATCCTTGCCTTCAGAGATGACAGTATGGATGGCTTCTGGTTCAGTTAACAGTTCCCCTTCATTCTCCTGTACTCATAAAAGTCTATGTAATGTTTTTAAAGTGGACTTTTAGAGTCTGGTGTGTACCTTTAACCTAGCTAAGATAGAAACAGGATGCCAAGTTCAAGGCAAACCTGAGCTACATGGAAAAATACCATCACATAAAGCTAAACAACTTCAGAAAATATTTTTCCATGTCACCTCTCAAAGCAGTTATAAAATATTCCTATCTACTCCAGGTGAATGCCCAACCCTCTAACAGATACATCACTTCCCATTTGTCATACCTCCTTCCTTCTTTTCCCATTCTTCTCTTTTTGATGCTCACTGTGGTCTCTGTCCATCATTTTGCTCATGCTGATTGGCCTGTTGGGAAAAGTCCCAGCATCTTCACTTGGCAGATGCTCCCTACCTTTAAGAGTTCAATCATGTTACCATACTACCAGAATTTTGGCTTCTTGTCCTTGATAGCAACTGTATTTCTCTGTATCATGCTTACTTTTCTATCTCTTTAATTATTTGTGAACTCCATTAAAGCAAATGTCTACAGGCCAAGTATTTATATGTATATTGGATTCAGGATAGGCCTAAAAATCATCTAGGGAAAGTAAATGAGCAGACCCATTTTAGAGTTTTAATGTATATTACTATGAATGCAATCTATTAAAGACATTAACTATTCCATTTCCCCTACAAAACAATGCATATTTCATAATGTCCAGAAGTGTGTAAAATATCACATTGCATTTTATTTCTCTTATTCACTTGTATTCCTATGGTTATGATTTAGTAATACTCTTTTAGAGAAACAGCTTTGCAGATCTATTCTCTATGAACCTTTATAATCCATAGTAAATTCAACATAAGAAAATATAACATAATTATTTTATGTAAATTTTATCTATACATCTTTCTTATACACTGAAACGAAATCAGCCACTCTAGCCAGGTTTTCCTATTCACTATTTAATGAACTTCATTTCCCTAAATATTAAAATGAAATTGAGTAACTATCTAAGTAGATAATATATTACATGTATATTATGTTCATCCTGGGCATATATAATATATAATACTGATAAATTATAATAATTATATAATGTTTTTTAACTATTAACTAATTAGTTAATCACTAATTAACTCACTTTCCTATTTTTGTAAATCTTTGCCATTTTGGAATATGTTTTGCTCTTCAGATCAACCCTGGTTGAATTGTACCTTTTTAGCTTCACAGAACTATACACAAAGATTAAAAGATTAAATTGTCTACACCTACTCCCTCAGGTATAATGCTTGGACAAAGATTATGAGTGGTTTTAATATACTTTACATAAATACTTAATACTCATCAAGGATGTAGCAATGTATCCACCTCGTTAGGAGCTGCCATTTATGAATGAATTACCCAAGTCTGAATATTCTTTCTGAAATTATTAATCATTCTATTCATTTACAATTCAAATGATATCCCCTTCCCAGTTACCCCTCCACAAACCCCCATAACCATCTCCCCTCTTTCCTCTCCCCTTTGCCTCTATGAGGGTGTTCCTTCCCCCATTCACACACTCTCTCCTCACTGCTCTAGCATCTATGTTGGGGCATCAAGCCTCCACAGGACCAAAGGGGCTTCCCTTCCCATTAATCTGGAGCCATGGATCTCTCCATGTATAATCTTTGGTTGGTGGTTTAGTCCCTGGGAGCTCTGGGTGGTCCATTTACATATTGTTGTTTTTTCTATGGGGTTGAAATCCCTTCTTCCATTGGGGTCCCCAGGTACAGTCCAATAATTGGCTGAGAATATCTGCAAGTGTGTTGGTCAGGTGCTGGTAGAACCTCTCAAGGAACAGCCATACCAGATTCCTGTTGATATAGTGTGGAGGCTTGGTATCTGTAGATGGGATGGATTCCTAGGTGAAGTAGTCGCTGGATGGCCTTTCCTTCAGTCTCTGTTCCATTTTGTGTCCTTGTCTTTCCTTTGGACAGGAACATTTCTGAATATTCTTAATGGAGGAATCACATCAATTTTGCAAAGCAATTAGTAGTTAACTTATTCACTTTGTTAGATTGACTTTTCTTTCAGATTGCTTTTGATGTAAACTATTTTCTTTTCTTATTTGATATTTGTGCTTTAGTGTGTTTACTAGATTTAAAAGTAACAATTGCTGCTTGAAAACAAGGTTACCCCTTAGTTACATTACATATTTGAATAAAACCAGAGGCACATTGCTTCACATCTTTCAGGACCTAGTCGACACTAGCATATCACTTAAACTATCAATCTTTCTTCCTAACAGATGACTCTGCTGCAGAGAGCTCTAATGGCAATGAGACTCTGGGGCACAGCTCAGTTGCTTCAGGGGGAGCACATGGCAGGGAGCCTGGGGACTCCAGCAGTGATGGCAAAACTGGGCTGGAGCAGGAAGAGCAGCCACTGAACCTGAGTGACAGCCCCCGCTCTGCACAGCTGACTTCAGAATACAGGATAGATGACCAAGGCAGTGATGGGAAAAACAAGTATAAGAATCTTCTAATCTCTGACCTCAAGATGGAACGAGAAGCGAGGGAAAATGGAAGCAAGGTAAGGCTTCACTACATTGCTGAATGGGCTTTATGTTGGTCATACATGTACATTACTAATAAATGTGTAATCATGCATTATGCATGTTTACAAAATGTTATGTCAGGGGTAAGAGAGCCAAGTGAAATGTCTCTCAAAGCTGTTGGTATTATTTGATACAAAGAATTGTTTGATTTAATGCATTTCATCCCTATAATTTACTTATGAATCAGTTCCCTGGGAATTTTCCAAGTGCGGATGTGAAAGGTTCCGTCTCAGTTCACGATTTTGAACAACAAAAGGATCACTCTCTCATTTCTCTAGATTGAATAGGCGAGTGGCCAGTGAAGTTTCAATTAAATTCTCCCGTTTGCTTTGGAGACCTGGGGCTTCATCACTAATTGGCTTTAGGGATGCTAAGAGAACTGTGAAGTACTAAAGTTAGAATTTGTAGATCAAATATACACAGAGGATGGTGAGCTGTCAGTGTCCAAGAAGGAATTTGTAATTTACATATGTGCAGAAAGACTAGTGGAGCAGTAACCTATTTCAGATATATTATCTAGACTGAACAAATTAAACTAAATCATAACCTCTCCAGTTTTGGTTGCTTTATTTCAAAATTTTAATATTATTAGTTTCTTTTTAACAATTTGAAATATCTTCACTGGAAATTTTGCTGTGCTTATTTAAATGAATCATTTTATTCACGAATCATTTTATTCTATTGATGATAGTCACCTGGTTAGCATCTTAGTCAAGCTCATCAAAGTGTGCTGCTGAGGTCAACCCCAGCTGATGTGAGAGGATATCAGAAACGGTCTTTTTTTTTTTTTTTAATGTACTGCACTTGGACAGATCTGAGAATGTTACGGCATTCTTCATTTTAATGTCCTTGTTACATCCAGATCTTTAACATCTAGTTAGAGACCTAGCTCTTGATAGATTCTATGAGCAGAGTCTTTGCCTAAATTAATGTCTTGATTTGCAAAGGTCCCCTGCTTCTGAAATTGACTCTGTTTAAATTTCTTCCTTGCCCGAGGGTGTGCTGTTTTATCCTTTTAGGCAAGTCACTTGACATTATAGGACACTTAAGCTCATCTACCTGAGAGACAATGCCACCCCATTTCCTCTGGTAAATGCACAAATACAATCTTCATTGGTTCAAACCTAGATCACACCATGGTGATATTCTACTTGCTAACATGATTTGAAGCATTACATACATTTTATAGAATAAAACTACACTGTTTTTTCTTTCTTCATTCCACAATATTTTGCCTTCAAAAAGCCTGGATAACCACAAAACATATGAATACAAATAGGGCAGCTTATGCGATCTTATAATGGAATTTTGGGGTCCCAGCATCCATAAGCCGTAGAGACCTGTATCTCAGTTCCATTAACTGTTTTAGAACCACAACCATCTTCAAGAAGCTAAAGTTTTTCTAATTCAACATTAAGCTTTTTAAAAGCATCTTTATGCCTCTAATAGAGTTATCACAGAGAAAATAATCAGTGGCAGAGCTTTCTCTGCCTATTCCAACACTGTCTGAAACTAATTTTTAAATGCTAGTTTCATGTCAGTTATTTGTAGCTCTTGGGGAATGATTTTGATCTTCTTTAGGATTCTGGGACCTTCATATTCTAAGTATAACAGGACATCCATATCTGATTCTTGAAAGGAGCAAAGCATGATTGGTAATCGTGACACTATAACCTTCAATCAGGGTCTGCCGTATTTTGTTGATAAAATGCCTTTTGTTGTGGGTAAGATGCATGTCATAGAATTTGGGTAGTTTTTTATACTGAACTATTTTTATTTGATATCATGCCTATGCTTTAGTTGTTTACTAGATTCAAAGCAAGGTTTTTAGCTTCAGTTTTCTGAATGCAGCATCTGTTTGTAGGTGGGCAAAGCACAGCCCGAAACAGAACCTGTGAAGGTGTTGTGTCCAGTGCTGGTCCTCTGCCTTCCTGTGAATCCTGTTTCTCTGACATTTCTTACGCTGACCGTAGCGGGTGCATTCACATTTCCCCACATTTCTTGGAAACAACCCTCTTCTTGGCTCCTCTTTTGGTTTCTGATTTAGGCCCTTGTTCTTGCCAACTTCCTTTGTGCTATTTAGAGATCCAAAAGGCAGACTGTTTTTATGTGGTGTATGTTTATTGAATCTTATATCTAGAATTATCTTTGGTGTAGTCTTTCCAATTTTTCCTTCTTAGTCATTGTTATATGAGAAATTGTGCTAATTAAAACAGATTTGTAGTATTAGGTACTGGATTTTTTTTGTTTTTTTGGAAAGTAACAAGTATGTAAGACTACTTACTTTATTTTACTTACTTTCTTACTTTATTTACTTACCTACTTATTTTACTTTGTTACTTCCTTCAATTTATTGCAGTCTGTATGTGGAAATACCGAATGGAGACACATGGCTGAAATCTCTCAGGGGAGTGAGGCAGGAGCATTATGAGGTTCAGCTTAGTTTTGGCTACATAGTAAGACCCAGTCTTGAAAGGCCAGAGACTAGACAGATAAATGAAAACAAAAACCATCATATTAGACATCTCAAGTGTATATAATTCAGGAGTAGACAAGAAAGCAAAATTAACTGACAGGAGTTCCAGAATCCCTTGTAAGACTTTTTTTTTATTGGTTATTTTATTTATTTATATTTCAAATGTCATCCCATTTCCCAATTTCTCCCCCAGAAACCCTCATCCCATCCCCCTTCCTCCTGTTTCTATGAAGGTGTGCCCCTACTCACCCACTTCTGCCTCCCTGCCCTCGCATTCCCCTATACTGGGGCATTGAGCCTTCATGGGACCAAGGGCCTCTTCTACCATTGAGGCCCAACAATGTTCTACGACATATAATGCTGGAGCCATGGGAACCTCTATTTGTGTACTCCTTGGTTGGTGGTTTAGACCCTGGGAGCTCTGATTGAATGATGTTCTTCCTATGGGGTTGCAAACCCCTTAAGTTCCTTCAGTCCTTTCCCAAACTCCTTCGTTGGGGACCCGATGATCAGTTCAATGGTTGGATGCAAGCATCCTCCTCTGTATATGTCAGGCTCTGGCAGAACCTCTCAGGAGTAAGACTCAATATAAAGATACACAAAATGATAGAGTGGAAATAATTCTTTTTGATGACTTATTTTTACATGTATGTATGAATGTCAGCATGTATACACATGCATCACATGCATGCAGCACCCATGAAAGCCAGAAGAGTGTGTTGGATCTTATGGAACTGGAATCACAGATCCTTCTAAGCTGCTATGTGGGTGCTGGGAACCAAAATCATTTCCTCTGCAATGTCAGAACAAGGGCTTCTTGCTGCTGAGCCATAGCTCAAGCCCCTGAAAGGCTTCCTATTACAAGTACTGATAAACCCTATGCTAAAACAGTAAGAGTTCAAATTAGGAAAAGCTATTGGTATTAGAGTAATCTCAGGACTTCCTGCTTAGAGGAAGGAAGGAATTGTAGGATTGGCAATTATTTTTCAGGAATCTCTTGCTAGGCACCATGGCTGGCCTTTAACTCAAAGAGAGGAAGACATGGGTCTCAGGAGCACTGTCCATTGTAAACTAGGAATGACTCCAGAACATTTGAAGAAGACCTTGCCATTCCCATGCAAGATAAATTATGTACATAGTATTTACTTCCCAAATACTTGTTGAAGATTCTATCTCTGTAGTATTATTGTAGAACAAAGAAGGCTGCCTTCAGCTCATGGTCCAGCAGAACAGGGAACTTGTCTGATCTCTATGTGATCCAATGGGAAAATGAGTGGGACAGAAAGAGATGATAGCCAAGGGACACTGGGGATTCTTTAAAAGAATTCTAGAGAAGTTGGTTCCAGAGATGAGTATAGAAGGGCGACAAAGACTTCCAATGAGGAGGAGGAGGATGAGGATGGATAAAACAGGACTAAGCCAGCTTTGAGCATATATCCATGAGTGTGCATGCCCAGCTTGGAGATTTTCAGGGAACATGAAATGGCTAGAATCTCATAATCAATGCTCTAGAGCATTTGAAGTCTTTGAGTAATGTTCAGTACAGTTAAGTATGATAAAGCTGCCGTTAAGTTGGTGGTTTATGGAGATTATTCTGGCAACATTGTAGTGGATGAATATGCTGAGAATTAAGCAGAAGGAGGACATACAGAAGCCTACTTCCAGAGACATTACATCCAGTTACAAGAAAACTAATGGGAATCGAAGCCAAATATACAGCAATGGGAATGGAAAGCATAGTGAAAAGAATGAGCTCAATAATTTTTCTTTTGGCTGTGGGCATATGCGTGTTTTGTGTATGTGCCCATGTGTTGTGAGTGTGTATGTGTGTGTGTGTCTGGGGTGAATGTATGTATATACCCATCTGCATATGCTAGACTTTGTCTGGAAATAATTTTCTGCATTCAGAATCCATACATGGAATATTTCTGAGTTTTGATCTGCAAACCCTAACACTATCAGAGAATATTGTTCCAAACTTTGGTCCATCAGCATTACCTTATAGATTCTTGTGCAACTTCCTGCCACTTATATAAAACCTTTGGTAATTACACTAGAACCAATTTCTGTTTGTTGAAGAGATCTAAAAGCTTAATAACGTAAAATCTCTGAGAAGCTTTGGTTTATGAGTTTAACACTGACCTATTTCACAGTTTTACTGAGAATAATATCAAACAAAAATGATTTAAATTCATTTAAAGGCTTGGGTAGTGGATAGAAGGCTTGGAAAGCAGAGCTGAATTGGAGGTTCCTTTTTCACTGATTGCTGATTATTATGCAAATCTAGTCAATAGACCAGAAAGAAATCACATTAGCCAATCTAAAGACAAGATGTATTGCACCAAAAGAATTTAGGAAGTATTTGCTTTCTTTGCTCATGGCCACAGTTTAAGGGGCAAATTAATAATATTAAAATTCAGAACTGAAAAGAAATGACAATGATCTAAGAAAATGAGACCCATGAGGAAATGTGAGGGAACCAGTTATACAGAGAAAGAAAGGGCAATAAATCACAAACATAAGGTCTGTTCTAGTCTAAATGTTATTAATTGTTGGACCTGAAAACAAATCCAGACTTCTAACGGAGAGAAATATAAAACTCTAGAAACACCAAAGGGTTGGCATTTAATTGTTATTTTTCTAATTTTACTCATTGGTAGCCTAGTCAGATTTTACATAATATGGTAAAATATTGTAATACAATCTCACAAGAAAAATGTTTCAATAATAACTGCTGCTATATGTAATAGCATATTTATACTATACTCATATCAAGCAGAGCTTATGATTACTCTTTCATGCCTAACATGCAATCTTGGTTATAATGTTCAGGTTCAGGTCCCAGGATGCTTCTGTTTTTACTTTATTTAATGATTTTTTTCCTCACATGCTCCTTGTTATATTTTTTCAATTAATTTTTCATTTACTTTTCCCTAAAATGAATGCTACCATTCAAATTAAAGACTGTAAAATATTAATTATGATTATCATGAAAATTGGTATAATATGTTTTTCAACTATCAATAGAAGGAAGACTTCAAGGAATGACCCCTCTTAAGATGCAGCTGCATGAGATGGCCTTTGAAGTTCTAAGTGCAATGAATTGATGTTAGCAATTAAACTGCTATTGTTTGTGGGTATTCTAATTTATTATTTAAAACTGATGATTTTCCAATAACAGGTGTTTTTGGTCTTATGTAAAAAATGTTTGTCCAGATAAGAAATTGTTTAGGGTAGAAATAATAGTGTGTATTCATTTTCATGTTATCAAAAACTACAGTGAATGTAATTGGCGCTATCTCCATTGTTAGAAAGATAATGTTTTAGGAATTTTCATTTTGAGAAGGATGATAAACACATAAGTAATATTTTCTAATGTGGAAAAGTATGTGTGGGAGAAAATGTCATCTGGGCCTACTAGTCATGTCTTGAATGAATTCTAGGTTTTGGTTCTTATTTAATTTGTATGTGGTGTAAAAGCATGCTAGGACTAGTATATATGGAATACAGAGATGGGAATCAGGTAGCTAGGTATTGCATATATATATGCCTTTTCCCACTTAATCTTCTTACCAGCCTTTATGTTAATTCTTGATAATTTAATTAGGAGCTAGATTCTTGGCAACAGAAAGGCAATTAAAAAGAAAAAGCCCAAGATGAGAACAGCATTGGAGATGGACATTGGTGGTCAGGAGCAATGAATCCCACACAGATACATCAACAGAGAACAGCATGGTGGCTGAAAGATCCTTTGTGAGCCTTTAGGGAATGTACAGCTGTCAGGGCCGTGGGCATTGATGACAGGAAGAGAGCATGGGCACCCTGGGCTTTGAGGCAGATTGTTCTGGCATCTCTGACTCAAGGTGGATTTGAGTAACATAAGAACAGATACTGTTAATAAGATGAGGGGGCAATGGAGCTATGTAGGATATGATGAAAAGAGATGCAAGCAAGATTTAGAAAACTGAGTGATATGGGGCATATAGGACCTAAATTATACTGAGAGCCACAGAGAGAAGGGAGAATTGGGTCTGCTATTGCTGTGCTATGCCAATTGTCAAAACCATGAGCACTTGGACAAGGCTTCACAGTTAAATCTCTGAGCATTGTCACGGCTAAGAATAAAAGGTAGACATTACCAGCTGAGTATACAGGAAGGGAAACTAAATCCAGATTGTAACTAATTTGAAGTAAATGCTCCTTACCCAGTTAAGAGATCAAGCCCAGTGTGGAAACCAGGTCTTCTGTTTCCACAGGCACTGTGTGGGTGCTGGGCAGTGTGAATCTGATATTTCTCCAAGAATAGCCAGTGTTCTTAACCACTGATCCATCTCTATAGCACCCAACACCTTTAAAAAGTCCTTAGGGTGTTATCAAGATGGCTCAGTGGGAAAGGCATGGGGCTCCCAAGCTTGAGAATCTGTGAAAGGAGAGAACTGACTCAAGCATTATATCATGTGCCTACACAAACACACACACACACACACACACACACACACACACACACACACACACACACACACACACATTAAGGGGTTTCCTTTTGCTAACTATTGCAAGGCTAAGCGTGAGCCCCCAAGACCTGGAATCTGCATGTAGCCTCTGTGACCCTGCCCCCAAGTTATTTCTGATTGGAAATAAAGATGCCAACAGCTAATAGCTGGGCAGAAGAGACATAGGTGGGATTTAGGATCCCCTGTCTTGGGGTCAGAGACAACCACAAGGAGAAGGTGCAGGAAAGGAAGGAGGAGAAGCTGCTGTGAGTTAGGTGAACCATAAAAACATGCCCCTGAGGGTTGCACAGTTGGAGCTAGGAGCAGCTCAGATGGGCATAGTAAACACTAAGGAATATCTCGGGGTTATTGATAGCAAAGTAGATTCTAACAGCAAGGAGGGTGGGCAGCTGCCCAGCTCTTATGTGGTTTAAAGCTTATTGTAAATCTGTGACTGTGTATTGCATCTGGGAACATAAATGGTCTAAGGCAGGGATTTTTTTAATTGGATATTTTATTTATTTACATTTCTAATATTATCCCCTTTGCTGGTTTCCCCTCTGGAAACCTCCTATCTCATGCTCCCTCCCCCTGCTTCTACAAGGGTGTTATTCCACCCACTCCCACCTCCCCATCCTGACATTCCCCTACAATGGGGCATTGAGCCTTCATAGGACCAAGAGACTCTCCTCCCATTGATGCCCCAACAAGGCCATCCCCTGCTACATATGTGGCTGGAACCATGGGTTGTTCCATGTGTACTCTTTAGTTGGTGGTTTAGTCCCTGGGAGCTCTGGGTGGTCAGGTTGCTTGATATTGTTGTTCTTCCTATAAGGCAGGGATTTTAAGATAATTACTACAACACAAGCACACATGTACACACACCATCACAAGTGCAGATTTCCCCTGTATTTTCATGTGATTTTAAGAAGCAGGATGGAGAACAATTTTTTGAGTGTCCCATGTCAACATCCCCCACACTTCGTCCTTCACATCTTTGTTATCTCAAGCTAACAAATACAGGTTGCCAGAGTCTTCTATAATTTATGTCCTGAAAAGTGTGAGGTGAATGGATTTGTAATTCTGCCAGTGTAACAAGCTATGCACTCTGCGTTCCTTTTGAAACATGCAAGAGTTCAGTAGGGTCAATGGAAAACCTCCAGTGGCCCTTAACCACTGCTGTCTTACATTTATAATTAATGTGGCTGAAGTTTTAAGGTTCATTTTTATCAAAATATAGAATTGACCAACTATTAGATTACTTTTTATTTCATAGTTCAAAACAAATAATCTTATTATGAATGCTTTTGTGCTTAATGATGCTTAATATTTGTGTGGGATTTTAAATCATGGTTTCTGGTAATCATGGTACATTTGAGTGTGTGTGTTTCCTTATGAATTGTACTCATTCTTAGAAATAAGGTCAAATGGTTAAAAATATCTTTCCATTCTGTAGGTGTCTTGGCAACAGTGACAGAGTTTTAAGATAAAAAAAAAATCCAGCTTTAACAATCTGAACTGATTTGTATATTTCTCATAAGAACCAATGTGATTAGAATTCATTGGAACAATACTAACCTAAATTTGAGAAAAGAAAAAAGGAAGAAAAATGAAAAACAGATTACTCAACCTATCCATTCCACCTGTTTCAGTATAAAGTTTTATATTCCTATTAATATTAAACATCCAAGAACCAATCTTAAATGGGTACACCACAAAGCAGATATCCACATCATTATCATTGTGAATATTTAATTTTTATTTTATTATTGATGTGTGTGCATGTGAGGAAGGAGGAGCTGATTGTGCCATATGTGTGTGTGTGTAGGTCAGAGGATAACTTTGTGTAATTTATTTTCTGCTTCCTTGTACATGGTTTCAGGGCATGAATTCAGGCTCTCTAGCTTTAGTGGCAAGCACTTTTATCAATGGAGATATTGCACAGGGACCTGTCTTCATGTTTGTTATACTTTTAAAATGGAAAATTGAAATTAGTCATACCAAGATGATAACTTCACTTCATGGGCTTAAAAACATAAAGTAATTGTTTGTCTCAGGGACCAATAAGGTTCTGGATTCTTGCAAATAGATGGTAAACTAAAACATGATCTCATGCCATCTTTCCAACTGTCCATTAGAAATAAACTCATTTTTTCCTGGTTTTATATATAGAAAAATACAATCTGTAAAATTCCTATAAATCAAAAATCTCTAATGTAGCTCCCATTTAAACCACCACAACTACAGTGTAAATAAAGATAATCTTGTAGAAGTGCGGCAGGTAGAATGAAAGGGTCCACTGATAGAGGGAAGAGCAGCTGAACATGATCTTCATTGTCATTGTAAACACCTGCCCTGGGAGGAACTATTGTACTGGGTCCCTAATCCTTTCTGCTGATCTACTGGCATCTGAAAGATTCTGGGAGCAGGATAGTCACTACTTTCACTTGTGTACAAAAAGTGAGAAACACTGCCTCCAACACCAGCAGTCATGTTAAAATCTATGGAAGTGGGGATGACTGAATTGAGAGGAAGTGAAAGAGAGAGCGAAAGAGTTGGGGCGAGAGTGGGTGAAACACAACATGTGTGAGAGAGAGAGAGAGAGAGAGAGTGTGTGTGTGTGTGTGTGTGTGTGTGTGTGTGTGTGTGCTCGCGCACATGAAAAGTACAAGTTTAGCCAATTTAAAAAATAAATCAACAGTCATCATGAGAGTAAGTAGAAAGATATTTGACTGATGCCACACCTCATCTGCTAGAGTATGGCTCATATTTACTTCCTTGTCAGAAAGCCCCATTTATCATATTTTTGACTTAGTAGGTCTCTATTTGTTGACTGTAGAGAATAATGTTTAACCTGTAAGCAAGTATATATTCCAAACCAGACACTTTTCTGTAGGCATGAACAATAGTTGTCACAATAGTTCTTACTGGCACCAGAATTTGGAGCTTTTTTAGAAATGACAAGAATGTTATCAACTCCTGCTTTTTATTCGGGAAAGTTAGTACACATTTTCAACAGCCTATAAATTACCTACTAGGATTGGACACATGGAGATGTATATGAAATTCTTAAAGGGAGCAAATGCCTCTTTCTTCTTTCTTTTCCTTGTCCCCTCATCCTTCCTTTTAGTTCCACTTACTTGCAAATACCTGAAATATATAATTATTTCAGAAGCAAGCCCCAAATCTATAGTCTATTTCTATGAATAGCAAGCACATACAAAACCAATTCTAGGATGCCTTAAAATCTCTGCTTGTTATAACATTCTCTCATCCTGTTGCAATCTATCCAACTAAAATGCTAGTTTTCTTGTATCATAAGTCATAATTAATTCAGTCAGAAAAGAATGTTTTGTGAACTTGTAGATGGAGAGATCTATATAAACCAGCGAGAGAGTGACAGCATTGGCAGTGGCATGTTCACATACTGAAGCAACCTGTGTGCAGGAGGCTGGCTTCCTATCAAATGTTTGTGGAGCGACAAGTGGTAACATTGGACTATGGTATTCATTTGAATTTGGTCTTAATTGCATGGCAGCGGCAGCTTCACATTGTCACCTTGTGTTGTTAAACTCACCAGTAGATCGCTGTCTTTGGACTTAGCCTGTTCTATTCCAGATAATATGGTACAGTTTATCTTTCTGAGCAGAGATTCCTCAGTGAATGTTTTACCATACACTGTGACTTAAATGAGATGACTTTGCAGCATGAGGGATGGAGGAGGAAGTCATTATAGCAAGCTGGGAGCTCTGGGGAGTCTATAATGAATATAAAATCATACTGCTAGTTTTATCAGTTTTAAACCACAATGATATAAAGAAAAATAAGCATCTTTAATTGATTCTATCTTAGTGTTTATGGAAAATTAAAAACCTCGATATTCACCTGTTGTGTCTATTTCTATACTTTCATTAATTAAGACACTATTCCTGGTACTGTCTTTTATACTACTGAAGATGCTTCAGGAAAATAAAACCAATATATAATATAATATAATAACATAATATAATTAATATAATGTAATAACACAGATAACTCATACCACTGGGGAAGCCCCTGTTATGGAAATTAAAGACTGTAGTTTGTGTAAGCCAGTGAAATATCTCTAATATAACTCCACAAGCCTGAGAATCAGGGGACTAGTGGCATAAATTCTATTGTAAGTTTAAACGCCCACAACCAATTAAAAAGTGCCAGTGTTTTGGTTAGAGCAGGATGATGATATGATGCCCCAACTCCTGAAGAATATATGTCTCTGCCTTCTGCTCAAGTCTTCTACATATTGAGTAAGAACCTCTAGCTCTGATGATGTAATACTCTACAGTCACCTTGCCAATCAAATGCTATTCTTCTAAAGAATCACCTCCTAGGCCGGGCAGTGATGGCGCACGCCTTTAATCCCAGCACTTGGGAGGCAGAGGCAGGTGGATTTCTGA